>NC_083337.1:170531605-170856605 GCF_019175385.1 Lycium barbarum | reverse complement strand
GGACCCTCACAAGTAATGACATGACACGTAATATATGTAAATCATATACGTCACCCCATCCGGCCCGAGGTGGGCCCGCTACTCTCGGATTTTTCCTTACAGTCTTGCTTGACTTACTTGAAGTGAATCCAAAGGGAACCTTTGATCCCGATTTCGTTACCAAATGATAAATACTATGACTCCTCTAACGAGGGCACTTCCATGACGATAATGATAACAATGATGTTAGATAAGAGAATATGCCTATGATACGTACTACCGGAACGACTCTATGACTAAGATGACTAAGCTAAGTATCTTATGTAAACATGAAAATGATAAACTAATTTTTGAATCTTATTTATATTTCCTAGCTATGACTGTATTTTCTAAAAGATTTCAAAGTCTATGAACTGTCATCTATGATGCCCCGATTTCATTCTACGTTTACTTTAATATTATTCCCCATTGGTAGTCTCACCTTAAAATACTCGTTCCTTCAAGGTGAGACAAAGCGATCACGAGTATTCTATAATATAATTGGAGGTCACCGACCTTACGTCACTCCGATGACTACATGATTCTTCTTTGGGCTTTCCTGCGTGCCAATGACACATATGTATATAGGATACGTAAATGCATATAAGACATGTAAATGTATGTAAGATATGTGTATATATTTTTAAAACATGCACATGACGAAAGAGCTAGAGCGTTATAGACGCTGATACATGCACATGATACACGTATATGTATATGATAAAAGCACCAGAGCGCTATAGACGATGATGTACCTACACGACACACGTATATGTATATGATAAAAGAGCTAGAGAGCTATAGACGCTGATATATGTACATGATATATGCATGTGTATATGGGGAAAATGGAGGTAAGGGCAGAGCGTTATGAACGCATATCCACCTGATCAGTTGGCATTACATGATATGATATCGTCCCGGACGCGGGATGCCCGGACGCGGGATGTGTATATTTATAGTTAAATGGATCGGCTGCCGACGCCTCGGCAATATGAGATGTCCTATTTTATATGTATATGTATATGAACAAGGAAAGATTCTTAAAGGAAAGCTAAGTACGCATAGCACCTGCCAAGGGTATATATATATACAGGTTATGTTTCTACCTCAGGACATGTGTTATTATTCTCTTATGTCGTTATTTCCGTTTTATACTTTCCGTATGCTACTATTCATGCCTTACATACTCGGTACACTATTCGTACTGACGTCCCTTCTTGTGGACGCTGCGTTTCATGCCGCGCAGGTCAGCAGACAAGCGGATTTGATCCTTAGAAGCTCTACCAGCAGTGTTGACAGTGCTCCAGTTATTCCGGAGCCTCACTTCCTTGGTACTATTTTGTGTATATATATTCGGGCACGGCAGTACTCAGCCCTTTCTATGTATAAACGTACTATGTCTAGAGGCTCGTAGACAGATATGTACAGTCAGTTAAGTATAGTTAGGTATATGGTGTTTTGGCATGCTAATGTTGATGTATAAGTGATAACGAAGTTTATTAGTCTATGTTCAGAATGACGCCGCTAATGTTAATGTTCAAAAAAAAAAATGGCTCTGTTTACATGGCTTGCTAAGAGGTAAAGGTAAAACGATAGACAAGGGGTGCTCGGTACAAGTATCGGGTACTCGTCACGGCCCCTAGACGGGTCGTGACAAAACACCTCTGGCTCGAAGGGCCCCGGATGAAGGGGGCGGGATCCATGGAGGTGTCACATCTGTTTTACGCATTTTTAATTAATCATTAACCTGTACTATTAATTATGCAATCTTTTATCGAAAAATTATACTAAGGATGTTCAAACCTAAGATAAGGATGTTCGATCCTAAACTAAGGATGTTCAATTATACTAACTAACTAAGACTTTAACGGGAAATTATATTAACTATCTAAATTTGCGAATTAATAATAGTTAATTAATTATTATATTAACTACAATTAACTAACTAATATTACATTAATGCTATTTTAACTATTAAACTAGGGATGTTCAAACCTAACCTAAGGATTAAATACAATTAACTCGATCCTAAACTAAGGATGTTCAATTATACTAACTAACTAAGACTTTAACGGGAAATTATATTAACTATCTAAATTTGCGAATTAATAATTATTAATTAATTATTATACTAACTACAATTAACTAACTAATATTATATTAATGTTATTTTAACTCTTAAATTAGGGATGTTCAAACCTAACCTAAGGATTAAATAAAATTAACAATTAGCTAGCAAATAATTAACAAATAAACAAATAACAATTAGCTAGCAAATAATTAATTAATGAAACTATTAACAAATATTTAATAACTAATTAATAAATAATTAACAAATAAACAATTAGTTAATCCGACAATTAAGGGTTACAAAATAAATAATCAACTAATAAACAATTACCTAACAAACAATTAACAATTAATTAATAAAAAAATTAAAAATAAAAAAACAGTGGACTGCCCATTGCACCCAAAAAAAGTGTGCAATATTTTTTTTCGTAATCCGCAACTATTACACAACAATCATGCGTAGGATAGTAATATATTAAACAATGTAATATAAAATTCGTAGCGAAATACCTAGAATGAAAGTGGTTTTTAGTTTTTGAAATCGAATTTTACGCCGCTCTATTCCGAGGTCAAAGCTTTGAAACTTGTTCCTTGCCTTGAATATATTAAGAATATTGACTTTTGGGTTAAAAAATAACACGAAAACGATATTTTTTGAGTGTGGGAACCACTAAAAGTGAGGTTCCCATCGTTTTTTGGTGTGTGTGTGTGTTAATCGTGGGGACTGTGTCGGGTGGGAAAGACGAGGGGAAATTTTACTAACCCTTATTGCGCACTAATTTAGTGTGCAAAAGGTAATTTGATTTTTTTTTAGTGGAGTATTTTGGTGCCTTTAGATACTTTTTGGGTTAAAAAAGTTGCGGACTCACTGTTATATCTCAGCTCCGTTGTGTTCATTCTACTAAAGAAAAAAGACGAACATATAATGCGAGTCTCTCCCCCTTAATTTATTGTTGTTCTTGTTATACAGTATATTACCGCTTAAAGAAGAAAAAATATCAAGTTATATTTTGACTTTTTCACATATGCAGTTGTAATTGTCAGTGACACAAATAAAAGTCTTATTAGTCTCAACATATTGTCAAACACTAATCATTCTTAATTTCCTATTTAAGTATCTTAATTTTTCAGACAATTCTGTCATTCAAAGTAGAATCTCCAATTAATTCCCGATTACGGTCATGGAGAGTCAAGAAATCGATCAATGGTCTTCATAAACCAGCCAAAACTTCCTTATTTACTTTGAAAACGTACGTAACTGGAGGCAGATGCAATTTATATTCAATGAATACAATTGGACTTGATAGTTTCGACACAGAATATAGACAATTATGTAAAAAGTATTAACGTTTTAACAGTATTTAATTTTATAATTTGTTTCTGTAAAATAACAATGTTTTCCATAATGATCAATTCAAAATTGAACTAATCAAAGTTTAAATCTTGGATCGCCTCTGATTTCTAAATTTTCTATATATACTAAGCGCCGTGGGGGACTAACACAGCTCCCTCCGCTTGTACCAAAAGCTGCACGAATTGTACCCGCATTAAATTTTTGTACCATCAGCTATATAAATCATACACTTTATCCAGCTATTTTTATATCCCACGTAGACATGTGTCATAGTATTTAATAATTATTCTTTTTTCATGTATAGACGTATGCACTTCAAATTTAATTCTCCGACATATTTATTTCCTCCGTACACTTTTACTTGTTCACTTTTGACTTTTTGGGTTCTAGCTAAATATTTATTCTCTTCTCATATATAGACATATGCAGTTTAATTTTAATTCTCCTATACAAATTTATTTCCTCCGTGCACTTTAATTTATTCACTTTCGACTTTTCACATTCTTTGAGAATTAATAAATCCCACATGAATATATGTCATAGTACTAAATATTTATTTTCTTATCATGTATACACGTATGCACTTCTATTTTAATTCTCTGACACATAATTATTTCCTCCGTGCACTTTTACTTGTTCACTTTTAACAAGTGCCATGGAGGGATGAACACAGTAGTCCCTCCTTGTACCCACTGTTTCATGAATTGTACCCGCATTAAATTCTTGTACCATGAGCTATATAATTTGTACACTTTATCCAACTATTTTTATATCTCATGTAGACATGTGTCATAATGCTTAATATTTATTCCCTTCTCATGTATAGACGTATGCACTTTAAATTTAATTCTCCGACACATTTATTTTCTCCGTACACTTTTATTTGTTCAATTTTGACTTTTTGTGTTCTTTCTATGTACAATAAGTGCCATGGAGGGACGAACACAACAATCCCTCCTTGTACCCACTGTTTCACGAATTGTACCCGCATTAAATTCTTGTACCATGAGCTATATAATTTGTACACTTTATTCAACTATTTTTATATTCCATGTAGACATGTGTCATAGTACTTAATATTTATTCCCTTCTCATGTATAGACATATGCACTTTAAATTTAATTCTCCGACACATTTATTTTCTCCGTGCACTTTTATTTATTCACTTTTGACTTTTCATGTTCTAGCTGAATATTTATTCTCTTCTCATGTATAGACATATGCAGTTCAATTTTAATTCTCCTACACAAATTTATTTTCTCCATGCACTTTAATTTGTTCGCTTTTGACTTTTCACATTCTTTGAGAATTAATAAATCCCACGTGGAATGCCATAGTACTGAAAAATAATAAGTGCCATGGATGGACGAACACAGCAGTCCCTCCTTGTACCCACTGCTTCACGAATTGTACCCGCATTAAATTCTTGTATCATGAGCTATATAATTTGTACACTTTATCCAACTATTTTTATATCCAATGTAGAATTAAAATTAGGTGATTAATGATATAACACATATCTTTCTAATTTTGATTTCTTTGTATCAATTAATATAAAAAATTATAATATATTTTTTCATTAATTTAATAAAAATATTTTAATCCAATATATACAAGAAAATGGTTTTTATGTTTGGATCTGAATAGTTACTTAATTGAAATAGATATCAACCTGTCGGTATACATATAAATTATTAAAGAATTTAAAAGAAAAAAATTAGAATTAAAATATTAATTTTCCCTCATATTCTTACTAATATTCATTTACATCAATGAACAACTTTCATTGTCATGATAATGATAAAAAAGTTCGACTCTTTCCATCTCAAAGACTTTTAATTACAACTAAAGTGATGATACATAAAATACATTTTGTATATATAATAACAATGAGAATATTTTTAAAAATTATTTTTAAAATATAAATCTTAAAGATTGACTAGTTAAAGTGAATAGATATGTCGATGCACGGGCATATATTGCTAGTGTAACTACAATTGTGAAGAGGTTCCAAACTTATCCACGGGAAACTTGCCCGCAGCTGGAGAACAGGGGCCCTTTCGATACGCGTCAATTCTTGTCATAAATTGGTAGAACAACTACAGTAGTTCGAGGGGATCCAATGAGTAAATAAAGACAATAGATTCGACAGATGAAAAGTTAAAATGATGGTTAATTTTAATTGAATACTATAGTCTATATGTTAGCTACTCTTCCCCTCTACATGTCAGGAATCTCTCAACAAACACACAAAATTCATAATTACTTCTTGTTCGATATAGTAGTACATTCTTGTTTTGATATTATCTGGCAGTTGTCGTTGTCTTTTCTTTGTATTTGTTCCTTTTCATTTAATTTAGCAAGAGGGCTTGAACTAAAGATACTTATTACTGCTATTAGTTTTGTGAGGCCCGTGCTAAATTTGGGTTCAAACTCAAGATATAAAAGTAGATATTTTAATTAAAAAAATATAATAATTTATACATAGTTAATGAACTTTTAAGACAAATACATAATTTAACTTGTGCAGCGGATGGAGCTGCTCCTCTCTTAATTAGGGATTAGGGGTTCGAACATGGATATGGAAAAAATCTTTGGAGGAAGCGCTCCCCCCGAATAGGCGCGATACAGTGCGAATTATCTGGATTAATTGGGCTCAAATGCCGATATCGAGCACCAACCAGAAAATCAAAGAACATAAAAAATGAGGTAGGAGGTTCGATAGCTTTTCAAAAGTAGACCTTAAAAACAAAAAACAAAAAAATTGACTTAAATAAATAAGATTAGGACCTAAAAGTAATTAATTAAAAAGTTTTAAAAAAATTTGGAAATTATTGTGAGGACTACAAAAGTCCTCAGTTTCTATAGCTTTTGAAAAGTAGACCTTAAAAACAAAAAACAAAAAAATTGATTTAAATAAATAAGATTAGGATCTAAAAGTAATTAATTAAAAAGTTTTAAAAAAAATGGGAAATTATTGTGAGGACTACAAAAGTCCCCACATTTGCTCTTATATATAATAGTAATGCTGAGGCAAAAAACCATATGTCACTAAACTCACGCCAATCTCCTTTTAATACTTATTGCAAGTATCAACAATACTTGCAATAATTAATTTTTGCATCCCATGCCGAAGAATAAAGTATTGAAGGAAGTAGTATAATCCAAGAAAATCCGTAAGTAACAATAATTAATCATACAGAAACAATGAGGTAGCTATCGCAAATGAAAATGCCAACTAATTTATTAAAGTTTAACATGTAATAGAAAATCTACTCTATTAATGATGAAATTGTTTACCTCGAATCTGGATAATCAATTGAATTTATAAGTGGGTATAGGATATGTGTTTGAATCTCAATGTATACCGTAGGGAATAGAGTATATGGACGTTAGGTGGTGACGCAATTGATGAAGTGTATTAATGCTTGTTAAATGACATGCAACACTTGTTTGAGGAAATACAATAAAAATGCAAATGGCCACTATGGACCGCATCAGATCTTAGAGAGAGAGAGATATTGTATATATGCTTTGATGTTACAAGTGTTCTTTGAAAATGAGTGAGCCAACCCCTTCATAGGAGGTGGATGAGCTCTATTTATAGTGTTGCCTCTATGGGTCTCCTACCATACAAATTGTTAAAATAATAATAATAAGGACAACTCTAAACGAATTTGGTGGGATTAGGTTGGCCGTACGGTCTGACACGCATAGTTGGTGGTTGACCATGACAGGACGCTACTGACGTATGGCTCGTGTGCAACGGCTGTACCGGACCAACGGCACGGATACTCGGGGTAACGGCCTCAAGCAACTCGGTGATGAAGGAACCAGACCAAATGGTCATCCCGATCGGTTCCGGACAGGCGTTCCTCCGGTTCAGAGTGAAAGTCTCCATGTACGTTCTTGCTCCCTTCTTCCTTCGGTTTCTCGTTTCACCGGTTTGACTCATATCCGGTTTTTACCGTATACAGAAATAATGAGGTAGCTATCGCAAATGAAAATGCCAACTAATTTATTAAATTTTAACATGTAATAGAAAATCTACTCTATTAATGATCATTCTGAAAGATAATTACAGATAACTATCATAATAGGGCATAATAATAGGTGGAACTAGCTACCTGAATAATAAGCTTTAGGCATGTTTCCCTTTTTGAGCCAATTCTACTTACACAACATCTACATAAGGTGAAATAAATAGGAGTGCTAATATGGTAACTGTTGATAATTAGTGAAGATGTGCCTCTATAAGGTGAATATGAAATGTTTTACCAGTTGACGGTGTTAATTTGAACTATATAATTGATTGTTGGGTTGGTTCAGGTTTATACTCAACTATTCAATTGAAGAGTAGTTCTTTATTGAAAGAAGCAGCTATTGAAGGGGCAACTAGATGAAAGCAATCACGTTACGGTAAACCTCCTATACTATATGTAGCATTAAAAAAAGAGTACCTATATTCTTACTGTTAACTTTTCTATTAATGACTAATTATTATATGGACAACAGCCTTTAATTACTAAAAGTTGTGCAACTAGAGAAGTAGGCCTGCTTTCTTCTTAGGTTAATTTTCCAGGGCTTTACCATATTGTTACTATAAATGGGTTTCTTTTCATCTTTCCAAGTTTTAACGACCATAGTTGCTCGATTTATATTTGAGCTGGTAGAATGTTGTAAAACCAATAGAATTATAGAAAGGTCGAGGTAGCGTAAGGTGACCAAGATATTACCGTTATAATTTTTTTGTTAAAAGAACGTAGAAGCAGATCTGTTAATTGGGAACATACAAAACTCTTGGTGTCACTGCATCCATTAAAAATTTGTAGGCACATTTTATCTTTGATTGGAAAGAGTGGGCGTCTACGTACATAATTCTCAATAAGAATATATTCCAGCATAAATCAACAACATAGAAGTTGAAATTAAGAAGCAGAGCCATTTAGTTCATTTCTCGCCCTACTTTTGATAATTATTCTTTACTAAAATAAGCAGCCAATTAAACATACTAAGAGAGTAAGAGCAATGGGATGAAAGAAGCCTACCTATTGTAAAACTTGTTAGATTTTACATTTATATTAATTATAGACTTATAGTGCATGTAGACCTATTATTTGTTGATTTATTTATACCTAATTATTTGCTGATAATATTTAGGAAGATTTCTAGATATATAAGGTCGGAATCTGATGACTTATAAGAATAAGGATCGAGTTTTTTACTAACTGAGGGGTTCCTGTACTGGCTAGTTATATAAGTATGTGTACTTTAGGCTGCCAAATTACGGTCCTGAAATTAAAACAATCACAAACTTTTGTCTCTCTTTGTTGTGTTTATAGGTGTATTTTATTTACATACCTATGTATTAATTTGGTATTTAAAATCTAACAGTACATATCACAAGAAAAAATCCCAACTATTACTAATATCTAGCACTGAGAAGTATATCTATTTTTACGCTTAGCTTTTCTGTCAATTATTATCGTGGCCAACGACAATCTTCATTAACTAAGCTAAATAACTAAAGAGGTACGCCTTCTTAAGTTTAATTTATGTCAGAATCTAGTAGAGCTTTTACTACAACTATTACTGGCAATCTGGCATGGCTGCATTCACTGCATTTCATATACATCATTTGTCGGCATATTTCACCATAATTAATTTCCAAGAAGAATATGTTTTTAATTTCTACGTACCACAACTAATTCATATTGAAGTTGAGACAATAAACGATAGAGCGTCCAGATATCGCTGAGCCAAGTACTCGTAATATTTAACAATGTCCCCCCACCCATCCCTTCCTCCCAAAAGAAAGGCAAATTGTATAAAAATTAGGTAGGAAGAAGCATATTTATTTACACACACTTGTGTGTGTGATTAGGGAATTATTTTTTCTTCAAGCTAGGGTCATGAAGGGTGGTCCGAAGCATAGTGGTAATGACAAATTTAGGATTTGAAATTTATGAATCGGGTTCTATAGCGACCTCAAGTTAATATAATAATTGAATTTACAATTAAATATTTATAGATATTTAGTGAATTCCTTAATATATATACACGTAATAAATGCATATATTGTACTCTAGATTCACCTTTAGTTAGACGAATCACCATTTTTAATAGAAGTAGATCGATCAAGCCACGGATTTTAACCAACCAATGCTTATTCTACTGTTTGGTTTTAGATTTTGCTAATTTCACAGTTTATGGTACAAATCAAATCCTTTTTGACGCTGTCATGCAGACGAGTTACGTACGTTAAAGAAGTTGCAAGCATTTCGCGTCTAAGTTTGTAAATGTCTCCATATGGTACTTAATTAAGCCATATCCATTAAGTACGCCATTGATGTATTTTGACTGCTTGTAGTAGATTACGTTTTACCATCTTTTTAGGTTATTAACTTACTATATTCAATTGGTTCTTAAGTAATCTCATAAAGTAAGTAATAAGAAGTTATCTATAATAGCACATAACATTATATGAAACTCAGGACATGCATAAGCATTTGCTTGTGCCTATTATACATTGACACCGTCCCAGACATGAATTAAAAAATATGGTCCGAATTGTAGTTTAATTTCTTGATCGTTGAACTATTGGAGACTAACTTTTGAGTAATCTGACTAGTTAGTTGTGGGTAAATCTGATCACTCGTTAATTGTGACAGTAAAGACCAACTCATGACTCGTTAATAAAATATGTAGTCTTCCTCGAAGGCTGTCCTCCTGGAACATCCGATTCCAACACTGTTCTTCTTCCAAAGCAATGTTGATCATCGAGAGTGAAACTCATCAAAAAGAGCAATTTTTGACTAATTAATTTCATTAGTTAAAATTACGGCTAATTCCTACGTGACAGCGACACCATCTCCCAAGGAAGTGGGAACTATCAAATCAATTGGTTTCGACTCTTACTACTGTACTACTCCAATAAACAAAAAACGGACATCACACGTAAAAGATTGGTGGCTAGAAAAGGGGTTAACGGTATAACAACCTTCCCTCAGTCACATTTTTATGAAAAGGGATATTTGATTATATTTACTTTTATTTATGTCTAATTTATAATCTCTTTCCATAAAATATTTATTCTATTTATATGTTATTTCTATTAATGACAAAATTCTACTAATGTTAAAATAATTCACTGTGTCTTGAATTTTTAAAACGACAAATAATTTGAGTATAATTATTTTTAATAACTACGATAAATAATTTGAGACGGAGGAAATAATACATAGTAGTACCAAAAAAAAAAAACATAGTAGTACTAGCTTTACCTATGTATTAGCGAGACTTCAGGCAATTAATTAGCTGACAGAAAGAAAAAATAACCAAGTCTAAGTAGACTTGGGTTACCAGCAGTAATACCACAACATGATATAAACTTAAAATACTTACGCCAGAACATGTTAGTAATGTTTTAGCCCAATGCGTATACTTTTTTGTTAGTTGATACGTAGTATTGTATATTTTAAAATTCCTACAAATATCTACGTTCATTTGATACGATCAATTAAGACAAAGGAGAATTCATGTAAAACAGTATACCATAGAAACTAAGCTAGCATTATTAAATGCGACCATTACTATTCTACTCGAGCATCAAGATAATTAATTAAGGGCGTAACACGACAAAGGCTTTAACCAAGAAAACTAATCTCGAGTTTAGCACTAACACAGAAGGGACAAAAAGTGAATTTATAAAAGACAAAGAAACTGACTTAACGTCCGTTTGTAAGGGGGTTGACGGCAGTTTCCTTGCAGGGACTTGGCGGTAAACTACTGTTGACAAGCCGTTGTACGAAACTTCCGATTCTTTGTCCGTTAGTCTCCGTCAATAACCGTTTACCGCCAAAAGGTAACGACTCTACTCCTCTTTCTTCCAACACCTCCTCTTCACTTGGTCCCACTCCTCCACATGTATAGCCATTAGCCTGTGCATAAACGTTAATAACGCTGACACATTTTATTTCAACACATAAGTGATAAGACTAATGATCCAGCTAAAAATTTAATTTCCTTTTGTTAATTGTATACGAAATTTAACACTGTTTTTTTACAAAAAAAATAGTGCTAATTTAAAATCTTGATGAAAATATAAATATCATACATTCGAACGTTTATTAAATAAATATCATATGTAAGTCTATCTATCAATGTCAAGGATGGATTAGTGACTGAAAAAGGAATATGAGTAATTTAGTGTCCGTTTGTCTATGGATACCGGATAGTTCACTTTTTTTCCAATTATTATTCTGGAATAAAAAATCTCCAAACAATTTTGACTCCATGTCACTCACAACAATTTCAATTGTATTTATTTTCAAATACAACTCCAATTTTTAAGTACAATCAACTTGAAAACAAATACTTTAGTACTATTCTTGTTCCAAATTTCACATTTCTTAGGTACAAATGTCCACTTATTTAAGTGATCAATTACTCAAAAAGAGTGAAAATCTTAAACAGTAAAATAAAACTTAATTCAATTTGCAATTTTATGTAAAGATAAAAGTCTTAACAGTACCTGAATTCTAACGTAGTCATTAGGATTCCAGCAGAACGCATTGCCGAGAATTTGGTCAACGGTTTCAGACAGACCGTCAACAACGATACCAACGACGGAAGACGAAGAGCAATAACCGTCATTACGGAGTTTCAACTTTGACGGTGAACTTAACGGACCGTTACCTAGAGATAACACCAACAGGTCATCAACGCTAGTCACTGAAGGAAAATCTCTTTTATTGTGCAAAACATGAGTTACCGCCGCAGCAGCAGGGTTATTCATAACAACACCGCCGTCAACGGCCAAGCAAGACGTCTTTCCGTCAACGGAACTTAACGGAAACGGTTTAAGCATTGACGGATTTGCTGACGTGGCATGGCAAACTTTCCATAGCTCGAAATCAAAGTTAATAGACTCCGTTGCATCAGCTCGTGAGAAAACGAAAGGAGCTGAACTTTTAAGGTCAAAACAAGGAACAAGTATAGGCTTACACGTGTCCTTTAACGTTAACACTCTCCCATCCTCTCTTGTAAAAGCTTCCTTTAACACCTTATCCATACTCTTCCCCGAAAACCTCATTTTCCGTGTAAAAACACCGTTATTCTTCGCTTTAAACAGCTTAGACTGATTTTCCGTTACGAATTTCACAGCATCCTTTGCTGTGAATAACGGACGTCCGTCACTTCCGTTAGCTACAAGCATTGCAGTGAAAATTGCACCTATACCTGTACCGGCGATAATGTCGAAGAAATCAGTTATTCGACCGTTAGGATCGCCGGTTTTTGAACAGATCTGGTCTTCGAGATGAATCAACGAAGCACCACAAACAATGCCGGTGGTACAACCACCGTCAATGCTGAGAATACGCGTTTTCTTCCCTTCGTACTGGTACAACCATTTCTGCTCGAGCTTAGAGAATATCTCCATTGTCACCTTTCCAAGCTCATCCATCACTTAATAGCTTCACACTACTAAAAAGAACATGAATTAGTGACGGACAAATTTTGTAGCTAAACAGTAAAATTCATCGCTAAAAAGAACAGCACTTGTAGCTAAACAATAAAATCCATCACTAAGATAAGCTAAAAAGAACAGAAATTAGCAACAGACATTTGTAGCTACACAGAAAAATTCGTCGATAAGATAAGCTAAAAGGAATAGAAATTAACAAATTTTGTAGCTACACAGCAAAATACGTAGCTAAAACCCTCTTTAGCAAGAATTATCAAAGAATACTGTTAGCTATGAGCAATTTATCGGCGAAGTTTGTAGCTAATTCTAATTGTTTTCTCCAGTGACAGTTTCAGATAAAGCAAATTCAACACAAAACTAATTTCTATTGACTCAGTGATGATTTAAAGGCAAATAGAGTGTGGATAAACAACGAAGAGAGCTACTTGTCACCTTACCAAGCTCCATCACTACTTAATGGCTTCAACAGCTAAACCAGTTGCAATTGATTATAGTTTATAGCTCTAGTATTTAAACTAAAAATGCAATTGATTCAATGAAGAAGATTTAAAGGCCATTAAAATATAAAAATCTGAGTGTGGATAACAACGAAGAGTACTACTTTGCCAGATCGATATTGTAGGGGCTGTACCTATGCAGTGAAGTGATGGAGAAATCCGTGAAACGTACAGCAGAAAAAAGCTCACGATTTGGTTCGAAGAAACATTTATGAAGGGCCAGTTGTTGTTTTTGTTGGTATATCTATGAGTTGGTGTTACTTGAAATAGTCACACTTTTTGTGCAGTGTGTGCTTCCTCTCTGAGATTGTGACTGAGAGTGGAAACAAAGAAGTGGAGCAGTAGTAGTTAGGACTTAGGAAACTGGACACTACTACTGCAATTAAAAGATGTACCATATATATAGAGAGAGAGTGAATCCCACTTTAACATTTAAGGGTTATGGGAACGATAACACCACCTTATGTAATACTTTTTGGTAGGGGTGTATATAAACCGGATTGGTTTGAGTTTTTTAATTACCAAATCAAATCAATTTTGTCGGGTTTTTAAATCGACAGATCAAACCAAACTAATAAAATTCGGATTTTCCGACCTCGGTTTTTTTTCGAGTTTTTCAGGGTTTTTTTCCCAAAAAAATTCCATACAAAATACTATAACTTTTACTTCAAATATTTCTTTAGTCCTAATAATATACAACTATATAATTAAGGTGTTTCTTAAAAAAATAACAAAAATGTGAAATGTGTGATGGCATTGTAATAAAATATTCAACAAAAAAAGATAATGAATAGCATAAAATAAATTTAGCTAATTAATAAGGCATAATGAAAATGATCATCATATAAAAATACTAAATCATGCTAAAATAAGTACGGCTAGTAAGTATTAATTACACGATAAATAAAAAATAAATAAAAAAGAAATTAAGTTATGTCATTTCATTATCTAAAATTCTAAATTAACAATGCAAAACTAAAGAATAGATATATATCCAATGTTATTATCATTCCTAGTGTTAGGGTTGAATTACTTTTGTTAGCAATAGTATTGATTTGGTTTTGACTTTTTGTGAGTTACTAACATCTATGAGCTATAAATCTTATTGGAACATTCAAAATTTTAAGTCCAAATTACTTGAAATAATATGTTAAAAGAAAAATTATGAAAAAACTTAAGAGATATTAATAAATTACATTATAAGTAATTTCGGGTTGATTTGGTTTAGTTTGGCTTTTTTTAGTTAAAACCAAACCAAACCAATTATGATCGGGAGTTTTTTTTTTCCAACACCAAACCAAATCAAACCAAACCACTAGTTGGGTTTTTCTCTCGGTTTGATTCGGATTATCGGTTTGGTGCGGTTTGTCGGTTTACTTTGTACACCCCTACTTTCCGGTAAAAAATTTCTTTTTTAAAATAAAAATCTTTTTTCTTTCTAGAATTAAAATATAAAAACGGAAAAGGGTCAAATGTAACTCAATACTATCAGAAAAGGGTTAAATATACCCCTCGTTATACTTTCGATCCAAATATGTCCCTACCGTTATACTTTCGGTCCAAATATATCCCTCTCATTATACTTTGGTACAAATTTGCCCTCAATTTTAACGTAAACGCACATGTTAAGCTCAGAATCAAATAACCCACCCCTAATTTTAAATACCCGATTCCTTTAGAAACTCACTCGTTTAACTGACCCGACCCATTTATCTTTCTTTTTTCTTTTTCTTTTTTGAAGTTTTTCCTTGTATTAAAATTAATGTGCTCTATACAAAAAATAAAAAACTCACTCCCTCAATTCTCTTGATTACACCTCTTAATTCTCTTAATTACACTTTTTCCCCTCCTCTATGACCGTCGACTATTTTCATTGGGATTTAACAAGACATTATTCAAAGACTGGAGCAGGTCATTGTCTGAATATGTCCTCCATATTATTTTTCGTCACTAGCCCTCAAAATATTTTCTAATTTCCTTGTTCATGAAATCATATTAGTTCCTCTTAGATATTCCTTAGAATTTCTCAAGATATGTTAGAGTGATATTTAGTCTCTATCTCAGTATATTAGCATATTGAAATGTTGATAATGGTAGAATGATTTTTGATGTTTTAATAAATGTGCAATTGACATTTGTTTGCAAGTTTCGAGTCGGTTAAATGGGTGGTTTTTTAAAGGAATCCGGTATTTAAAATTGGGGGTGGGTTATTTGATTTTGAGCCTGACACGTGTCTTTCCGTCAAAATTGAGAGCAAGTTTGTGCCAAAGTATAATGGAATAGGTATATTTGGACCGAAAGTATAATGAGGGGTATATTTGACTCTTTTCTAATAGTATAGGGTTATATTTGACCCTTTTTTTAATTTTATATTTTAATTCTAAAAAGAAAAAGAAAAAATATTTTTGTTCTAAAAAAGAAAACTCTTACCGGAAAATATTACATAAGAGGTTATCGTTCCCATTCAACATATGAAGGGGTAGGGTATTATTTCCCAACCCTTAAATGTTAGGATGGTAAAATGGGATTCACTCATTCATATATATATATATATATATATATATATATATATATATATATATACACATACACACACACAAGTATACATTACACACTCCTATAATGACTTTATTTTCATTTTTTTTCTTGGAATTAACCATAAATAATGAGGTTGTTGGGTGTGCGAACAAAGTCCACATTGATAGTAAAAAAGATTGGAAGCTACGTGTAAGGTGTATGATTTCTTAATGATGTGAGGCCTTTTGGGAAAACTGTCGGGCTTGGTCCAAAGCGGACAAAGGCAGATGATGGCGTGGGGCTCGGTTTAATTCTGCTTACGAGCTAAGAGACGCACACATACAAACAGAAGCTAGTTGCGGGCTTCGGTTGCCATAAAATACTCTAACGTTGTGAGTGACACATAGTTAATCTCGAAAATTGACTCGTGGATTGTGATAATGAGCCATATTGTGGGTGACACATAGTGAATCTCGAAAATTGACTCGTGGATTGTGGTAATGAGCCACATAGAACTTAGTTCGAGGGAAGACCCGTTGATCATGGTGATAGGCTACATGAAACTTAGTTCGAAGAGGAGATTATTGGGTGTGTGAATAAAATCTCATATTGATAGCTGAAAAAATTGGAAAGTGCACCATCAGTAAGAGTTTAGATGCAGTTGAAACTATACCAGTGCATATATATATAATTAGTTGTAACTTGATTTTTATTGCTAATTAATATGATCAAGAACTTAATTATAGATGACATAATTTAAAGAATAACTTATTTTTCTTGTACTTTTCTTTAGCTCTTCAAAATCGAAGACCTCTTAATTAGAAAGTCTAGACTGTAGGGATCAAATAGCTGAGTTGGTTGGCTATTTGAACTTTCATCTTGTTGGTGAGGGTTTGAATCCCACATTGTAATCCCCTTCCCATTTCCCCTGCCCCTACCCCCTATGTAATAAAAAAAAATGTCTAGACTACCTAAAAGTTACAAGTTCACCAAAATATTTTTGCCATTTATAAACTTCGTGTTTAAATAAAGTATGTCCTAACTTTGGTGGATAGAGTTATCTGATACTTGTTGTTGGTGGGAGATGACAGATATCCCATGAAATTAATCGAGGTGAGTGCAAGCTGGCCGGACACTACGATCATCAAAAACAAGAAAAAAAAAAGATTGCATTATATTTACCTTATTTTCTTATTACAACCCTTTTCCTATTTGATAATATTTGTAAGTTAAAAGGAAAGTCTAAAATATAAAAGGTAAACACTTATAGAGCTTATAAACTTTTTTATATATTGCAAAAATTTCTGTATTCATTTTTGAGATAGATCAATAGAGGTAATCCAAGTGTAGATCAGGGTGTTCATCCGAACCCCCTTCGCCGGAAAATTCCATTGTATTTGTAAGGTCAAATCTGAATATTATGGATATATGTGCTATAATGAACCCCCTTTAAGCATCTGAATATCTTAGCTCAATGGTTAAGGGGGTTCAAACTTTTCCTGAAGGTCGTGGTTTGAATCTCGACACACGCGCAATAATTTGTAGTTTTTTTTTCTTTGCTTTGGCTTTTCCACACAGCAGAGACGGAGATGGCTCAGTTTTTGGGCTCAAATTCCCCTAACGCAATGAAAAGCCTCATTAATTGTGGGCTCAATTTGCAGCTTTACTCTTCTACTTCTTTTTTTGTTATTTTTTTCTTCTATTCTATTTCTCCTTCTTCTTTTTTTTCTTTTCTTTTTATTCCTTTTTCCCCCCTTCCATTCAGAATGAGTAGGAGATTGTTATTCTTTCGTCCTTCTCAATTTTCCTTTGTTCAAATTTATTAGGCACATTCCTTTTTATTTTTGCCTTTTATTCTTCTTATCTTGATTGCTCATTTTGTTTCTACGTAACTCTCTTTCTATGTGGTAACTCGAAGAAACTCTTTAAGGAAACGATGAATTGTTATTAAACTTGAAATTGAGATAGAATTATTTTTAAAAAATAAGGTTAATTATTTTTAATTGAATAAAGAAATTTAAAAATTGTGAAGATCCTTTAATCAAAACTGTTTAATTAAAGTTACTTTCTTTGGTTTCATGGTATTTCTTTCCTATATTTTCTAATTCTATTCTTGAGAGAGGAAAACTAGAATTATTTTAAAAAAAATAAGGTTAATTATTTTTAATCGAATAAAGAAATTTAAAAATTGTGAAGATCCTTTAATCAAAACTGTTTAATTAAAGTTACTTTCTTTGGTTTCATGATATTTCTTTCCTATTTTTTCTAATTCTATTCTTGAGAGAGGAAAACTTAACTAAACTAAACTTCTTTGATTTGTTCGTCATTTGTCTTTTTTTTTTTTCTTCAAATGAATAGCCTAGTAAACTGAACTAAACGAACTCAAAATCGGCGATGCCATTTAGTTAGCCTATGAATATGTATTATAATATTAGTAATCCAATCCCTACACCTTTTTAAAGAATCTTCGCGATTTTTAAAATAATATATGATTGAATGACCGCTAATTCATAATAAAAAAAATAAAAATAAAGTAGAATACTGCAAAGTAAAATTGAAAAAAACACAAGAAAATTTAAGAAGGCTCGATGGAGCAGGGTGAAAGTAGGAAAATATGCTAAACGGCGCATGATAAGGCAAGTTAAATTTAGCGGGTTAAGGTTAGTCTTTTCCTTTCCCGCCCCACTTGTAGTTTTCGCGTGTGTGCTTCTTTATATTTGAACCCCCTTAGCAAAATTCCTGGCTCCGCCATTGATAAAAAGATTTGCTTACTTTGCATATTCTCTAAAGATTTGTAGAAAACTTCTTGAGTACTCAGTCAAATTGAGTCTTGCAACGTCGAAAAAAGTTAGGGATTGCTACTTTTTTCCTTTTTCGTTTTGCTTTTGACTGGTATTATTGTTCTTTTTTATTTTTCTATTAAAATTTGTCGACTAATGATCTTCTTTTCCTATTGAAAAATCCTAATCACGTGTTTCCGAAGAGGATGCATACGTGGTTTCTTAGGATACCGGGAAGAGCAGCCTTTTCATATATTTTTATTCACAAATCAGTAGATTTTCAACTTTAATTGCAATTTTTGATATAAAAGAGTATTATTTGTCCCTGTATATACAATAAAACAAAACTCTGTGCATGCCTACTTGTTTAGTTAGCGATCATTTTTTCACATTACTGACCCTCTAGACATTTTAAATTTTTAATGTTGGGATTCTTGCTTCTAAGCTCCTACCAAATTCACTTTTAATGTGTACCTCACTTTTCTCCGGTCCAATCTACGCGTATTCAGGATTTTAATTTTATTAGTTTGTGATATTTTAAACTCACGATTCATTTGATTATGAGTTCATAACATATGATCGTATTCATCTAATGTTTCTCAACATATATAAAGTGTGAGCTGAAATTATCAGATTCAACTAAATCTCGTTGTTATAGTGTAGATTTTTATCTACCTGTATTGAATTTTAAATTAGTTGTATAATGTAACATTATTATGAGACTAAGATGAAATTAAATGGAGGGACAAAAACAAGTTATTGTTCTAACTTGTCTAGAATTGAGATGCAATAGTAATGTTGTTGTTGCCTTGTTACACAATGAGTGCTAATTTAGCATAAACATCTTATTCATCTTGTATAAGATAAGAGCGAATCCAATAGTTAACTTGTATAATGCAATTAAAACTCCAATTGACTTGGGGAGGTCATAGAAATATGAAGTGAGGATATATAGAAGTATGTTACCCTTCAAAATGTGACCAAAATCGTAATACAACCCTTCTTATTTTGCACATTTTCATCTAACTCAAGGCAATCATATATCACCAATAACTTTAACTTTCAAAACAAAAATTTATAAATATAGTTTTCCACGAGAGTTGGCCAGCTCAATCCACGGATCATTGTATATGGCCTACTGAACTTTTCCAAAAACCTAATCCAGAAGAATAGACTACAGGTCACCCACGGGTGGGGTACAAGGTAAGATACGCGTTTGGTCGAATTCAGTAACTTTTGACCCAACTGGTTATATGTTTTTAAAAGTTCATTAAATATATGTATAAATATTAATTTTGCTGAACCCATTAACTCAAGTTGGTCAGTGTATCTAATGGTATCTCAAACCCATAAATTATAAATTCTAGATCCGCTTTTGCCCTTGGGAAGGCATAGAAGAAAAACATATCATGCAGTATTAATTTCTGTTCGTCTGTGTTTATATGTATGGGATCACGAGAGTTTGGATTATTGTTGTCTTAGTCAGAAAATAATGGAGATGGACCTATCTAAAAAATATAAATAAATGGATGGTGAAGAAAGGGGTTATATGATCCAGATTTGATGTGGATTTCTTGAACTCTAATTCTTTCATAACATATGATCGTATTCATCTAATGTTTCTCAACATATATATAGTGTGAGCTGAAATTACCGGATTCAATTAAACCTCATAGTTATAGTGTAGATTTTTCTCTAGCTGTATTGAATTTTAAATTAGTTGTATAATGTAACATTATTATTAGACTAAGATGAACTTAAATGAAGGAACAAAAACAGTGATTGATTCTAACTTGTCTAGAATTGAGGTGCAACTGTTATGTTGTTGCTGTTGACTTGTTGCATAATGGGTGCTAATTTAGCATAAACATCTTATTCATCTTGTACTATAAGATAAGAGCGAATTCAATAGTTAACTTGTATGATGTAATTAAAACTCACAATCGACTGGTGGAGTTCATAGAATTTTGAAGCGAGGATATTGAAGTATGTTACCCTTCAAAATGTGACAAAAATCTTAATTAACTTTCAAAAACAAAATTATCAAATAGTATAGTTTTTCACGAGAGTTGGTCAGCTTAATCCACGGATAATTGTGTATGGCTTACTGAGCTTTTGCAAAAGCCTAATCCCTTGAAGAATAGACTATATATAGGTCACCCACGGGCTGGGACGGATGTAGGTAAGGTACACGTTCAGTTGAACTTAATAACTTTGACCTAATTCAGTATGGATTAATTACACTCAGTATCAATTGGGGTACCAATGCTACCAAATTTAGCTCATATTTGAGTTTTTTGCCCACAGTAGCCCATCTTCAGTTTAAACAAAAATTACTTGTCAAAAAATGACCCAACCTTCTCTCTCTTCTCCCCTCTCTCTACCTCCGGTGCTGCCACCCACCATTGCACATTGTCGCTGGCGCCGGCGCCGAAGAAGTCCTTCTCTCTCGCTCTCTCTTCTCTCCAAACCCTAGATCTAGCTCGCGGCGGTGGCCACTACACATCGCAGCCGCCGCCATGGAAATCCTTCTCTCTTGCTCTCTTTCCTCCCCAAAACCCTAGATCTAGTTCGTGGCGATAGCCAAAAATGCCGGCGAAACCCCAGATCTAGTTCGCCTCTCTCTCCCCCGCCTCCTACTGCTATCGAAACCCTAGATCTATTCCGTCGACGTTGTGTTTGGTCCAGGTTGTTTGGCCGGAGATGGAGCAGTGATGGCGTTGTAGTTGTTGTATATGGATGTATAATATTGTATATGTTGTCACACCCCATTTTAACCCGGATTGGATTTAGGGGGTATGACGTATTGGTGATTCCTATTTATTTATGTTTTAAGGAGTCACCACCTAATTAATTTAACGATGAATTAGGACATCTAAATGTTAACTAAGGTAAAGTTAAAACTAAACCTCAATTAATAGTCTGCTTAACCAGTGTGATTCTAGGTAAGGGCTCTATATTATCCTAAAGGGAAGGGGTTAGGCATCCTTTAGAATCCGTTAACTTACAGTTATCCGACCAAACTTAGGTTAATTAATTAAGACTAAATATAGTGTTTAAATTTTATAAAATAGCTTAATATGGCTAAAGTTTTAGAGGAAAATAATGTCAAAATAAAATTTACGGGAAATATAATAATTTGTATTAAAGGAGAACTTTAAAGGGCTATTTTAAAATAAGACAGGGTTGTTAAGATTTTGAAGAAAAAATATGATAATGCGATTTAGATATGATTTGTGAAATAATTTGCACAAAAATAGATTTTCAAATGCTATTTAAAATAAATGATAAATATTGCTAAGCTTTAAATAATAATGTTATTTTAAAAAATGAGTCTTGCATATAAATAGAAGCTTTTAATAGAAGATCTAGCCAATTTAAGCTGGAAATAAAATTACATTATATGAGTATAATAGTGTAGAAAATCTAAACTTATTTTTATAAATAGAATGCAAAAGATAATGAGTTTTCTTTCTCTTTTGTTTAATTATGCTTGGCTATAAATATGTATAATTGGATGAATCTTGAAAACAGTGTTTATAAAATATACTTGAGTTTATATTTGCGTATTAGTGACGTTTTAAAATGTATATGATAGTAAGAATAAAATATGATTCCCTTTACTTAAAATATATAGTCATGTTATTTTGCAAATCAATTGTTCCAAATAAAATAAATACTAGACATTATAAATAGTTTTAACATGAAAAGAAGAGAATAAAACTTATGGAATTAATTATTGGTTTACTACCCATTACTAAGACTAAACCCCACTAATTTCACAACGGTTCATCTAAATTAACAAGTGTTAGTCAGGCGATACAAATTAAATGCATAAAAAATAAAATAGAGGAGTAAATAAGTTAAATGGGCTCAGCCCATTTCATGGCTGCTATGATCAGATTACTGTTGGGCTTCAGCCCAGTAATTTCATTGTATTGCTGTGGCCTGCTGCTGTATGGGCTTGGCCCAGAATATTTTTTTTTATCTGCTGCGGACGTAGATTGATCCGAGAGGAGATTGTGTTGGGCTTTTAGCCCAACACCGAATGCGGAAGAAGACGAGTCACTCGGACTCGTATGCGATGGTCTTCTTCGAGTGCAGCGAAGTGGGTACGGGGCCTCGATATCCACTCGAACACTCTCGAATCCGAGCTTGCGATGATCGAATTCAAAGCAATACCAATGCAAATGAAAGCACAGAAAACTAATTTCGTGTTCTTAACTCGATATTCAGAACTATTACCACTACAGATTCAGAATCCTTTTTTTTAGGGGGATTTTTGGCTACTGGAAACTTGTCTCTTTCAGAGAATAAACGGGGGTTTTTTAGATCTGTTTCCCAAAACTTTTCATTTTTTTCAACAGATTTTGATCACTCGAAAACTTGTCCTCTTCTAGGGATTTCGGGTTCAAAACCTGGTTTTTGCAAGGCAATTTTTGGGGGTTCTCCAACCTGTCCCTAAACGATTCAACGCGCGACCATTTATAGGGTTTTGGCTCTTTTGAGTTGAAGAAAAAAAGAGAGTGGAGCGGGGGGACAAGACGAAGGTGGGGAACAGAGGGAAGTGGGATCGGGGCGGAGGCGGCGGTGGTGGGAAACAGAGACGAGTGGGGGGAGCGGAGAAGAGGGGAGAAGAGAGAGGGAAAGAAGGAGAGAGAAGGGAGCGGGAGAGGGAGGCTGCGGGGGTGTGAAAATAAAGGAACTAGTGGGAGGGAGTGGAGAAGAGGGAGAGGGGAAGTGGAGAGGGGAGCGGGAAAGGGGAGAGACGAAGAAGGGGAGCGGCGGAAAAAATGAAAGGGGGTTAGGGATTTAGGGTTAAGGAAAAATAGGGGATGGGCTGGACCGGGTCGGGTCGGGTAGTGTTTAGGTAATGGGCTGGTCCGTTTTTAAAATATTGGGCTGGTATTTAAATGTGGATTGGGCATTAAGATGAATTAAAATGTGGGCTGATTTTATGAATTGGTCCGAAAATAGTATGAGTTGATTGGGTTACTACATTTAAATAAAAGACCTATTTAAATAACTTGTGTTAAAATATTACTTAATATAAAATATGCAATTATTAGTGCTCAGATAAAAAAATGGCGTTGTAATAGCCGTGTAATAATATTTCAAAAATCCACAGTAAATAAACACTATTATTTAATTATGCAAAGATAAATGCGATGCGTATGTGTAAGCTGGTAAAAATGTAAAAATTATGAATTATAATAATAATAATAATAATAATAATAATAATAATAATAATAATAATAGTAATTGTAATAGAATAATGAAGTGCCGGTATTGATAAGAGGCTAATAATTTAGTAAAAAATAAATATATATATTTTTTAATTTTCTAAAAATATTAGAAGCGTAAATAGGTATTTTGGAGGAGAGACGGGACAAAATTGGGTGTCAACATATGTGTCACGACCTAAACCGATGAGCCATGACGGGTGTCTGACCTCTAGCGACCAAACACCCCTAAGCACTTATCTGAAACATACTGAACATCAATAGCCTATAAATGACACAAACTAATCTCATAAAGAGAAAACATCCGGACTCTGTACAATCTGAATATACATATAAACATAACATGTGGAAGGACAGTGCAAGCCAGCTAGGCTGCCATATATATACTATACACAAAAGAATAGAAGCCGACAAGGCTGCATCATCTGACTAATACATACAACTGTCTACAGACCTCTACTGGAATGAAAGCTGTAGAAAGGACGGGACAGGGCCCCGTCGTACCCATCTATATACATCCCAAAAGAATGGCCTACCAAAATAGACTGCAACTCCGGATCGAATGGAGTGCACTGGTCGCTGCTGTATAACGGTACTACTAAGCCGGACCGCCTCCCTGTCTACCTGTACCTGCGGGCATGAACGCAGCCCCCCGAGCAACGGGGAGTCAGTACGGATAATGTACTGAATATGTAAGGCATAAAGACAACATGTATAAATATGTACAAAAATCATGAATAAGATCTGAACTCATAAGCTGAAATGTCTATCTGCATAAATCTGTATGAACTAGTATCTGTCTATATCTGGCTGAATCTGTATGTCGGGAAGTATGAACATGCATATATATATATATATATATATATATATATATATATATATATATATATATATATATATATATATATATATATATATATATATATAACTAGTAGGTACACACATCATCGTCACATCACAGGCCACACCTTCACCCCTTGTCAAGTGTGCCTTTCTCATGTATATACTCCAACATCATAGGCCACTCATGAACCACTCATAGGCCACACGTTCACCCCCTGTCAAGCGTGCCTTTCACATATAAAACGTAATATCACGGGTCACACCTTCACCCGGTCAAGTGTGCCTTTCACTGTACCTCTGAGAACTAAAAGTGAATGCATAATACAAGTAAGACTGAACAACAAGATTCTCGAATAATATAATGACAATTGGCCTCTTCATGGGCCTTACTAAACTAGTAATACTAGGACAGGAAATCATAAGATTTGTATATTGGAAAAATACCATAGCCGGGGTACGGGGACATCAAAACTGTATTTCTCTTAGTACTTATAAGAATAGAGTAGTATGGAAACTCTCTTACTCGTTTATCGGTTCATATCATAGGATTATGCCAAAAAAAAAAAGGAATAACCTTAACATACCTTGACATATATCAAATCGCCCAACTTCTACTTCTTGAACTTGTAAATCTACAAGTAAGATAACATAAGCCTTAATTAGGCTACTTGCTTTGTTTACTAATCATCCCCAAGCACGTATAAAGCTTAACGAATTATAAACAACCATCTCCTTTATGAGCTTACAATGGTAACACCTATATGTATATCAAAATACCCGCAAATCCATCTCTAATCATTTCTCTAAACTAGTCTCATGTCACTACCTTGCCCTTCATCAATCTATCACTTCCACAAGGACCTTTTCTCTACCTAAAATCACTAAAACTCTCGATAGTCAACTCAAGTATAAAGGTAGGAATCATTTACATACCTTGAGAGGTCAAGAATCCCAAGAATCACCTTAACTTCAACTCCCTAAGCTTCCCATTCTTGGAGAAACCCTAAAACAACCTTCTTTTCACAAGCTCGAGTTTACGGGGTCCGGGTCTTGTCAAGTCTTCACTACTATGCCATAAATGTTGGGAGAGCAAAATATTAGGGTTTTATGATCTGGGAAAGAGAGAAATAAGACATAAAGTCGTGGACCATGTATTTATACTCGGAGAATTAGATGCTTCAGTGGTCCGGTTCGACGAGCGGATCGACGACCCGTCGACGTGTCGATGGTCCGTCGACGTGCTCGTTGACCTTCTCCTGCAGAATGCAGGGCTGCGGAACCCTGTCGACGCCACACAACAACGATCCATCGACAGGTTCGACGACCCGTCGAACACGACTCGTGTCTGCAGACTTTTCCGCTTCAGTTCGGATTGCGTCGATTCGATTCGTTCAATTTCTAATCCTGTAAATCACCAGGAATACCTGCTGGTACCATTGCACACGGGGTAAGGCACTTCGTATCTACAAAATCAGGCTCAGGTCTCAATTCCCAAGGCATACTCAACTAGAAAATCATAAGTTCTGCCACCACGGAAACGAGGGGTGTAACATCCTTTCCCCCTTAGGAACATTCGTCCTCGAATGTTCGAAAAATCCTGGGTTATAAGAATTTCGGCATAGTTTCCCCAGTACTTATATCAATCCGTCCTGTACGCACCAACCCAAAATAATGCCTCACAGGGACACATACTATAACATACAATACTATGGCCCCACACGACCAATCACGATAACTGAAATGAAATAATACCTGAGAAAAGTGATGCCTCTGACTGCACCTCCTGTACTGCTGGGAACAAATATGGGTACTTAATCTTTATCACTTCTTCCGCTTCCCAAGTCATTTCTTCAACATTTTTATTCCTCCACAGGACTTTAACGGAAGCTACATCCTTTGTTCACAACCGACGGACCTGTCTGTCCAATATAGCCACTGGAGTCTCTTCGTATGATAACTGTTTGGTCACTTGGATATCATTCACTGGTACAACTCTTGAAGCATCTCCGATACACTTACGAAGCATTGATACATGAAATACTGGATGTACCGATTCTAACTCAGAAGGCAATTCTAGCTCATATGCCACTGTACCCACTATACGAATGATCTTATATGGCCCAATATACCGAGGGCTCAGCTTACCCTTCTTACCAAACCTCATCACTCCCTTCATAGGCGAAACTTTCAGGAACACCCAGTCGCCCAACTCGAACTATAGCTTACGTCGCCAATTATCCGCATAGGACTTCTGTCGGCTCTGAGCTGTTAACAATCTCTCTCTAATCACTTTCACCTTATCAACTGCTTGCTGAATTAATTCTGGGCCTAGTAACTGATTCTCCCCAATTTCAAACCATCCTCTAGGCGATCTACACCTCCGCCTATATAAGACCTTATAAGGAGCCATCTGAATACTGGAATGGTAACTGTTGTTATATGCGAACTCGATAAGAGGCAAATGATCCTCCCAATTGCCCTGAAAGTCAAGCACACAAGCTCTAAGCATATCCTCAAGGGTCTGTATAGTACGCTCTGCTTGCCCATCCGTCTGTGGGTGGAATGCGGTGCTAAGACTCACCTGAGTCCCTAATCCCTGCTGGAAAGACTTCCAGAATCTGGCTGTGAACTGTGCTCCCCTATCTGAAATAATGGCTGAAGGAACACCATGGAGTCGTACAATCTCCTTAAGATAAAGCCTCGCATAATCCTCGACTGCATAAATAGTTCTGACAGGCAGAAAGTGAGCTAACTTTGTGAGCCTATCAACTATGACCCATATCGAATCACACTTCCGTTAAGTACGGGGTAACCTTGTAATAAAGTCCATATTAATTACCTCCCACTTCCATGTCGGAATCTCCATAGTCTGCAATAGACCTTCAGGCTTCTGGTACTCTATTTTGACTTGCTAACAATTTGGACACTGAGCGACAAATTCTGCTATATCTCTTCTCATACCATCCCACCAATAAACTTCCTTCAGATCATGGTACATCTTTGTTGAGCTTGGATGAATAGAATAGCGGGAGTAATGTGCCTGTCCCATAATCTGCTGACGGAGTCCTGCAACACTAGGGACACACAATCTACCTCGATATCTGAGTACCCCATCACCTGTGATCACAAAGGGTGTCTTTTCTTTCTGAGGTGTTGTATCTCGATAATGAACTAGAACAGGATTCTCGTACTGACGCTCCTTTATCTCAACTACCAAGGATGATACCGCTGTGTCTTGAACAGTAACTCCTGCATCACCTAATTCTAGCAATCGAACTCCGAGGCTAGCCAATCGATAAACCTCACGAACCATTTGTCTCCTCTCTGGCCATACGTGAGACAAGCTACCCATAGATTTACGACTGAGGGCATCGGCTACCACATTAGCTTTCCCGAGATGATATAGAATGTCCACATCATAATCTTTTAACTTCTCTAACCATCGCCTCTGACGCAAGTTCAAATCCTTCTGCGTAAAGATGTACTGGAGGCTTTTTTTATCAGTATAATATCAACATGGACACCGTACAAGTAGTGTCTCCATATCTTCAAGGCATGAATCACTGCTGCCAACTCAAGATCGTGAGTTGGATAATTCTTCTCGTGCTTCTTCAACTGCCTAGAAGCATAGGCGACAACCTTACCGTGTTGCATCAATACACAGCCCAATCCAACACCTGAAGCATCACAATATACCACATAGCCATCTGCTCCTTCTGGAAGAGTCAAAACTGGTGCTGAAGTTAGCTTATCTTTCAACGCCTGAAAACTCTGCTCACAAGCGTCTGTCCATTGGAACTTAATTGATTTTCGAGTCAATTTGGTCAATGGGGCTGAAAGAGAGGAAATTCCTTCTACAAACCTTCTATAGTAACCTGCCAAGCCCAAGAAACTACGTATCTCCGCTGGTGCTGTGGGCCTTGGCCAATTCTTCACAGCCTCAATCTTCTAAGCATACACTCTAACACCTTCTTCTGAAATAATGTGACCCAGAAAAGCCACGGAGTTCAACCAGAACTCACACTTAGAAAACTTGGCATACCACTCTTTATCTCGAAAAATCCCAAGCACTGTCCGCAGATGTTCTGCATGATCGGCCTCTGACGGCGAATAGACCAGAATATCATCTATGAACACAATCACGATCAAATCTAAAAAAGGGCCTGAACACACGATTCATCAAATCCATGAATACGGATGGGGCATTAGTTAGGCCGAACGACATAACACGGAACTCATAGTGGCCATATCTAGTCCAGAATGCCGTCTTCGGAATGTCTTCTTCCTTCACTCTAACCTGGTGGTATCCTGACCTCAAGTCTATCTTCGAGAAATACTTGGCACGTTTCACTTGATCAAATAAATCATCAATCCTCGGAAGCGAATACTTATTCTTTACAATCACTTTATTCAATTGCCTATAATTAATACACATTCGCGAAGAGCCATCCTTCTTTCTCACAAATAACATCGGGGCTCCCCACGGCGATGTACTAGGCCTAATAAAGCCCTTCTCAAGCAAATCTTTCGACTATTCCTTCAATTCCTTCAACTCCGCAGGTGCCATCCTATAAGGAGGAATAGATATGGGCTGAGTGTCTGGCAATAGGTCAATGGAAAAATCGATCTCCCTCTCTGGGGGAATGCCTGGAAGCTCATCTGGAAACACTTCTGGGAACTCATTAACCACAAGGACAGACTGAAGAGCCGACGACTCTGCTTGCACATCTTGAACTCGGACTAGATGAAAAATATACCTCTTTCTGATCATCTTCTCTGCCTTAAGATAGGAAATAAACCTGCTCCTCGGCGAAGCAGCATTACCCTTCCACTCTAGGAATGGCTCGCCGGGAAACTGAAATCGAACTATCTTTGTTCTGCAATCAACATTAGCATAATAAGAAGCCAACCAATCCATTCCCATAATAACGTTGAAATCAATCATATCTAGCTAAATCAAATCTGCTACAGTGTGGCGGCCACAAACTATAACAACACAACCCCGATATACTCGCCTAGCTATGACCGAATCGCCAACTGGCGTAGACACCTCAAATGGTTTAATCGACTAGGGTTCTATCCAAAACTTACCAGCGACAAATGGAGTAACATACGATAAAGTGGAACTTGGATAAATCAGTGCATAAACATCATGGAAGGAAACCGATAATATACCTGTAACAACATCAGGAGACGTCTCGCGGTCCTGTTTACCAGCCAATGCATATACGCGGTGCTGAGCACCGCTCGAGCTGGATGCTCCACTCCTCCCTCTACCTCGCCCTGCTGGCGTCTGAAAAACTTGCCCTGAAGGGCGCACTGCAGAAGAAAAAGAACCAGCTATAGACCCTGTAGGCTGAACAGTGCCCATGCCACCTCCTAACGGGCAATTCCTCATCACATGACCTGGTCGGCGACAAAAATAACAAGCATTCGATCCCAATCGGCACTGCCCGACATGTAACCTACCACACTGGGCATACCGTGGTAAGGGTGGCCTCATTTGTCCTGACTCCGGTCTGTACAGGGAGCCTGATGCTCTAGAATTCTGGGCTCCGGAATAAGAAGACCGATCAAACCTCGAGCCTACAAACCGCAGAGGTGCACTCCCTACCGAATGATATGAATATTGGGAATGCTGCTGTCTCTGTCCTCCCCTGGACTCACTCCCCATGCCGAAAGATCTAGCCCTCTTACCATGGCCTCGGTCACGGTCACGCTCTGCCCCCTTTTGACGCTTGCGATCTTCCAGATTCTGTGCATATACCTACATACGGGAGATATCCATGCCTGGCTGTAATGCAGCAGTCGTACAAGCATCTATCAAATCGCCCAACTTCTACTTCTTGAACTTGTAAATCTACAATTAAGATAACATAAGCCTTAATTAGGCTACTTGCTTTACTTACTAATCATCCCCAAGCATGTATAAAGCTTAACGAATTATAGACGACCATCTCCTTTATGAGCTTACAATGGTAACACCTATATATATCAAAATACCCGCAAATCCATCTCTAATCATTTCTCTAAACTAGTCTCATGTCACTACCTTGCCCTTCATCAATCTATCACTTCCACAAGGACCTTCTCTCTATCTAAAATCACTAAAACTCTCGATAGTCAACTAAAGTATAAAAGTAGGAATCATTTACATACCTTGAGGGGTCAAGAATCCCAAGAATCACCTTAACTTTAACTCCTTAAGCTTCTCATTCTTGGAGAAACCCTCGAAACAACCTTCTTTTTCACAAGCTCGGGTTTACGGGGTCCGGGTCTTGTCAAGTCTTCACTACTATGCCATAAATGTTGGGAGAGCAAAATATTAGGGTTTTCTGATATGGAAGAGATAGAAATAAGACATAAAGTTGTGGACCATGTATTTATACTCGGAGAATTAGATGCTTCAGTGGTCCGGTTCGACGACCGGGTCGACGACCCGTCGACGTGCTCGTCGACCTGCTCCTGCAGAATGCAGGGTTGCGGAACCCTGTCGACGCCGCACAACGACGGTCCGTCGACAGGTTCGACGACCAGTCGAACACGACTGGTGTCTGCAGACTTTTCCGCTTCAGTTCTGATTGCGTCGATTCGATTCGTTCAACTTCTAATCGTGTAAATCACCAGGAATACCTGCTGGTACTATTGCACACGGGGTAAGGCACTTTCTATCTCCAAAACTCAGGCTCGGGTCTCAATTCCCAAGGCATACTCAACTAGGAAATCATAAGTTTTACCACTACGAAAACGAGAGGTGTGACAATATGGGCGTACAATATTGTATAATATTATGGGTGTATAATATTGTATAGCATTGTATAGGATTGTATATGGGTGTATATAGATATATGTTATAATATTATATATGGGTGTATATGGATATATGTTATAATATTGTATATGAGTGTATATACGTGTATATGTATATAAGTGTGGGTTAAAGCTTTGCAATGTAAATTTTGGGCTATTTTTTTGCAATGTAAGTGAGCAAATTGTATATTTATGAAATTTCCCCATTCAGTAGATGTGTTAATAAATCTATTAAATGTATATAAATATGAAATTCCGAACCCATTAACTCAAATAGTCAATGGGTCTAGTTGCATTCTGAACTCGTAAAGTACAAATTCTAGATCTGTCTCTGTCCATGGGACAAAGAAGAAAGACATTACTACTATATATAAGGGACAACTATGGGCTTTTGTAGTCCTCACAAAAGTTTCCAACAAAATTTTAAACTTTTTAATTAATTATTTCTAGGTCCTAATCTTATTTTTTAAAGTCAAATTTACTTTTTGTTCTTAAGGTCTACTTTTCAAAGTTGTCGAACCTCCCACCTCATTTTCCCTGTTTTTTGGTGTTTTTTTATGTGCCCGGTATCCGCATTTGAGTCTGATTAATCCAGATAATTTGCATTGCGTAGCGCCCATTCGGGGGAAGCGCTCCCTCCAAAGATTTTTCCATACCCAGGTTCGAACCCGTGACCCCTGATTAAGGGAGGAGCAGTCCCATCCGCTGCACGAATTCTGTATTTGCCTTAAACGTTCATTAACTATGTATAGATTATTAATTTAGAACTAAATAACTTTAAAAAATTAGGATCCAGAACTTATAAACGTCAAATTCTGGCTCTGCATTTGATTTGAGGTAAATAATTTCAAAAATTAATAAAATATTAAAGGAGTGAAATGAAAGTTTTGCTTTTACATATTGAAAATATACTTACATGAAATTTAATTATTACTAACATAAATTATATTTATTTCATTAAAATATCTACTTTTATATCTTGAGTTTGGGTCAAACTTAGCACGGACCTGACCTAACTAGTGTATGTATATGTGTTAATTTCTGTTTGTCTGTGTTATACATATGGGATAACGAGATTTTGGATTATAGTTATGTCTTAGTCAAAAAGTTGCATGTTTCCCGGAAAATTAGGGGTTGGTAAAATGGACCTTGACCCACTGATCCAAAAAATAAGAATAAATGGATTAATTGATCCAAATTTGATGTGAATTTCTTGAAATCCACTTGTTTTTTTTTCTTTCTGATCTGGAATAAATTCCAATCTATTTTAATTTTCACAAGATTAAAGTTGCTTCATAGGTCTCTATGGCTACATAGAGCAAGCCTTAAATCTATTTGCCTTTTGAAACAAAAAATGAATTCCCTAGATTTTTCATTTTCACTCCTAACACTAAGGAAGTTCCGTTAAATTTCTTCAACCCCTGCCTTTCTTAAACGATAACCACCCAAAATATTAAATTAATATGATTTGGTGTAAAACTTAAACTTTTACGACTTATTATTGGCTACATGCACCTCAAAATATTTGAACCGGAAATGTCACTAATTTGTATATAATTCATACATTTGTACAGAAGTACTTGTTGGATGGACACAAAAAGATTTTGAAGGCCAGAATTATTGAATTATCGTTGATATTCAAATATACTCGTTTTGCCCCGACCGATGCATATTATTACCCAGAACATCAGTACCAAAATTCAGAATATTGTCACAAGTACAATTTTTATTAAGAAGAATAATAATTCAGAACATTGTCACAAGTACAAATTTTATTGAGAGACCTTTCTTTGCTCTCCTAGTCACTGCTATTTGGTTAAGTCTCTTTTTTCCCCTTGAGAGGCTTCAACTGGAGCTTTCGTTGCGCTTGCACTGCGAATATCAGTTAGCTGGTAAGGTTTGGGGACGCGGATATCAACCTTCTGTCCGGCTTGACAATGGCCTTTGAAACCACATATATAGTAGAAATGGCCGGGACCGTTGATAGTAATGGTGTCATTGCCGGTGGAGTAAGTAACGATCGGATTAAAAGCATTGCACGAATGGAAATCAGAGAGGCTCACTCGTACCACGTTGTGGAGTTGTTGATTGTACTGGTAAACTACAACACCAATCGAAGTTAAAATGATTGAAAACTACTTAAATCATCGTAAAACTAGTATACCCTTAGAAATTGCATAATACAACTAACTGATAAGAAAGTAGACCTTGAGCCTAGCTAACTTTCAAAAGCTAATACATGGAGTAAGAATTCTCCAAAATCACATAAGGAGAGAACAATTCTCTCTCGAGCAATGTGAGACAATCTAATACACCCCCCCCCCCCCCCCCCAACACAAAACACACACAACTTTAGAAAACACAATAACAGGGATCGGTTTAACTCTGATACCAATATGACATGATAAGAAAATGAACTTTAATTTTGATCTAACTCAATCTAAACTAGCTTATGAGGTGAGGATTGTCAAACAACATCACATTATTCACACACCGTTAACCTTCAATAACCTAACAACAAGGGTTGTGGGGGAATCGATAGGATCCCTCTACCCTTAACCGTAGGTCTCGGGTTCGAGCCCTGGGTATGAAAAAATTCCTGTTAGAGAGCACTTCCTTCTTAAATGGGCCTTAGACGGCGAATCTGGATTAGTCGGGGTCCAAATGCGGGTATTGAACACGGGGCAGGAAACCCAAAAAAAACAAAAATCAACAGTAGCCTAACTAGTTTATAATAGTGAATGCAAATTCTGTTCAAATTGAGAAGGACTTGATGTTCTCACACTACATCTGAGGTGATCGACCAGTCGGACTTACCAAGAGTGTCACCAACCTGGAAAGTTTTAGTAGAAGCCCACATATGGTAGTCAACATTGCCGCCATTCCAACCGGCAGAATCACCAACATTGTACACAGTGCCGCCGATCACGGTTGTGGTGAAGAAACTAAAAACAACCATCACCGAGAAGAGAAACATGGCTTCCTTTGCTAAGACCATGACTTAACCTCCAAAATAGAAAATCAAAAAGGTGGTCTAGTAATTTCAAAGGAGTAACTTAGAACTCTCAGGAAGTTGCAGCAGCATTTTTGCATGAACTATCAGTATATAACTGTGTTGTTTGAGTGAATAAAGAGCCGAGGCTGGGTCTAGAAGTCCAGCAGGACTCACAAGCTGTGCATGACTTGAGCAAATTGTATGAGTAAAGTATGCTGTATGCTCTAAGGAAGATATGCATGAGTGTAATATGTTTTACAGTGTCAGCGGATATAACCAAGTTTAGAAGAAGAAAAATTTGGCTCTCTGAAGAAGTTCTTTAGGCAAAATTGCACTTGCATCGTGCTAACTCCAGGCAAAAAATAACCTTAGTAGTGTTTACCCATGCTTCACTTATATAACAGGAAACCGGAAATCCTGGCTGTTCTCCCTGTCACTCCAAGATGCATTTCAATACTATAAAAAAAATATATATTGGTAACCAAGCCAAGATACTTATTTCAATTCTGCTATAAAAATTCCAGAGAAGGATATTACATGAGTAGAGAAACAAATCATCAGCATATAAAATATAGGTCTACATTCTGTTTGCTAGAGACTCAATCTCTAGTTCAACTATTTAAAGAGAAACAACAAGCCAATAGCACCTAACACGAGTTATTATACCAGTTGTAACCAGATAATATCACCACAACGTGATTCTTCATGTTGATAAAGTATCTTTATGCTGAAGTAGCTACTTGTGAAGTAGAGAAGCCAAGTTCGACTCGACATCTTCGTTTGCTTTGCGATCAAATGACTCATCACCAATATATAGGTCTAGAATTGATCTGCATAAGAGTTTGCTTTGTATGCTTCCCAGTTCCTTTCCATCAACTACAAATAAAAAACAAACAGAACTAATCTAAATGATTGATGGAAGTAATAAACTTTAAACAAGCAACTAGAAAGAGAAAAGGTCAGAGATAATATTCTGAGAATTACAGGATGAATAAAATGTTTTAGTTATTCAAACTCTATGCAGTTTGGACAAATCTCCAGCCATTGTTTTATTGTCTGTTTACTTATTAGTCCCAGTGGCAGAGGTCAGAGGCGGATCTAGGATTTAAACTCTTGGGGTTCAACCTTTAAATTTTTTAGCATTGAACAATTATATTTCTAAAGTTATGGGTTCATATCTACTATTTATTTTAAATTTAATAAATTTTTACATATAAATTTGTACACTTCATCGAAAGTTTGGGGTTCAATTGAACCCCAAATTATAATGCTCCATCTGCCCCTGGCAGAGGTGTATTAGCAAGCTGATAGTGCAACGTTTCACATACTTGCAGTGAGAAATGAGAAAAAAAAACATCCAGATATATCATAGGGAAGATATTTCAACAGCTAACATACAACAACTTTTTTGGTTTTATGGATGTTGAAGCTGGTAAAAGTCAGAAAATATATATCCGTAAAAAGTAAAATATGGATGGTTGGTTGATATAATACTACAATCGTATAATTTTCAGTATGACTTCTGCTGTAACCAAATGCATAAAAAATTCACCCACTTCCTACTAAGGAAATGTAAGGGCATGAAATGTGCTAACTGACGGTGTAATTAGGATATTTTTGGTATTGCTCTTGTACAGCACTCACTTGACAGTGTAATTAGGATATTTTTGCACTCACTTGATGTAGTAATTTCCCCTTCATTTTAGCATCTTTCATATTGCTTCGAAAGCCAGCCTTAAAAGCGCAATGGCAAAAAAAATTATGTGTATGCATCCACTCAATAGCTCTTCAATAATTTGGGCCAAGTGATAACTGTAACATTTATTTTCTCAACACACACAGAGATTGAGAGTCTTCACTTCAAGAGATTATCAGAAGTCGAGAAATGAACAACAACAACAACATACCCGATGTTCCAAAATACTGTCAACAGAAATAAATCATCTTGTTGTGTGAAGTATGTAGTCATGGTCTCTGGAGAGTTCTATTATAGATCCCCGAGGTAATTTAATTTCATCTTTAAACTGGGAAGTGAACCTGCAGTTGCACAAGACATTTTAGGCTATAAAAGAATTGGAAGAAGGCAATAATAATTCAAATTACCTTTTGAGCAATTCCCTGTTATCATATCCCGCAAACTTATGTAATCTGCTGCCAATAGATTCTTTGAAAGCCTTGCGCACAGAATTAATGCTTAGTCTGCCATAGACTATTTGAAGCCTAACAGTCATGCGTATATCACTTTCCATGAGATGATTTCTCAACTCTTCCTTTTGCTTCGGTTCAGAAACAGAGTGCCCTTCATGCGTTTCAGCCAGACACTTCTTCACATCACCATCATCAGCGTACACACCTATAGGATGCCATATTGATATCGCATTAGATAAAGGCCATGTTTAAAGAGCAAGCATAATGCACATCTCCCCTGATCATTTAAAGGAAGGTCCAATAGAAACACGACAATGAGATTCTCAAATATGATACCACCACAGATTTAATTTTTATGCACTGACCAAGGACGAAGCTAAGTTAAAGAAAGGAGATTCAATCAAATTCCGCTCATTGAAAAAAAAATTACATTGTGCAATAGAGCAAAAATGAATTCTTTTTGGGTATATTTACACTATTGAATCCCCTTGGATAGAGAGCAAAACTCTAGTAAAACTAGCAAAGGGGTTTAAAAATTGCATTAAGTCCAATGTTCAAACCCCATGTCTGAGATTCCTATTTTTTTTTTTTTTTTTTTTTTAATCCCTGGTATAACTTCCTGGACCCACTACCGGCACTAACAGTGCAAGAAACTGTATCAGGTTATTTCAAACTTATTCCAGGTTACTATCTATAATAAACATGAATCTATTAGGGCATACGAGCTAATATAAATGGTAAATTTAGTTACACAGGCGGTACAACTTAAATTCCTACCACAGGGTACTAACAACTTGTATGGATGGTTGTTACATATCGTTTCATAACGTATTGTATTGTACTAGATTGTATTTAATACAATTTAGATAGATTGTGTCCTTCCCGTCCTTTCATTATTCTACGCATATTCAATCTAAAGAGTAAAACTTATAATATTACAAAGAAAAAGTAGGGTACAGGTTAGAGTTATGATATTAAAAAAAAAAAAGGTAGATAAAGGATAAAATAGAATTATTAAATATAGGGAAAAGGGTCAAAAATACCCCTCTACTTTGGGAAAAAGGGTTAAAAATATCCTCCATTAAAAATTTGGGTCAAAAATACCCCTCCCGTCATTAAAGTTTTCAAATATACCCGTCTTAACAAAATTCCCAAAATAACCCGATTTCATTTTTAAACCCGCTCCATTAAACCTGACTCAACTAAATAAAAAACCCATAAGGGTTACCCGTTGCTTTGCCTAGTAGCTTCAGATGTAGGACTCGGAAATAAGTTGGTCGCATATGGGTTTTTTATGTAGTTGGGTAAAGTTTAAATGGTGCGGGTTTAACAATGAAATCGGGTTATTTTGGGGGATTTGGGGATTTCCATTAAGATAGGATATATTTGAAAACTTTTATGATGGGAGGGGTATTTTTGACCCAAATTTGTAACGGAGGATATTTTTAGCCCTTTTCCCAAAGTAGAGGGGGTATTTTTGACCCTTTTCCCTTAAATATAAGCAAAGGCAAAATGAGAAAGAACATAAAAAGGTAACAACGCGATCACACCATATTGGTCATTACATAAGATGGGATTTTTTGTCGTTACACAATGATAAATTTAACGATACACTTAAGTAAGAATCGAAACAGACATTGTAGTTAAAGTAACAATACTATACAATACAATAGGTAACAACCATCCAAACAAGCTGTAAATTAACCAATAGAGCTATTCAGTTCTGACTCGAATATAAAGTGAATTACCCAAAAAAAGCATTTTATGAATTTTCAGAAAAGCAAGAAATGGGAATTGGAGTTCATTTAATACAATAGAGCATTTGTGCTCCACACAACAATCACAAAAAGCCAAGAACCTCAGCTACAGCAAAGCAGCATTTGCAGAAGCATAAAAATGAAAGTAAATTGAAGTGACAATGTGGTACCATACCATAAGCATAGACATCAATGTTTTTCAACCCAAAAACAGTTTTTTGACGCAGCCCAATTCCAAGTAGTCTTTGAGAATCTTTCAGAATCGATGGAAATGACGATCCAGTCCTCGATTCAGTGACTGGACCTGAATTATCAGCTAAAGAAACAGAACCCCACAAAGGCGATGAATTATTTCTGTTAGGTGAGAAATTGGAAATTATAAAATTCATAGCATTTTCAAGAAATGGATTTTTGGGACTTTGAGTTATAGCTATGATTGCTCCGGCGGTAGCTACGGCTGAGCCACCGGCGGCTACGGTGAAGAAGGAGCGAGATGACGTGGCGGAAGACGGTGGATTTTGGGGCTGAGAAAACAAGAATGGAAAACGCAGAGAAGCCATCGTTTAACTTTAATTTACTATGGTATGTATGGGTGTAAGTTTATAGTTTTTCACTAAAAAAAGAATATAGAGTAATTCTTTTCTTCCTATATATTTTTTCGTCTATTTTCTTAAATTTTGTTTACACTTTTTTGTTTTCACTTTTAGTACAGTTGAAGGCAAGAATTTATTCCATTCTAGGCTTGATTCATGATTCACACTCTGATTGTGGAGTCGACAGATATATATTGGAGTGGAGTTTTACATTTTATGTAAGTGTTTGATGCATGTGACTTGTAAATCTTATAGGACGGGCTCAATGTTTATTTTGTTTAGCTTCTAAGCATATAGAACGTATCGAAAATATTATTGACGTACACTGTTCTATATTTCATGTCAATAAATGAAAGATAAATAATATGATAGGATAAAAAAAATTGTTATAAGAAATTAAGTAGGCCATTGGCCATAAAAACCAAATACATTTCACTTTATTTATTTTGGAGTTGGAGTTGGAGTTGAAGTTGAAGATGAAGTTGTGTTTGGTTATAGTTTTTGCAAATAATATTTGGTTGTTTGAATGTACATAAGGTGAAAACAAGTTTTTTGGTGTTTTTCAAATTTCAAGTTGTATTTGGAATTTTCATGGCCAAACGGGTCCTAATATTCTCAAAACAAATTACTTAATATGTTTCAGGTAAAACTATTCGATTGGTTATGGAACTTGTGAGAGAAAGAAGAACTTTACGAACTTGTAATTTTAAATGTGTCATGATCTTTGTTTGACTAAAAAAGCATATTGTTAAGGATAAATAAAAGTTTTAAAGTTAAATTGTTCAACTATAGAAAGCTGTTATTTAGAAAAACAAAAACTAAAGGGGAAAAGAAGAAAGAGCATTAGTATTCATAGGCAGAGATGGATCCAGTATTTAAATTCTATAGGTTCAATCTTAAGATTTTAGTATTGAACTCATTATATTTTTAAAATTATGGGTTCATATCTACTATATATATTACAACGTTTGGCCACGCAGAACAACTTCATTCTTCAGATTTTGAGCTGAATTTTTCATGACGTAATCCACTGGACTCCTTGGACTCGGCCCATTTTTGTGGAGATCCAATTCATTTCTAATGGACTCTGGACTCTCTCAACTGAAGAGAAGTCCAAATTGCTGCGGTCCATTTATTCGCTTCATTTAAGGCCTTTGGTCCCCATGATACAAGGGGAAGCGTTCACAATATGGCCAACTTTTTCACCTTTTTCCAAATCTAGGATATTATTATGAAATTTCACTTGGTATAAGTTCAAATTACAACTTTTTTTTCTCAACTCTAGCATTTTTTTCGCCTTTATTAGCCTTCCATTTGAGCCGCCCAGCTTAAGGGGAGGTGAGAATGAGAATCTATAGTTTTTGTATCTAGAGATGTAGAGATTTAAAGAAAAAGGTCAATTTACCAAAGTGGGCTTCAATGTAGTTTAATTTACAAAAAAACAAGAGACCAATCAAGTGTAAATAGAAGCAAAACTAGGGGCATTCAATGCTAGTGGTTAATATCATAAACCCACTATGAAAAACAAATAAAATGAAAACCAATGAACAGCTGAGGGTCCAAAATGTTATACTGAGAAATTCTCTGTAGGTGGGAGCCATAAAGTTAGGGGTGGGGTTAGAGCTTTAGTTATGAGTTTGTCCGAACTCAATAACTTTGATAAATTTTATAATTATCTTAAAATGAATATTGAATATGTATACATTATTAATTCAAAAAATCTAATAATATAAAAAGGACTAAAATATCGAACATTCAAAAAATCTAATAATATAAAAAGGATTAAAATATCGAACTCATACGCTTTAAATTTCGTTTCCACCTCTGCATAAAGCATCAACTTCTTCTTACACGAGCTTTGTGGACCTCAAATGATATGCATAGTAAACTAATAAGATGGCATCAATGTTGAACTGGAATTATCCATAGTGGATCCGAAAGCTTTAAAGTATTGCCAGCATAAAATTTCCATCATAACTCTATGGCGAGGATCTTTGACTTTCTCTATCACATCTAGTATTAGTTCATACTAATTTTTACAAGATTTCTGTTGAAACATCAGACTTACATAATAATCTTTCTATTTTTTTTGTGTGCCAATTCTAGAATTTTTCTCCCTATATGCTATAAACTGTGTACTTTCACCCTGAATCAGACAAAAATTAATAATATTTGGCCTTTGTAACTTGATAGTTAATTCCTTGGAATCCCTTTATCAAATTTCGACTTAAGGACTCCTACTTTGTCCGTATGTGTCCAAACTAACAAGCGATGACGGTATGGACTATGGAGTATTCAACGTGGTAAAGTAGTATCTAGGTTGTGTATATTTCTGGGTAAAACCGATAATCCAAATGAAGAAATAGTAGTGGTTTATAAATATAAAATTACTGGTTTAACGGTTCGAAAGAGATTTAATATTATTTGATTATTGAATTAGTGGTTCAGGTCGATTTGTCCGATTTCTTAGAATCTCCCAAAAGATACCAAGAATGAAAATAGAATATCAAGAATGGATTAAAAAATAAACTTCTCAAATCATGTTCAGGATTCATAAACCACTTTAGAAATCCAAATGATCTAAATATATTTAATAAAACTCTTCGTTTCAAAGTTATTAACGCATTTATCAAACAAAATATAATGCAAAAAGTATATATGTACTGTATGTCCATTTCCAAAATTTTCACTGGCATAATTTAAACTGGCGTAAAAACAACGAGATTAAGCGAACCACATCGCATATACTATCACTTGAGCTTATTTGCTGACCGGTCCGAATTAATTTTGTCATAAGCAGACAATTGAAATTATCAATTGGTTATATGTGTGTGCGCGCGAGAGAGAGCTAACAAAATTTCAACAAATATATTTAGATTTTGAATCCATAACTTTGAAAGCATGGCGAATTCAGTATTAAAAACTTTAAAAGTTGAATCCATTAAATTAAAATCTGAATATCTGTCCCTGCCTCAAAGTGAGATAACATTACCCTTTTTATAATTCTCGAAAAATTGGAGGCCATCATTTTCTTCCATGTTATTTCTGCAACATAATAGCCTGGTACACTAAGGAGCCGTTTGGACATGATTTCATCTCATGAGATGAAATCATGTTTGGACATGTAATTTGGATTTCTTAAGTTGCAATTTTTTTTATAAACATAAAAATCCCACAAGTTGTGAAAACCATCAAAATTTTCCCAATTCTTATATAATCTTACCAAATGAGTAAATCATAGTTCATAATAAAATTAATACGCTACTAGAAGGCCTTTCTAAAAAATACAACATCAATTGATCAAACTTTAGTTCAATCAAAAGGAAAATTTAACATGAATAATGTAACTACTCTTTAATATAATCCTCCCACATGGTATGAACAATAGATCTACCACATGGTTGGTAAACATGATTGGTAAATATATCTACCAACTTATGGGGGTTTTTTTTTTTTACAAAATATAAACGTGTGGGTCAAATTTACATTTATATTTTTTAAAATCATGATTTCAAATTGTTACACCTCGTGGTTTCATCCGTTGAGATTCGTTAGGTGTTAGTTGTCCAAATTGTGGAAACTGGAGTTACCTTAGGATATATGAGATTATATGTTCCCATATTATGGTTACGGGGGTTTAAGCCCATGAAAGAAGCTATGGAAGCCCATGAAAGAAGCTATGGAAGGATTTAAGAACAAGCAAATTAAGGAGTGGAGTTTGTCGGAACTTTGGGAAAAACTTGGCAAAAAATTTCGGACAGGATTTTGGTCCAAATTGGGGGAGGCATATCTACTAGAATATGAGGAGTTTTGGTGTGTTTCTTTTATCCAAATTGAAGTTCATCGAGTGTAGTTTTCAACGCAACAAACCATTCGTCAATGTGACATCGGAGTAAAAAGTTATGGGTGTTTCAAGACAGACTGTCTGAGCAGAAAATTTTGACGGACCGTCAAATTGCACCAGCCCAGCGTAAAATGGTTACAGTGAACCATATTTGACTGGCCATTTCTACGGACCATGTTGACGGCCCGTCGGAATTTTGACGGCCCGTCAAAATGGGCGCAGAATTGCCCGACAGGATTTTAAGTTACATTTTATATATTTCACTCCACTTCATTTGGACATTTTATTTTACCAAATCAGATCCAAAAGCTCTCCAAAACCCTCTCTTCAACTCCATAAACTAATCCAAGCCAAAATCCAAGGGAGATTAAATATCAAGAGGCAAGAATCAAGATACCCATGTGTTAGAAGCCTTGCTAGGGTTAGTAGACTTCAAGAATTCTTTGGATATTTAAGCTAGGGTTTTCATATAAGTTGATAGCTTGCTCCAAAGCTCATTCTTATGAGGTAAAAGATTAGTTTTCATGCTTATTATATGTTATCAAGAATGTTTAGTTGTCGAACAACTTGGGTAGAAGGAGAAAGTAGAACATGAGTTCTAAATGTAGTTTTTATGATGTTTTTGAGTAGTAAGCTAACTTGAGTTATGACTCTTAGTATGATATGGATATAATCTTGTTATGGAAGGTAATAATGGTGATGAAGAAGCATTATATGAAAATGTGCTAAAATGGGTATGAAGTTGCTAGCATAAGTTGAACATAAGGATGAATTTTGAAGGCTTAATGAAGTGTGATCACTTGATTATGATATTATGAGTATATTATGGATGTTATTGTGGTTGTTGGGAGTTGTTTTGTGATATGGTGGAAGTTGACGAAATAGGGAAAATGTTGCCCAATTTTCATTAGATCATGAATTATTCTAATTTGAATTTAAGAGTATCATCAAGGCTTAACCATGGTATGAATCCTTCTAAATGTAGATTATCCAAGCTTCAACGATGAACGCTAAATAGTTAAGAAGCCAAAGAGGTATGTAAGGATAACCCTTCTTTCATTAAGGCATGGTTCCCTTGCTATATGTACCCTTTTATGAGTTCCATAATGTCTTCCAATTGACTCTGTCTCTAAGATTACCAAAGTTTACGATTCCCGATACGTTCACGATTCTATTGCCTCTTTTATATGATAGTTGATCCACTAAGGATAGATATAACGAAAATGATGATGTCAATGATGACGATGATACTCATGAACTCCTACATATATGGATTTAAGTATGTATGACTATGATGTAACACCGAGCTTATATGGCCCGGTATGATGCCTATTGCGCGCACACCACTGCAGTTGGGTACGGATAACACTAAGCCTTGGTAGGGCCAGGTATGTATGACACCGAGTTTGTCATGGCCGTGTATGTGAAACCACCGAACCTTCATGGTCGGGTATGCTATGGATATGAATACGTATATGAATACGGATACGAATATGGATACGGATATGGATATATGTATATGTATATATGTATGTACACGAGCACGCATTAGAAATGGAAGATCCCTATGAAAGACAAGTAAGTAATTACGATGATGGCTATTATCCCCTGATTCTCCCATCTTATGTCGTCTCATATGCTCCTATTATGATGTTGATTATGCTTTACATACTCAGTACATTATTCGTACTGGCATTTTTTTGTTTGTGGACGCTGCGTCATGCCCGCAGGTGGACAGGGAGACAAGCTTGATCCATAGATATCTTATTCAGGGACTGCATAGAGGAGCTTCACTTCATCCGGAGCTACAGCTTTTGGTATTATTCTTTTGTGTACATACCTACGGGCAAGGCGGGGTCCTATCCCGCCTATATGATGCGACATACTCTTCTTAGAGGCTCGTAGACAGTTGTGTATGGTTAGATGTCTTGTAGCCTTGTTGGCTTATATTTTGTACATTATTTGATAGCCTCGTCAGCTAGTGTACATGGATGTGGGCATTGTGTCGATGATGATATAAAAGTATTGTTGTCCAATGAGATTAGCATTAACGATGGACAGAAATTATGACTAAGCTATGTGGCTCGCCTAAATGTAAATATGAATGTACGACTAGAGGTGCCCGGGTGGGTTAGCACCGGGTGCCCGTCATGACCCTCCAGTTGGATCGTGACACAAATCCCAAATCATGCCTTTTTGGATGATTTGGGATTTCATCTCATGAGATGAAATCAGAGATGAAATTGCATGTCCAAACGCCTACTAACATTATTGCCTGACTAATATACTCATGCGGGTACAACATAAAATTAATGTTAAGTATAACAATTAGTTGGATATTGAATAATTAATTTCTACTTCTAATGTTTTGGAGTGTTGCATGCTATGGCATCATATATATTATGCCTTTTTGGAATTTAGTTAAGATATTTTAGCTTAAATACAAGTGCAACTGCGCAAAAGAGAGCCTTGGATTAATCAAATCCCAACTTGAATCATTTAGAACTTATAGAATTATACGAAGCATACGAACTAATTAAAAAGCATATTAATATTACCTTCTCTTTAATTTATTACTGTATATTTGAAGCATTAATCTTCATGGCAGAAATTAAAGCCATTAATGCATAATTATCGACTATTACAATAGGTATAGAACAAGACGATATGCTAAGAAAAAGTTCAAATAGTCTGGTGTTTAAGGAAGTTCAGGGGCAAGGATGGAGCATTTCGTATAGTTCAAGAGCAATATTGACAATTTTCTCGTGTAAAAAGGCTCGTGTTGGATAGTACGTTATTAGTGAATAAGAACAAAATTTGGAACAATCCTGTAACGGCAAAGATATATTTGACCTCAACTATTAACGAAGGTCAAGTTGGATCATTTCACAAAATTCAGGGGAAAATATACTTTTTACCTATAATCAATGGGTTCAACTAATGTCCAGCATTTTCGATACGGAACATAGATATCTATATGTTAATGCTCACTAAAGTTTTAATAACAACAAAACTTACAATACATAATTTCAAAGGTAAAATGGGTTCTTTAGTAATAATTTAAAAAGTTAAATGCATCAAATTGAAATCCCACAATTAGCTTTGCATAAAGGTTTGTAGATATTTCCTCAAATAAATGATTCATAAACAGTTTAATATCAAATCGCAATGAAAAAGCAAAGAATCTCATGTCAATGTAGTCGATCGTTTCATCTTAACCTGTCGAATTTGATTGGTCGACAGATATGATAATCCTCAGCCTTTGGTGGGTTTCGTCTTGGCGATTACGTATACGCATAATGAAGAAGAAAATATTCACCACTGTTTACCGGATTGATGGGGGTACTCAACCTCAATCCTTGTCAAATTGTTCTTTCTAATTATATTGCATTCGATATTCACAGATCGGATTAATCTTGATACGCAACGTGTAAGGTTCATAAGGAAAACGCTAGCTTCTTATCAGAAAGAATTTAAACCCGAGATGACTGATTAAGAATTAAAGGTTCTCCTTCACCTCAACAGATTCCTTACTCGTCTTTATCAAATTGTTCTATTTAACCATTATAAATTCGATACTCACTGACCTGATTAATTTGAAACATTACGTAAAATTCATTGAGGGAAAGCGTTTCCTATTAGAAATTTCTGCATTGGCAAGATTTGAATCCGAAATATATGATTAACGATGAAATTTCTCGTTCACTTCACCACACCCGGCCCCTTAGTGCTCCTTGTCATTTTGTTTTCCTAACCATGACTAGTTTAGTACTCACTAATGTTCGGCCTAAAATGCATATATTTGTTCATTGTTTGCCTTATATTTTAGTACTTTTAATCGTCTTTTGAGTGCAAATTATATTGCTTGGTGCTTAATAGTATATTTTTACTACATAGAAATAAAGCGGTGTGAAGATGAAGAGTTTTGGGACAAAAATCAGATCATAACTGTGAAGTTGAAAGGAAAAAGGAAAAGAGAACAAGAAATTGCTGAAGCTGAATTGGGAAATTAAAAGGAACAAAAGAGCTAAAGCTTATCCAATGATGGGAGGCAACATAATGACATAATAATTGATGGACAAGGAATATATGCCGTGATTTAAAGAAGTGAAAAGTTCGCACATTGAAACAACAATTGGAAAAGTAACGTGAAAGGTAAAGTAGGCAGCGAAAATTGTTCACTGGACAGAAGCCCAGGCGCGACGCACGACCAAAGTGTGACTTCGGAAGCTTTCCCAATCCTTTCAGGATTTAGTTTTCTTTTAAAAGCCTAGGGCTTTTGGTACCTCATAAATACATATTCTACACTATTTTTACATAACTTTAGATAGAAAATTAGGAACTTCAACCAACTTTGGACCTAGAGAGAGCTTGGAGCCGTAGTTACAGAATTTTACCTTCTCTTCTTTGTAATACTCGTTTTTACGTTTTTATTCGGATGATTTGTTGTTTTTCTTCCATGTCTATGTGGAGCTAATCTCTTTAGTTCTAGGGTTTTGGCCCAAACATGAAAGTTGACGTTTGATTATCGTTTATATCTATTAATTTTCCATCTTTGGGTTATTTATTTATTCTTGATCTAAATTGTTTGATTATTTGACGAAATATTTAGACACTGTCTGTGGCGTATGAATTGAACTAGGGATGGGGAGTTTGCATGCGTAATAAGAATAAATAGAGCTTGTTTGATTAATCGTTTCACTAATGAGGATAGGAATATACCTTTTAGCCTCGCTCGGTTGAATACGAATATATAAATGCGTTCGTGTTACCTCTGACTACCATAGGAATATAGGCGTTATAGTAGCATCTACATGCTTGTGAGCAACTCAGAAGATACTCATAAAGTTAACATCCACCCGTCAACTAGTAACCCATAGGTAGAACGATTTGAAGACTCAACTGGATTGTTATTGGTCATAGCCCTAGATCTTTCTCTTCTCCGATAAAAATCCGCTCTTTCTTGGTTGAAGTTCATTATTTGCTTTCTTTTATTTTTAGTTGGTTTATAAATATAACTTTGGATTATTTTTCTTGTTTAGATAATTAGCATTAGTTTAAACTGGTAAATAGTTAATCATAAGTTCATGTGGGTATGATATTTGGACTTTAATCCTATATTACTTGTACGATCGCGTATAATTGCGTGTGCGTTTGGGAGCAACAAGTTTTTGGCGCCGTTGCCGGGGACTTAGAAATTAACTGTTTATCTAGATTAGACTTTTCTTTTGTCTATTCAATTTTTTTTAAATCTTTTTTTTTAATTTTTAAATTAATATTTTGGTTATCTCTCTTGACATGACATCTTGGAATAAAGATTGGTCGAATATTAGTTATTCCTATTTTGATGATTCTTGTCTGATTTGTGGAGGACCCCACCTTGGGAAACACTGTCATAATATTTTCGGAATGGGTTGTGTGCACCTCCCCAATCCTTTGAGTGGAATGTTTGTAGTATATGTAGTGGTCGAGACGGTCATCAGAACGGTTGTCCTAACTCTTATTCCCCTTCCCCGAGCCCCTATTATGATTCTCCTATTGTTTCTGATCTTAACAGGATAATGAAGTGGAGGATGCGGAAAGTCTTTCTCGGGTTAGTGATATGGTAAAACAAATGGTGGAGCACAACACATTAATAAGAGAGCAAACTTCAAAACTAGGGAAGGCCATAGAGAGGATTTGTGCCAAAATCACAAAGAGGAGGTCTGAGGATGCGCCAGTAAGGAGGCAGGGGAGGAGAGAGGAAGGGCCAAGGGGTTCGGATGAACCCCCTTGGGCAAAAAATTACACTTTGTGTACATGATTAAAATTATTTTTATGTATACATAGTAGACGTTTAGCCCCCTTTGGCTTCTTCGCGTGTTTACTTTTTCATATTTGGAACCCCCTTACTGAAAATCTTGACTCCGCCACTGTAAGGATGTGTGAGAGGTTGGCTATCGCAGTTGTTAGGAGAGGTAGAGCTACACCGGTGAGGAACTGAGGGGAGGTGATTAAATAGGACAAGGCACAGCTTCAACTTACCGAGGACATGACTCTAAATAGAAAGATATGGCGGTCGAGGATTAGGGTAAAAGGGTGGCAGGTAGCCTAGTGGTATCACACTTTAGGTTGGAGAGGTAGAGGCTTATTAGTAGTATTATTTAGTAATCGTGTAGTTTCTATTCTTCGATATGTATTCCTATCTACTGCGCCTTTGCTTTATATCTTATTACTTTGCTGTCATATTTTTTTGTATCTGCGCCGAATTTCGTTCTTTTATTTTCCTTTCCTTTTTTTCTTTTTCCTTTTGAGCCGAGGGTCTTTTGGAAATTAACAGCCTCTCTGCCAGTGCCCCATAAAGATCCTACCCTTTCCATACCCACTTATGAGATTATACTGAGTATGTTGTTGTTGTAGAACACATCTAAACATACAATTGGATACACAATAAAAATGAAACGTGAATATGAACATTAATTAATTCTTTAGATTATCAAATATTTAGTAGTCTCCAGGTATTTTGTTTTGGTGTATTTGCATTGAAAGATATTTTAACTTTAGATTATGTTCAAATGCTAAGTAGTTATCCAGTAGCGGCGGAGGAAAGTGCATAACGTTTTTAGGACCCTTTTTAAATAGGTCGCTGCTAAATAGCAAAACCCACTTTGTCAAAACTGTCAAAATTGGGGCTGGCCCACAGCAAAATGACCAGAATATCCTAACCATCAACAGCCTACCTCTCTCCTTTAATGTAGTGTTATGATTAAAGTAGGCCACACTAAAACATAAATGACAATATTTAAATGAGATGCATACACCTATGTTATACGGTGGGCCAACCTAACAATATACACAGCTTTATTTTTGTAAAATTTACACAAATAACTACCTTTTATTAGCTTCTAACAAGTTATAGCTATAAGTTGAAGATTTACAATTCGTAGCTGCTTTTGGCTGTATTTCAGTTGTATCTCGCGTTTTTTAAATACAATGAAATACAGCGAAATACAACGTAGTTGTTGAATAAAAAAAAGGCTATATTTATGGCAATAAAAATCTTTTTCAAATTATTTGGTAATTTGTATTAATGGTTCCATGATTCACGCAAAACTTCATGAGGTTCCATTACAACTAATGTCTCTCTATCAAAATCACTCCATTCAAAAGTTTTTTGCTGATTTTTTTTGTATTCGGTTGTATTTCGCGTTTTTGAAATACATGAAAATACAAAATTTGGCAGAGTAAAAATAGGTTGTATTTATGGAACATATTCTCTTCTTTCATTTTAAATGGTAAGTCAAATTAAATCAACCATGTATCATGCATAACGGTTGAAGTTCCATAACAACCCATGTTTCTCTCTCCAAATTACTCCATTCCAAACTTTTAGAAATACTTCCACATACAGAAAAATATACACCGGAATACAATGAAATATGGTTGATTGTTTAAGAAATATAAAATTGTAGTATGCGTATATACATTGGAATACAATGAAATGTATTAGAAGTTATTTCGTAAATTAGAAATACATTGAAATATAGCGAAATATACTGAAACAGCACACTGAAATATACTGAAATAGTATATTGAAATATAGCGAAATACACAGAAATATACTGAAACACCACAATCACAAACCCTACTGAACCACCACAAAAGCTGGAAAAACCCTTCTCCTTCCTCCGCCGCCTTTCTTCCGATCCAACATCCTGCTTCACTCCAAAAACCCTACCGAACCACCACAACAAACTGGAAAAAACCTCCTCCTTCCTCCGCCACCTTTCTTCGATCCACCACTGTCCTCCTCCACTCCAAAAACCATACCGAACCACCACCAAAAACCATTAATACATAAAGCATATGGAGTTCAGATCTGAAGAACTAGAACCTTAAGGTTTTTTACGAGCTTAGAAATAGAGATGGTAGTTGTCACACCCCTTTTTAACCCGGGGGTTAAATTAGAAGTATGACATATTGGAGATTCCTGTTTTTTGTTATTTTGTTTTAAGGAGTCGCCACCTAATTATTTACGGTGAATTAGGACACCTAAAGTTAATTAAAGTTATGTTTAAAGTCAAACTCTGTTTAAGGTCTGCAAAACTTAAGATTCTAGGTAAGGGTTCAATTAGTCTAAAGGGAAGGTATTAGGCATCCTTTAAGACCCATTAACAATGGTTGACCGACCGGACTTATAATTAATTAGGCTAAGTGTAAATATGGTTTTATAGGAAAAGAAAGTAGCTTTGTAAGTATGACTAAAGTTATAGATAAATATGTTGTTTAAAATAGGATTTGTAGAATAATAATGATTTGTATAAAAGAGTGTTTGTAATGTTATTTTGTAAACACGGCTTATAAATGTCGTCAAGGTTTTAAAACGAAAGTGTAATAGTGTTGTTTAAAATAATACTTGTAGAAAATAGCGGTTGCATAAAAGAGTTTAGTTAAAGATAAACTAAAAGAAAGCGGGACGTGTAATGTTTATATGACTAAATTTAAAAGAGTTGTTTCATAAAGTTTTAAAAGTTGTTCTAGACAAATATGTATTTCAATGTGTATTTCTAAGTGTTGGAAGGAATTAAAGTGGAAAGTTATCCGTTGGAGTTAATTTGCCTTTCATCTCCCAAAAAATAAGTTAATGTTAGTGTAAAATTAGTAACGTTTTTAAATTTCCATGATAGTAAGAATGAATCTTGATTCTCAAAATATATGGTCATGCTATTTTTAATCAATTATTCTAATAAAAATAAATAATATAGATACGATAAATAATTCAACACAAAAAGGGAAATGAAACCTATGAATTAATTTGTTAACCCTCATTTGAATTAACTACTCATTACACTAAACTAAACCTACTAATCCATTAGAGTTAGTCTAAGCTAAGAAAGATAAAATAAGGTAAATGTTAGGCAAGTAAGCATACACATAAGAATAAAGTAAAAGGAATATATGTGTTAAATAGATTTGGCCTATTCAATATGCTGCCATGCATTCTGCTATATGGGCCTCGGCCCAACATCATTTTTTTTGCGCAGCTGCGGGTTGGCTGACTCGAGAGGAAAATTCCGTTGGGCTCTAGCCCAACATTAATGGCGGAAATGGATGAGTCGTGGGCGAGATGGTCATGCATAAAAATGGAAAGAAAGGATTAGTATACAATCGATGGATAGTGTTAAACATGTAAAAATATAAACTCAAAACAAAATCAATAGAGCGTATATATTTCATGTATATTTGAAGTATACCTCATGTATACGTTGGCATACAGCCTCACTACTTTAACAAAATTTGAAGCAATTGTAGGTACATTGAAAATATTTCAACCAGCTGATTATGCTAACACAGAAAATTCAATCATAGATGTTTCGAAAACAGTAGCAGCTAGGCTTAACATTGCATGACCACATCTGCTTCCTTTCAAAACCAGTGTTTCACTTAGTATAGTATTGAGGTCATATTGTAGCAGCCAACAATTAACAAAGAAGAACAGCAGCATAGGATATTATTATGATCGTCATCATAGTTCCAAACAACAAACATAACAACCCAGCAGATAGGTAGCACAGCAGATTAGCATCATTTTATTCAAAAGAGAAACTTCAAACACAAAGCAAGGCAAAGCAGAACATTCATCAGAGGATTGATAATCAACAAAGGTGCACAAACAACAGTTTTGTTTTTCCTGATAAGCAATTTCAATATTCTATCCTATGCTAATTCAAATAGCTCAGCAAATAAATTAACATGAGCACCAATGAAGGAATCCAAACAGAGATGAAACCAGTTAAAGTTGGCTGAAACTACAGCAGTAAAAAAAAGGCAGGGGACAGCAATTCAATACTTCACAAGACATTTATCAAGCAGGGCAATCCATTAACAATTTTAGTGATTTTAATTTAATCAAAGACTGCCTATAGTTACTTAACAGCTTCTAAGCAAACAGTAAGAAAAGAAATTAAACTAGTAGAGTCGAAGTCGTGGCAGCATACAGGACAGTAACATGTACCAAACATGATGGCCTTTTGGTTTTAGGGAAACATCTACAGCTCAGATCAAACATGGAACAAAATGCTGAAACAATTATTCTAAGTATCGTTTAAAGAGTGCATGGTCTAGATTGAAACTTTGGGTTAACTAAATGCTCAAGAATGGGTCTTTATCCTATTTGTTCTTTTAGATAATTCCAACAGAAATGTACAATGTCTTATTCTCATACACTGAAATGAAAGTTAAATACTTCAACTCAATTAAAACTGATTATTTAAATGTTTCATCTCAAGCAAGTCTCATGCTTATAAAGCAGTTTGGCAATAATGGGGAAGGGTTTGATAGAGGGCCAGGGACACCTAAAGGGACCAACAGCTCACGTCAAGTTGAATTCTCCTACTTATTCTCATGTCGGATAGTAAAAGGATAAAGAAAAGAAAGGGAAACTCAAACAGAAATGGTGTAGAGAATTACCAACTGCATGATATTATTCACAAACACTACAAGAACATGACATAGGACCATTAAAGACTAAAAGAAAAAGAAACAGAGGCCAGCTAATGAAGTTGAGCTGAAGCTGAGCACATTCTTTTACTTATCTAACATATAGGCCTTATGTGTTACTGCCTGTTTTAACCATATGCCCCAATATACCTAAGATATACACACCATGGTGCGTATATCAGATGTATATCGAATGTATACCTTCGTCTTACTTTGATAGCTCACTGTATACCATATGTATATTCGGCTCTGAATGGGTTCTAAATTCTGGAAATTCAATCTAAACATCCAAACTACCGTATGCATCTTTCAAATTCATTTTAGCGATAAACATTCTATCCTAGCAGCTCCCAAACATCAAACAAATAACATGACGATAAAGAAACTACATGACTACTAAAGAAATATAACAGAATGAGCCAAAATCTCAACTAAAGCAGAAACTAAAGGTTACGAGCAATAACTGTATCGAGGTTTACCTTTTTTGTGTGCAGTGAACGGGGCGTCGAGGTCGTCGAATCTACTCTTTCGTTATGAATCGATTCGAACTCGATTAAAGTAACTAAAATTCCAAAATAAAAAATGGAGTAAATTGTTGGCTGCTTTTTTACCGATTAAAACTTGTGTTGTGGGGGGTTTTCGTGGTTTCAAGATCTTTTTTTGATGTTAGGATTCCTTTCGTCTTTCACTCCCAAAATTCTAACAAGAGCCTTTGAACAAACTCAGATTTAGAGTAACATAAATAGGAAATGTTGAGTGTTGTCTCCCCAAATCCCCAAAGATACTGAAAAATCCCCCTTTCAAGAATCAATTTCCATAGATTTATAGGGTTTTGTTTTGGTTTAAGAGAAGAGAGAGAGGAGCGTATGAGATAGGCGTGGGAGACAGTGGTGAGTGGGGAGCAGAGATAGCGATGGCGGAGTGACAGAGAACGTGAGGGGGACAGAAGGAAGTGGAGGTGGCAGGGAGTGTGGTGGGGAGAACGTGGGAGATGACGATGGAAGAGGAGGGAGAAAACGAGAGGGAGAAAGGCGTGAAGAAAGGGAGACGACGAAGGAGGCGGGTGAGAAAAGAAAAGAAAGGGGTAGGGTTAGGGTAAAGAATAAGGGAATTGGGCCGGGTCGGACGAATTCTATTGGGCTGGTCCGTTTTGGGCTGGCCTATTAATTTTAAATATGGGTTGAGAATGTGGGTTGGGTATAAAAATGTGGGTTGTTTGTTTGGGTAGGAAATAATATTGTATCTGTATTTTAAACCATTAATTAGCTGAAAATTGTTGATCCTTCCTCCGCTATTTTAATTATTTTCGGGCTTCTAATTTAATAACTAGTACCATATTTATTATGTGAAGATAAATAGTAATTAGTATATAGAAAGTAAGGATTTTACAAAGTGTTGTCTTGTAATTAATTTAACGATTCCAGACCCGAAAATGAAACGATGACTAACCGTTTAAAATTTGTGATAAAGTAATGCTCGTAATGTTTTAAAAAAAATAAGAGTAGTGAAAATAATAGTAGTGAAAATAAAGTATTTAGCTCGTTAGTAAATTTAGAAACCCGGGTAAATTAAATAGGAGAGGGACAAAATTGGGTGTCAACAGATGCCCCTCTTCGACCGGAGATGATGTAAGAATCTTCGGGCGAAGAAGTTGACGTAGTAGCCAATTTTGTTTGGACCGACGAATATGGGTTTGTAAGAAAGTACGGTTTAGGAAAATTGATGGGAAATATTATGAGGACCGAAGGAATTATGGGAAATTATGGCCGAATCTCAGTTTCGAGTTGCCTACATATCTCGGTCTGCACGAGAATCAGGCCATGTGTAGTTCGAAAGTTTTTGTGAGTTCATAATCTTGCGGGGGTTGTAGACAGGTGACGAGAATGGAACATATGCTTATAGCCTCCTAATTATAAATGTGGTGCACAACATTCTCATAAGTAGGACTCTACTAGGCACTATGTAAATTCTTCAAAGATGCCCCAGTGTTGAGTTATGGAGACACTGGGGATGTAGAAAGGAATATGAGGTTGTAAAAAGAGTAGATTCAGTAGAGTTTTAGCGGAGGATGTGAAAAAGAAATTAACCTATGTATCACGTGTTTGTGGACATAGGCGGAATCGAGTTCGAGAATAGATCCGTGACCTTTGCTTGTGAGTTTGGTATTCCTCTTCAGCATGTTTGCCCCAGTTCACTGCGTAAGATAAAGTTCCACGTTGTGTTGCGTCCCTGCAGGTTGTGTTTTCTGCCAAAACTGAAATTCATGTCCAAAATTAGTAATAGAGTTGAAAGTGTAAAATTGTAAAGAGTGTAAAATGATAGTAAATATGAGTGTGGGAATGAAAGTGAAGCCGTGTGGCTAATGTTGTCTCTGATTGTCTTCAGGGACTTGAATGAATGCGTGATGCGTATGCTGAGGATGTGATAATATTTCCAGTTGCATTTGCAGATGATAGTGATAAGGTCTCCGGCTGTCTTCCGGGACTCGATGATAAATGATATCTGCGAATTTTAAGGTAAATTCATTAAAGTGGTAAGGTAGATGATGAAATAAAGGAATGAAGTAAGGAGTAAAATAAGTGTGTAGCCGTTTGGCTTATGCGGGTGAGGCCGTATAGCCGGGTGATGTCTCCGATGGTTGTCGGGACTCAATGATATGCTGATGAGGCTGTATAGCCAAACGATGTCTCCGGTTGTCTTCGGAGGCTCAATGATAATTCCTGTAAAGTTCAGGGTAAAATTGTTAAAGTTGGTAAAGTAAAGGATAAAGTAGAGAGTAAAGTCAAAGTGTAGCCGTCTGGCTTATGCGTATGAGGCCGTGTGGCCATGCGATGTCTCCGGTTGTCTTCGAAGACTTGATGATATCTCTCCGGTTGTCTTCGGAGATTTGATGCTGATTCCCGTAAAGTCCAGGATAAAGTTGTAACGTGGATGATGTCTCCGGTTGTCTTCGGAGGCTCAATGATAATTCCTGTAAAGTTCAGGGTAAAGTTGTTAAAGTTGGTAAAGTAAATGATAAAGTAGAGAGTAAAGTCAAAATGTAGCCGTATGGCTTATGCATGTGAGGCCGTATAGCCGAATGATGCTCCCGGTTGTCTTCGGGGACTTGATGCTATGTCTCCGGTTGTCTTCGGGGACTTGATGTTGTGTCTCCGGTTGTCTTCGGGGACTTGATGTTGTGTCTCCGGTTGTCTTCGGGGGACTCGATGATAATTCCCTCCGGTTGTCTTCGGAGACTTAATGTTGATTCCTGTAAAGTTCAGGCGAAATGGTTAAAACAGGTAAAGAAGGTAATAAAGTATGTAGTAAAGCGATAGCATAGCCGTTTGGCTGATGAAGTCGACGCTATCGCATCAGGCTGAATTAATGACGCGTAATCCTGATTTGATTCGTCTTTAACCTATAAAACAGGTATATTCGTTAATGAAGTCATAAAGTTGTTTTGATAAAATAAAATTAAAGATAGAGTTTAGAAATAAAGCCGTTTGGCTTTTGAGGCGAGGCCATATTGAGCCAGATGATGCTTTTCGGTCGTGATAGACTTGACTGTTGATCTCGCGGTCTTTTAATTCCTGCACTCAAAGAAAAATTCTTAGTTTGGGAGGGGGAAGTTGATTCGTGTTGACTCCAAGCTTGGCTTTGTTGGCGCTCCATTCATCCTGTTTGTTTGGATCTTGTGGCCTCTATTTAAGCCTCGGTAGATGAACAGTAGTGAAATAATTGAAAGAAAGTATTTCATTTGAAAGGTAGGTATGTAAGTATATGTATAAGGAAATGTAATTATACGTATATAAGTTGTGAAATATGTATATGTAAATGTATGTATGTAAGGAAAGATATATATGTAAATGTATATATATGTAAGTTGTAAAATATTCTGCCAGCTTCGGATTGTGACACTTCTAAAGTAATTGGTCTATAATACTTCCTGTCTGATAGCCTTAATCTTGTCGATGCACAATTGTTCTTTTGTCTATATCTTTTCAAAACATGCCCCAGTTTTGATTCAGAAGGGTATACTAAACCTATGCTATGTCGTGGTGTGACCGAACCTTATATGGGTTGCCTACGTATCCGCTGAGGAATCAAGTCAGAACGTAGTTCGTAAGGGTGAATGGTCTGAAGTTTTTTTTTTTTTTCTAATAAAGGGACCGAACCCGATGTGGATTGCCTACGTATCCCACCAAGGGAATCAGGTCGGCGTAGTTCTACTATATCTATGGTAAAGGGTTTGTTGGATTTTATCTAGGTGTGACGGATCTGTATGTTGATAGTCTATGAATTCCTCCGGGGGAATCAGGCCCTATGTGGTTTTCTTTGTGTAAGGATTTTTTGGATTTTCTGTTATAGCGCAACCGAACCCTATGTGGGCTGCCTACATATCCCACCATGGGAATCAGGTCGGAACGTAGTTCGTACGCATGCAAATGGCAAAAATTCTAACCTAGTATGACCGAGTCCCTATGTGGGCTGCCTACGTATCCCACCACGGGAATCAGGTCAGCGTAGTTCGTACTTAAAGGAAAGGTTGCAAACTAGGTTGTCTAACCTAATGTCGTACTTTGATTTCTTCTTGAATTGCTAGCTTTTAGGCTTATGTTATCACCTATCGGCTATTTCAATTCTTGTGAGTGGAATCTTGTCTTGTCCCCCTAGTTTCTTTGTTACTCTCTCGGAATATGTGTTGTCTATTCGTACATTTCATGTCACAATCGTAGAGTTGACAGTTTTGATAAATAAAGTAGAAAATAGATGATTAAGAAAAATCAGAAATGCATTCATAGTTTTGCAATTCAAGCTTCCACAAGGTGAAGCAAAACAAACAAAATTTTGAGTACGGTTCAAGCATCAATAAAAGAAAACAAGTTCACTACATGTTCATGCTACCAAGGCTCCCGACGGATCGAGGACGGAGTACAAGTCCAATTCTTCAGAGTCTTTCCTGGTTCGGCGCCCCATATTGTCAGTGCCTTGGTGTTGCGAGTAGTTGTATTGGATTGTTCCCACGAGAGCGACAAAGTTGTTGATCTGACTCTTTCCGCACTGGACTCCTCTAAATCTTGGCATTTCCGTGAGCAGGCAAAGGATTGTTGACCACATTGGGCTTAGCTTCAGCGAGCTGAATTACTCCTTCCTTAATCAGGGCTTCGATTTTGTTTTTAAGCCCATAGCAATCTTCAGTGGCGTGCCCAACAACTCCAGAGTGGTATGCGCAGCTTTTGGAACCATCAAACCATTTTGGGATAGGCTCGGGAATTTTTCCTTCAATCGGTTGTATTATGCCTGCTGCTTTCATTCTTTCGAACAATTGAGCCAAGGGTTCAGCGATCTGAGTGTAATTACGGGTGTTTTTGGTGTCAGGGTTTGGACGGGCTCTAGGTATAGTATGTGGTCGATTTTGGTAAGTTGGAGCTTGGTTGGGTTGATACGGGCGTGGGTTTTGATGCGGAGGCGCTCGGGGTTGGTAGTAGTTTGCTTGGGTGTTGTAAACGGGGTAAGGAGGTAGTGGAGCTTGGTAGGGTTCAGGGTAGTGGTAAGGGTAGAAAGTTTGTTGTGGGTGGTTAAAGTATGGAATGGCTTGGCTCGGCTCATGTCCTTGAGCGTTCATGACTGCAGCGACATCTTCCTTCTTCTTTTTAATCCCGTTGATAGAACCAGATTGTATAGCTTTGTTCATTGCTTGTAAAGCAATAAGATCCTGAATTTTCCCCGATTTGATTCCTTCTTCCAAGGCTTCTCCCATTCGAACAACTTCTGTGAATTTTTGTCCCATCATACCTATCATTTTCTCGTAAAATATGCCAGCCTGGCATTCAATGAAGGTAGCAGTCATTTCCCTATCATTCATCGGAGGTTGAACCCTGGCTGCTTCTGACCTCCAACGTAACGCATATTCGCGGAACGTCTCAGTTGACTTCCTGGTTAACTTAGTCATGTAAACTCTATCTGGTGTGATATCGGTGTTAAAACTGAACCTGTCCATAAAGTCTTGCGCCATGTCACTCCAACCACGCCATTTACGGACATCCTGTTGTGTATACCAAGTAAGTGCTTCGCCAGATAAGCTTCTTATGAAGAGCTTCATCCTTATGCTCTGGTCTCTGCCCACTCCAACCAGTTTGTCACAATAAGCCCTTAAGTGTGTATGAGGGTCGCCTGTTCCATTGAATGTATCAAATTTTGGCGGTTTGTAGCCTACGGGTAAATCGACGTCAGGTTGGACACAGAGATCCTCATATTCTACACTCTTAGTTCCTCTAGCAACTTGAAGGTTCCTCATTGCTTCTTTGAGACTGTGGATCTCTTTTAGCAGTATGTTATCTGCCCCTGCCTTTGCATCCCTTTCCATTTCTTCGTATTGATCTACCTTGGGTTGGAACCTGACCGTTACTGGGTTGGTAAAGGTTTGTGTTTCTGTGGCATATACCGGAGGAACACATTGTGCATTTGGGGTGACAAAGTGTGCCCCGTGCATATGCTGGGTTGGATAAGTTTGGACGATGGGGGTGTTTTGGACAAGAGGTGGTGTGTTGTAATTGGTGTTTATAGGTGGTTGATTCGGTGGGTTTAGAGGAGTAGTTATAGGTGGTGGGTTAGTGTTGGTGGATAAAGGAATGTAAGGAGTATGACCTAGTGATTGATTTGGTGGGTTGACGGGTGGCGGATTAGGAGTAGCATAAGCAGTGTAGATGGGTGGTTGACTTTGTGGAGGAGTATAGTTAGTGTAAGTGGGTGGTTGACTTTGTGGAGAAGTATAGGCGGATGATGGATTTTGTGGATTTGCGGGGGTGATCGGAGGTAAGTTGTTGTTGGTAGGTGCATTGTTTTGGGGAGGAAAATGCTCAGCAACTGGGGATTCGAGTGATGGGAAACGAGGTGGGTCTGGTGCAGTATTTCTAGGTTCAGGAGGTGAATTTTGGAGCGTGATGGATAAATTGGTCAAGTCCTTAACCCGATTTAGTTCTCCACGTAGATTCTCAATTTCTTGAGTCAGGCGGGCGATATGTTCATCCCGTTGAATAGCAGTTCCGTGTTCGGAAGTCTCGGGCGGATCGCTAGCGATCACGATGTTTTCTACACCAGTTGGAACAGATGCGGCCGGATCAGACATAGTAATTTCATTTCCTTGGACAACCCAACTACGTTCAGGTAACGATGACGTCTTTGACCTCGTGATATAAGGATGGTCGGCCATCGAGTGTCAACACGAATCAACTCTCTGTTTGGGAATAAGATAAAATAGACATACAGTATAAACGATGTTAATCTCATGAACATATCTAGATAAAGTCATGGTCACGTAAAGTCGAGTAAGGCATGTAGCAAATAATTTATCAAGTAGAGTCAAACAAGTTGTCAAACAGATGTAAATGATTATATCAAACAATAATAATGCGTCCTAAGATGCATGTGACCTCTTTGTGCCAGAGGTAGGCCTAACGTTTGTTTGAAGGGTAAAGTGTGTCATAATATGTCATCCCGTTGCTTTTAATTAATTAGACAAATTCTATTTCTCAAAAAATAAAATAAAAAATAATATAACATTTATTACACGTCAAATGAATACAACGTAAAGTGTTTCCTAATCTAAATAAAATTTCCTAATTTCTAAATTTCAGCTCCGTTTTGCGATGTCCTTGATCTTCGTCATTTGTTGCACTCCGATGCAAATGCATACCTGTCATAGAAATGTTAATCATTCCCTCCTTCCTAAAGTTTAATTAATTAGAGCAAGTAGTCAATATTTAGGCACAGTTATCCTTCAAACATGCACATAAAGTATGATTGGTGTCACTCGGGGTCGTGAACCCGCTTGGACGTTTGGACAAAGTCATCTAATGGGCTTAATACACCAAGGATATTAAACCTCCTAGGATATGAAATGTATGCTCTTAATAAAAGGTGTTGGTTTAGCCCTATCCTAGGTTGACTAGGAGTGGGTTTACTAGACGCAAGGTTCCCGAGTGGACTACTCGAGTGAGAAGGCTACGCGGTCACCGTTATTCGGACACCCCCGCGCACGCGCCAACTCTCCTAAGATTTGGATTCTACGAAGAAATTTGCGGGTGCGCTAAGCACACCTCGCGTGTACGTGTGATAGTGTGAGATTTCCAAAAGTGGAGGAAATATGAACGGAATGACAATTTATCGAAGCAGTAACACATAAACAGTTTATATCAAAACAAACAGTTTATATTAAACAAACAATTAATAGCATGTAAAATAATTAACAAATAAATAAAGTGATTCCAAATAAACACACAAAGCCTATTTAAACTAAGTCCGTTATGGTTAGAACCTAAGTGATTCCCCAGCGGAGTCGCCAAGCTGTCACACCCCTTTTTAACCCGGGGGTTAAATTAGAAGTATGACATATTGGAGATTCCTGTTTTTTGTTATTTTTGTTTTAAGGAGTCGCCACCTAATTATTTACGGTGAATTAGGACACCTAAAGTTAATTAAAGTTATGTTTAAAGTCAAACTCTGTTTAAGGTCTGCAAAACTTAAGATTCTAGGTAAGGGTTCAATTAGTCTAAAGGGAAGGTATTAGGCATCCTTTAAGACCCATTAACAATGGTTGACCGACCGGACTTATAATTAATTAGGCTAAGTGTAAATATGGTTTTATAGGAAAAGAAAGTAGCTTTGTAAGTATGACTAAAGTTATAGATAAATATGTTGTTTAAAATAGGATTTGTAGAATAATAATGATTTGTATAAAAGAGTGTTTGTAATGTTATTTTGTAAACACGGCTTATAAATGTCGTCAAGGTTTTAAAACGAAAGTGTAATAGTGTTGTTTAAAATAATACTTGTAGAAAATAGCGGTTGCATAAAAGAGTTTAGTTAAAGATAAACTAAAAGAAAGCGGGACGTGTAATGTTTATATGACTAAATTTAAAAGAGTTGTTTCATAAAGTTTTAAAAGTTGTTCTAGACAAATATGTATTTCAATGTGTATTTCTAAGTGTTGGAAGGAATTAAAGTGGAAAGTTATCCGTTGGAGTTAATTTGCCTTTCATCTCCCAAAAAATAAGTTAATGTTAGTGTAAAATTAGTAACGTTTTTAAATTTCCATGATAGTAAGAATGAATCTTGATTCTCAAAATATATGGTCATGCTATTTTTAATCAATTATTCTAATAAAAATAAATAATATAGATACGATAAATAATTCAACACAAAAAGGGAAATGAAACCTATGAATTAATTTGTTAACCCTCATTTGAATTAACTACTCATTACACTAAACTAAACCTACTAATCCATTAGAGTTAGTCTAAGCTAAGAAAGATAAAATAAGGTAAATGTTAGGCAAGTAAGCATACACATAAGAATAAAGTAAAAGGAATATATGTGTTAAATAGATTTGGCCTATTCAATATGCTGCCATGCATTCTGCTATATGGGCCTCGGCCCAACATCATTTTTTTTGCGCAGCTGCGGGTTGGCTGACTCGAGAGGAAAATTCCGTTGGGCTCTAGCCCAACATTAATGGCGGAAATGGATGAGTCGTGGGCGAGATGGTCATGCATAAAAATGGAAAGAAAGGATTAGTATACAATCGATGGATAGTGTTAAACATGTAAAAATATAAACTCAAAACAAAATCAATAGAGCGTATATATTTCATGTATATTTGAAGTATACCTCATGTATACGTTGGCATACAGCCTCACTACTTTAACAAAATTTGAAGCAATTGTAGGTACATTGAAAATATTTCAACCAGCTGATTATGCTAACACAGAAAATTCAATCATAGATGTTTCGAAAACAGTAGCAGCTAGGCTTAACATTGCATGACCACATCTGCTTCCTTTCAAAACCAGTGTTTCACTTAGTATAGTATTGAGGTCATATTGTAGCAGCCAACAATTAACAAAGAAGAACAGCAGCATAGGATATTATTATGATCGTCATCATAGTTCCAAACAACAAACATAACAACCCAGCAGATAGGTAGCACAGCAGATTAGCATCATTTTATTCAAAAGAGAAACTTCAAACACAAAGCAAGGCAAAGCAGAACATTCATCAGAGGATTGATAATCAACAAAGGTGCACAAACAACAGTTTTGTTTTTCCTGATAAGCAATTTCAATATTCTATCCTATGCTAATTCAAATAGCTCAGCAAATAAATTAACATGAGCACCAATGAAGGAATCCAAACAGAGATGAAACCAGTTAAAGTTGGCTGAAACTACAGCAGTAAAAAAAAGGCAGGGGACAGCAATTCAATACTTCACAAGACATTTATCAAGCAGGGCAATCCATTAACAATTTTAGTGATTTTAATTTAATCAAAGACTGCCTATAGTTACTTAACAGCTTCTAAGCAAACAGTAAGAAAAGAAATTAAACTAGTAGAGTCGAAGTCGTGGCAGCATACAGGACAGTAACATGTACCAAACATGATGGCCTTTTGGTTTTAGGGAAACATCTACAGCTCAGATCAAACATGGAACAAAATGCTGAAACAATTATTCTAAGTATCGTTTAAAGAGTGCATGGTCTAGATTGAAACTTTGGGTTAACTAAATGCTCAAGAATGGGTCTTTATCCTATTTGTTCTTTTAGATAATTCCAACAGAAATGTACAATGTCTTATTCTCATACACTGAAATGAAAGTTAAATACTTCAACTCAATTAAAACTGATTATTTAAATGTTTCATCTCAAGCAAGTCTCATGCTTATAAAGCAGTTTGGCAATAATGGGGAAGGGTTTGATAGAGGGCCAGGGACACCTAAAGGGACCAACAGCTCACGTCAAGTTGAATTCTCCTACTTATTCTCATGTCGGATAGTAAAAGGATAAAGAAAAGAAAGGGAAACTCAAACAGAAATGGTGTAGAGAATTACCAACTGCATGATATTATTCACAAACACTACAAGAACATGACATAGGACCATTAAAGACTAAAAGAAAAAGAAACAGAGGCCAGCTAATGAAGTTGAGCTGAAGCTGAGCACATTCTTTTACTTATCTAACATATAGGCCTTATGTGTTACTGCCTGTTTTAACCATATGCCCCAATATACCTAAGATATACACACCATGGTGCGTATATCAGATGTATATCGAATGTATACCTTCGTCTTACTTTGATAGCTCACTGTATACCATATGTATATTCGGCTCTGAATGGGTTCTAAATTCTGGAAATTCAATCTAAACATCCAAACTACCGTATGCATCTTTCAAATTCATTTTAGCGATAAACATTCTATCCTAGCAGCTCCCAAACATCAAACAAATAACATGACGATAAAGAAACTACATGACTACTAAAGAAATATAACAGAATGAGCCAAAATCTCAACTAAAGCAGAAACTAAAGGTTACGAGCAATAACTGTATCGAGGTTTACCTTTTTTGTGTGCAGTGAACGGGGCGTCGAGGTCGTCGAATCTACTCTTTCGTTATGAATCGATTCGAACTCGATTAAAGTAACTAAAATTCCAAAATAAAAAATGGAGTAAATTGTTGGCTGCTTTTTTACCGATTAAAACTTGTGTTGTGGGGGGTTTTCGTGGTTTCAAGATCTTTTTTTGATGTTAGGATTCCTTTCGTCTTTCACTCCCAAAATTCTAACAAGAGCCTTTGAACAAACTCAGATTTAGAGTAACATAAATAGGAAATGTTGAGTGTTGTCTCCCCAAATCCCCAAAGATACTGAAAAATCCCCCTTTCAAGAATCAATTTCCATAGATTTATAGGGTTTTGTTTTGGTTTAAGAGAAGAGAGAGAGGAGCGTATGAGATAGGCGTGGGAGACAGTGGTGAGTGGGGAGCAGAGATAGCGATGGCGGAGTGACAGAGAACGTGAGGGGGACAGAAGGAAGTGGAGGTGGCAGGGAGTGTGGTGGGGAGAACGTGGGAGATGACGATGGAAGAGGAGGGAGAAAACGAGAGGGAGAAAGGCGTGAAGAAAGGGAGACGACGAAGGAGGCGGGTGAGAAAAGAAAAGAAAGGGGTAGGGTTAGGGTAAAGAATAAGGGAATTGGGCCGGGTCGGACGAATTCTATTGGGCTGGTCCGTTTTGGGCTGGCCTATTAATTTTAAATATGGGTTGAGAATGTGGGTTGGGTATAAAAATGTGGGTTGTTTGTTTGGGTAGGAAATAATATTGTATCTGTATTTTAAACCATTAATTAGCTGAAAATTGTTGATCCTTCCTCCGCTATTTTAATTATTTTCGGGCTTCTAATTTAATAACTAGTACCATATTTATTATGTGAAGATAAATAGTAATTAGTATATAGAAAGTAAGGATTTTACAAAGTGTTGTCTTGTAATTAATTTAACGATTCCAGACCCGAAAATGAAACGATGACTAACCGTTTAAAATTTGTGATAAAGTAATGCTCGTAATGTTTTAAAAAAAATAAGAGTAGTGAAAATAATAGTAGTGAAAATAAAGTATTTAGCTCGTTAGTAAATTTAGAAACCCGGGTAAATTAAATAGGAGAGGGACAAAATTGGGTGTCAACAGTAGTAATAGTGGTGGTGGTAGTGGTGGCTCCGGTGAAACCCACTTCTCCTTCTTTTTCAGATCTGAGTGTATTCTCAGGTTTGGGGTCGCTCTACCACCGTCGCTGCCACCTCATCATCATCAACAACAGGAGCAATGGCAGCGACATCGACGGCTTTAGCAGCCGCCAGAGTAAAGTCATGGTTGTTATTCGACTAGGAAGCAGCAACAACGACGTTGCTACAGTTTCTACGAGCTTTAACGCTCAGTTGCCTCACGAAGTTTGGCTGAAGGAGAAGAGAGGTCTGAGATAGAGAAAGGGAGGGAGAGAGGCGGCAGTGAGAGGAAGGGGAGAGAGGAGAGAGAATTTTTTTTAGGGTTTAAAGAAGATGATAAATCTTAAATATGTAGTGAGGGAGAATAGAGAGGTACATGTATTTCAAAAGTTATTGGACTAGTTATGAAATGTAATTTTGGAAAAATAAAGCTACAAAAATTAAATAAAAAATAAGGTAGTTATTATTCATAAATAAGTCTTAGAGATAGCTATGACAAGTAAATTTTCCTTTATTTTTTTTTTTCATTATATAGTGGGCTAATCTAAATAATATACACAACTTTATTTATTGGACCAGTTATGAAATGTAATTTTGGAATAATAAAGCTACAAAAATTAAATAAAAAATAAGGTAGTTATTATTCATAAATAAGTTTTAGAGATAGCTATGGCAAGTAAATTTTTTTTTTTCATTATATGGTGGGCCAATCTAAATAATATACACAACTTTATTTAATTTTTATTTCATTATACGGTGGGCCAACCTAAACAATATACACAAATTTATTTATTTATTATTTCATTATACGGTGGGCCAGCCTAAACAATATACAAAACCTTAATTCTTTTTCTTTTTTTTTCCTTTTTAGAGACATTTACCCCCTAAACCAATTAGTCAGAATTATATAGAAGAATAACATATCTTTTTAAAAGTAACAAATATAGCGTATTGAATAGGAAAAAAATATAAATACAGTAATAAACTCCGATTAAATCCAACCCTCTCCATTAATTAATGAAATCTATTTTCATTAATACAATTTTACTCATTTACTCTTTTATCTCACTTCCACAATGATCTCTCTCCCCACCTACTAAAAGGCTTGTCAATCAAGTGTGATAATATATATGCTATTGTTGGTAATTTTATTTAGATAAAGAGCAACTATTTAAAATCATTTCACAATCTCACATTATAGAAGCAACAATGCTGCCATTTTTATTTGGAATAACCACTACGAGTTTAATACTAATTTTTCACTAGATTGAATGATCAAAGTTATAGATGATAGAAGATGGTGAACCAACTTATATTATTCTATTCTAAACTAACTTTTAAATAACCTCTTGAACATAAAACATATATATATATAAATATTAAAATTGATATTATTCATGCGTATATCAAAAGGAATCAAATGAGAACTAACGTTTGCAATCTCATCAAATATTCTTCGTATTTATATCTACTTAGTTAAATTTCCGCAAGTGATCTTTTGACTCACTCTCATACATAAATTATCAATAAGATACTAACGTTTCTCTTAATTAGTAAAGTAAATCAGTAATAAAAAACATGTTCCATGAATTGATGAATAAAATGAATAGAAAAAAAAAAAGTAATGAATCAATTTCAGATACTCATCTGTTATTACTTTCAAAAGGGAATTTGGAGCTCTTATAAAATTAAAATAAAATATTAAAGAGGAAAGAAGCGTTATACGCTGAGAAGAACTAATTAGGATGTAATAAAATTGATCTAGAGTTTTTGAAAAATGAAGAAGATGTTTTTATCACTATTATTCATATTCGTACTTAGTTTTCGTGCATCCCAGGCCTCATTCCGTAACTAACTATAGAACAATATTTGCCTTTATAATTTGGTGCTTGGAGTTTTAGCATTGCTTCCCATACAATTGCACTAATCAACTACCAGTATATTTTTAATTTCTCAGCGTCAAAATCTCATCCATTGACACCTTTGATTTAATAGATTTTGACATGAATATATCAATCGAATAATATGATCAACGCTAATTTAACTTGCAACAACAAATTATTTAAATAGATAACTTAAGAATTTGATGTGTAATCGATGAAATGTCTGAAAATGATATTAGGCTTATTTTATTTTAATTGACGCTAAAAGTGAATGAACGAAATTGACTTGTCTTAAAAAAATTATGGATTAAAAAATGTTAATCTAGACAAGTTCGGTAATGTAAAACAACGACGAGAATCGCTAACGATCGCTGCATACACAAGTTCGTAACGTAAAAAACCCACACAAAGCGTGAATGTCATTATTTACATTTATGAGAGTGCAACAAACCTATATTTTGCATCGAATTTCCTATTAAATATTGAAAAGTCATTTATTTTACCATTTTGCTATATCAAAAAATGCAGATAAGTAAATTTCCGTTCCAGCTAATGATGAATGCTATTACAGCGAAATTGGTCAAGGTTCACGTTTAGAACCCTTAGGTTCCGAGTTCGATTCTAGGTGCGCGCATTTAGTCTTATTTTTTTTTCCATTTTTTCTTTCACTTACATGATCACCAAACTCAAACATACGATTATTTAACTAAGATATTTTTTTAAAGAAAATAACACAAAATGTAAAATGAAATATGACGTTGTACTAAAATATTCAACAAAAAAAAAGTAATAAGATCGCATAAAAAATTATCATAATCAAAAAGCATTAAGTCGTGCTATGATAAATACGGCTAATTTATAAGACATGGTATTGAGTATTGACTACTTGTCTCACACACACACACATATAGGGAGAAAGAATCGATTGAATTAAATCAAACGTTGCTAATTGTTACTCAATCCTATATAATAGTTAGCTAAATTGCAGCAATTTAATGTTTCAAACTTTCAATTAAAATCAACCATAGTGTTGACTACTTGTGAAATCTACTATTTTTGTTTAAACTAATTGAATTAGATCTAAAATTGCTTAATGCTACTCAATTATATTTAATCCTTAACTAATTGAGATAATTTCATGTTTCAATTAAAGTCAACTATAGTATTGACTACTTGTTACAGTTACTTAAAAAAATTAAATCCAAAGTTGTTAATTGTTACTCAATCCTATATAATATTTAGCTAGATTGAAAGAATTCAAATGTTTCAATTAAAGTCAACCATAGTGTTGACTATTTGTTACATTCACTATTTTTGTTTATATTGATTGAATTAGATCTAAATTTGCTAAATGCAACTGAATTCTATTTAATACTTAACTAATTCAGATAATTTCATGTTTCAATTAAAGTCAACCATAATATTGACTACTTGTCATGTATTGTTTTTTAAAATTGATTGAATTAAATCAAATGTTGTTAATTGTTACTCAATCCTATGCAATACTTAGCTAAATTGAAGGAATTCAAATGTTTCAATTAAAGTCAACCATTGTGTTGACTATTTGTTACATTCACTATTGTTGTTTATATTGATTGAATTAGATCTAAACTTGCTAAATGCAACTTAACTTAATTCTATTTAATACTTAATTAATTGAGATAATTTCATGTTTTAATTAAAATCAACCATAGTATTGACTATTTGTCACATATATATTTTTTTTTTAAAATTGATTGAATTAAATCAAACGTTGCTAATTGTTATTCAATCCTATATAATACTTAGCTAAATTGCAGCAATTCAATGTTTCAATTAAAATCAATCATAGTGTTGACTACTTGTTAAATCTACTATTTTTGTTTAAACTGATTGAATTAGATCTAAACTTGCTGAATACTACTCAATTATATTTAATAACTAACTAATTGAGATACTTTCATGTTTCAATTGAAGTCAACCATAGTATTAACTACATGTTGCATCTACCTTTTTTTATAAAACAAAACAAAATGATTAATTAAATTGAAGGTTGCTAATAGTTACTCAATCTTATATAATACTTAGCTAAATTAAAAGAATTCAATGTTTCAATTAAAGTCAACCATAGAGTTGACTATTTGGTATATCCACCATTAATCGAAGGTTGCTAACAGTTACTTAATCTTATATAATACTTAGCTAAATTAAAGGAATTCAATTTTTCAATTAAAGTCAACCATAGAGTTGACTATTTGTTATATCCACCATTTTTATTTAAATTGGTTAAATTAGATCTAAACTTGCTAAATATTACTCAATTCTATTTACTACTTAACTAATTGAGATAATTTCATGTTTCAATTAAAATCAACCATAATATTGACTACTTGTTGCATTTTTTTTTTTTGAATTAATCGAATTAAATCAAAGATTGGTAATTATTATTCAATCATATATAATACTTAGCTAAATTGCAGCAATTCAATGTTTCAATTAAAATCAATCATAGTGTTGACTACTTATTAAATCTACTATTTTTGTTTAAACTAATTGAATTAGATCTAAACTTACTGAATACTACTCAATTATATTTAATAATTAACTAATTGAGATACTTTCATGTTTCAATTAAAGTCAACTATAGTATTGACTACTTGTTACATCTTTTAAAAAAATTATTGAATTAAATCAAAAGATGCTAATTGTTACTCAATCATGTATAAAACTTAGATAAATTGCACCAATTTAATGTTTCAATTAAAATTAACCATGGGGCTGATTGCTCGTTAAATTTACAATTTTTATTTAAATTGATAAAATTAGATCTAAAATTGGTAAATGCTACTCAATTTTATTTAATATTTAACTAATTGAGATAATTCAATGTTTCAATTAAAGTCAATAATAATATTAACTACTTGATACATCTATTTTTATTTTAAAATGATTAAATTAAATAAAAGTTGCTAACTGTTACTCAATCCTATATAGTACTTAGCTAAATTGAAGGAATTCAATGTTTCAATTAAAGTCAACCATATGTTGACTACTTGTTAAATCTAATAATTTTGTTCAAATTAAATCGAATTAGATCTAAACTTGCTAATTGCTACTGTGATTATTTCATTATTTGGATCCAAGCAATATTCCTTTTCTTTTAGCTGAGAAAAGGTCATGGAATATAATATTACGTTTTATAGATTTTTTAAGGTGGTCGAAATTGAAACAAAAAATTGCGCGGATTGTCCTTCATTTGGGGTGGTCTTTAACTTTTGTCTTTCAAATTGGTGATCTTTAAATTTTGCCTTTCGCCTGACACCCTGAGACTTTGGGTTCGAACCCCAACTAAGTAAAAAAAATAATCGCAGGGCAGATGTTTGGGTTTGCAAAACAGAAGTTGCAAATTCTGCCCTTACAAATTAGGGGCCAGACTTGCAAACTTCTACCTCTAAGGCAAAGTTTTGCCTTCAAAATTCTGCCTTGCGAACCCAACTTCTGCCTAGCGATTTTGTTTTAGTTTTTGCCTGAGTAGGAGTTCGAATCTGGGACCTTGATGTTTTAGCCGAAGGACAAAAGTTAAATACTTTCATTTTGATGGGCAAAATTTAAATACCACCCCAAAATAAGGGCATTACTGCTAATTGCCCAAATTGAAATATGTGATGCAAATAGCTCGACACAACAATTTATGTTTTTCTTGTGTAGTTGTAAATAAATAAAACAAATTTATTATGTCACACAATAGTAAGCTAACTAAAATAAAGTTATAATGGTTATATTCATATTTTTAAAACAAAATAACTAAGAAATGAAGAAGCGTATATTTTTTAACATGTAAGTTTAGATCTAATTCAATCAATTTAAACAAAAACAGTGTATTTAATAGGTAGTCAACTTTATGGTTGACTTTAAATGAGACATTGAATTGTCTTAATTTAGCTAAGTGAACACTAATTAGATATAATTGAGAAGCAATTAGTAAGTTTAAATCTAATTCAGTCAATATAAACGAAAATAGTGAATTTAACGTGAATTGCTTCAATTAATTAAGTATTAACTAGTACTGAGTAACAGTTAGCAAATTTAAATCTAATTCAATCAGTTTACCTAATTATTAGTTAAGATTTAGTAAAAGGTCTGCTAAGTGTTGATTCAATTTCATCAAATTTTTATATAAATATGTGAATGTAACTATGGTAACACTATTTTGCATTGAATTTCCTATTAAATATTGAAAAGTCATTTGTTCTACCATTTTACTCTATTCAAAAGATAATACTTAGTTAAATTGAAGGAATTAGATTTAAACTTGATAATTTAACATGTTTTGATTCTGTTAAATTCATTTTTTTAAATGGTGGATTTAACCAGTAATCAACACTATGGTAGACTTATTTCTACAAAATCTGGTCATTTCAGCAATTTCTGAGCAAAATTATGGAAAACAGCAAATCAATGGCTATTTATGCAAAAAACTGCACTTTTATCATCTTCTTCACCACCTTCATATTGTTCTTCAAAATTGCTTCAAAGTTTTTTGGTCATAAATTCTTCAAATCAAGTCAAATCAACCCAAGCTCGAAACAAAGCTCCTCTATACCAACTAGAACAATTCCTACTCATCAATTTTGTCAAACAAATAAGAAATCAATTAAATCCATTTGTTAGTTTCTAAGCTTTTCCAAAAACACATATGAAGATCTTCAAGAACACCATGAACTTGAAATTTGTAATTTCTACAAAATAAGTTCAATTACTCCAAATTTCAGATCTAGCTCTTCCTCATCATAGAGAACAAAACTCAATACAAATTGAAATCAATCAACCCCCAAATTGTTAGTTCTTCATGTTCTTCAAACCAACAATGGTGAACTCTTCAAATCAACTTGAAATTCTTTCAAACTTCGGATTCTTTACCTATTTCACTAGAAAAACAAAGACCAATAGGTTTGAACCTTCAATTTTGACCTAATCTTCGAAACCCATCAACTTATTTTCAACTTTTGAAGGTCAACAATGGTGAAACTATCTAAAACTCCTCCAAATGACTTGAAACTTTAGATCTAGGTAGATTTGACCTCTAGGAACTCAAATTTACACTCCAATTCACACAAATCAAACAAGATAATTCGTTATGTTAAAAAATAATGATTTGACACTGCATTAACAAGAAATAGCAATATGGAGTTCCACAAAAAATAATACCGTATGTATATAGCCAATATATAAATAACAGAAATTAATCACTCATTCAAATTATTCCACTCTTCAATATATAACATCCAATATAAACCAAATACCGTATGTATATAGCCAATATATAATACTCTATTTACAGGAAAATTAAAAACACTATCAAATTCCAAAAAAAAAAAAAAAAAAAACTAAAAAACACTTTAGGCCAAATATCATATGTAAATAGCCAATTTATAACACTCTATTTACAGGAAAAATAAAAACACTTTCAGGTAATTCAATCAGTTTAGCTAAGTATTAATTAAGATTCAGTAAAAGGTCCGCTAGGTGTTGATTCAATTGGATCAAATTCTTATATAAATATATAAATTTAACTATGGTAACAATTTTTTGCATTGAATTTCCTATTGAATATTGATTTTTTTTTTTTTTTTTTTTTTTTTTACCATTTTGCTCTATTCAAACGATAATACTTAGCTAAATTGTAGAAGTAGATTTAGACTTGTTAAAATAACAAGTTTTGATTCCATTAAATTCATCTTGTCTAAAATAGTGGATTTACCAAGTAGTCAATACTATGGTTGACTTTGATTGAAACGAACCAATATTTTGCATTGAATTTCCTATTAAATATTGAAAAGTCATTCATTTTACCAATTTTTTCGATATATCCAAAAAATTACGTTGTAAAAATACCAATGGAATGAGTCTTTGTATATTGTTTATCACATATTTATATCGTATGAATTGGAGTATTATATTTTAGTGGACAAATTTTATTTTGTGGACTGTGTCTTGTGAACATAAAAATGCATGGGCATTGGGCTGCTCAAAGAAGTTGGGCCTAAACAACCACAACCTATATATTCGGCAGAAGAAGAGAAATGCAGCCCAATATCAAAGTAAAAGAAAAATTGAAAAAAAAACTTTTCACTGTATGCGCGCACCTAGATTCGAACATGAGACCTGAGGGTTCTAAACGCGGACCTTGACTAGTTTTGCTTCAATAACATTCGTCATTTCTTGGAACGAATATTTATTTAACTGCCTTTTTTAATAGAGTAAAATGGTAAAATAAATGACTTTTCAATATTTAAAAGGAAATTCAATGCAAAATATAGGTTTGTTGCACTCTCACAATCAAATTGAAATGTAAAGAATGATATTCATGTTTTGTGTTGGTTTTTTACGTTACGAATTTGTGTACACGACAATAGTTAGCATTCTCGTCGTTGTTTTACATTACCGATTAGTAATTGTGAGCTCATTTAAAATAAGGTTATAACTCATTAGTTCATAGTTGTTTCAACACCAAAAGTGACTTGATGCATTATGTTAAGAGATAATGAGTTGCCACTGCATTCAAAGTATTAGATATGTTAATGTGTTATCTTCAAACAAACGGTTATGTGATATGACATTTCGTTCAAAGGCTTAGTGTTTTCTCAATCAAATAGCAATACTAAGTGAGTTTTGGTGTTCAAAAGGATTAAAGTACATTGCTACTTGATTTTTTTGAGTTTGTGATCATATAAGTGAAAAAAAAAATGAAAAAAAAAATTAGACTAAATGCGCGCACCTAGACTTGAACTCGGGACCTAAGGGTTCTAAACGTGGACCTTGACCAATTTTGCTACAATAGCACTCGACACTTTTTGGAACGGAAAATTACTTATCTGCATTTTTTAATAGAGCAAAATGGTAAAATAAATGACTTTTCAATATTTAATAGGAAATTCAATGCAAAATATTGGTTTGTTGCATTTTCATAATCAAATTGGAAGCATTTCATAATAAGGTCATACCTAATTTTAGTTCATAGTTATTTCAACACTAATAGTGACTTGATTCTTTATGTTATTAATAAATAATGATTTGATACTGCATTCACAAGAAATAGCAATATTGAGCTCAACAAAAAATAATACAAAATTAAACAACATGAACAAAAATAAAAAAAATTAAACAACAGAAATTAATCATTCACTCAAATTATTCCACCCTTCAATATATAACGTCCAACGGGAACCAAATACCATATATATATATATATATATATATATATACCATAACAAAAATAAAAACATGAAAAAGAATTAGAAAAAGAAGAAAAAATACACTCCAAGTCAAATACCGTATGTATATAGCCAATATATAATAAATTTACGGGAAAAATAAAAACACTTTCAGCTACCAAAACAAAAAAGAAAAAGAAGAAAAAAAAAACACACTCTAGGCTAAATACCGTACGTATATAGCCAATAAATAACACTTTATTTACAAGAAAAATAAAATAAAAAATCGGATGTCAAAACAAAAAGAAAAAAAAAAAGAAAAAGGAAATGAGTACACCCTAGGCCCACCGTATGCATACACAATAAGTAAACAAAAAGAAAAAGAAGAAAAAAGAAAATACACCCTAGGCCCACCGTATGCATACGCAATAAGTGAATAAAACAATAAATACACCCTAGGCCTACCTTATGTATACACAATACAACTAATGTAAAAATAATAATAAAAAAATGATACATTAAAAAAATGAAAAAGAGCATGGGAAACAAAGCCCATGATTAGCCTATATGAGAGAGAGTCTCATTTTATCAGGAAGGGCAATGATGTAAAAATATATCACAATAAAATATTAAAAAGCAAAGATTCTCCAAAATTCCTTATGAAATGATTAATATACCCACATTTTTTTTACAGTTTTGCCCAAAAGTGGTTTTGCCAAATAGATTTTTCCTTTTAAATAATAGATGAAATTTTTACGGTTTTTTTAAAGTTTAATCTTCTCAAAATGTAGGGTTCTAGTAGCTCAGTTGGTTAGCTACTTGAACTCTCACTTTATTGGTGAGGGTTCGAATCCCACATTGTAATCCCCTACCCCTATGTATTTTTTTTTTTTAAATCTTCTCAAAATCAAATTCAGATATGTAGGATTGAATTGAAAATCCCCCGTATGAAGTTTCAAACTTCGACCATTTAAATCTAGCAGTTAGAAATCTGAAAAATTAATAATTTCCTCCGTCCAAATATATGTGTGACATGTTTGACTGACACATAACTTTAGAAAGAAAGATTTTAAAACTCTGTGATCTAAAACAAAACATAAATAGTTTGTGCGGCTATAAATCACTGACCTGAGATAAATGAGAAGTTTAAGATTAAATTATGTTTTAATAAGAAAAAAACTAAAAAAAAAATCGCTTTGTTTTACTTTAATTTATAGAGGTATATTGTATTAAATTCTTTCAATATGCACTAGAAATTAAATTACACTCAGGAGTGAAACCTAGTGGTTAATGAAATAGGGCGAGAATCATGAGATCTCAGATTTAAAATTCAATGGAGGCACGCTTTGATGGAAGAGTTACCCAATACATCTATTAATCAGAGATACGAATACACCATAAAGTTAGTCGAGATCCGTACAAGCTAATCTACACAGCAAGCAAGCTAATAAAAAAGAAGAAAAATATGCCTGAGAAACAAACCATAGAGGAAAAGAAAAGGATCAGTAGGTTCATTATTTCATGAATTTTTGGGTTTGATCCCATGCACCTATTTGCGGCATCTCTCGGGAAGTCGTTTCTGTCTTCTTTCTTTTCCTCCCTCTCTTTATAAATCATACTAATTCCTCTATCCTTTCTTCATTCTCATAAGTTCATCACAAACAAAACATCATCATTACTTCCTTTTCTTTTTATTATAATTAATATTCTGATCTAGAAGGGAGAAGTTAAAATAAGCATGTCGATCTCAGCTTCTTATTTGAGATTTGGGTTCTCTGCTCATCATCCTCACTATGAACCTTCTTCCCCAGCAAATCAATCTCCTAAGTTCCTTAAAAGTAAGCTCTGGCTTTCTACCATGCTCTTCTTCTTCTTAGTAGTATTAAATTATTTTCAGTATTAATCATTTGTCGCACAAAAGTACTTTCCAACCACTTCTCTCCACTGAGATAAGTCATTTTCAAGTTTAGTACTACTAATTCCCCCTTATTCATTTTTTTTTCCCAAAAATCAGGATTGATTTTGTAGTAAATCAGCTTCTTTCTATCTCTCCCTGTTGCCAAATTTACACTTGGACATACTGACGCGCAGAGTTAGAATTTTGAGTTTAAGGGTTTTGAATCTTACAAAATGTCTACTGAACCTGTATACAAGCTTGTAGCTTTGCGTCTGGGCGTACCAGAAGTAGTACTTACTTACAAAGTTACAATATATTGGTAGAGTTTCCAAGGATGACTCAACCTGTTTTTTTACAGGTAACAGATCTTTCGAAGAACATGTTGATTTCGGTTCAAAGTTGCAATGTAAGGCGGTTTCTAGACCTCGTACAAAAGGTGCTATGTTCATGCTTTTAGAAAAATTTAAATTATACATACGGTAAAGAAGTTGTTTCACAAAAAAAAAAAAAAAAAAAAAAAAAAAAAAGAAAGAAAGAAAGAAAGAATATTAACAGTGTTCGTCACAAATAAAATGCAGAATACAGAAAGGTACTGCAAAATGGTACTTTGCCAGTTATCAAGTGGGACGACATCGTGGAGGAAGTGGACATGGAACAAGAAACATCTGAGGTTGTAGTTAAGCCAAAAAAAAGAAAAAGAAAATCTTTTTAGCCTCTTCTCTATACTCCCTCTATCCCAATTTATTTTTTTAATTTGTCTCAAAAAAGAATAATCATACTTTGTTGTTTAGAATATATATTTAAGTTTAAGCTTTTCATTATTTATAGCCACATAAATATTGTATATCTTATTTTAGATCATAAACTTCAAAAAAATTCTTTCTTTTTAAATTTTCGTGCTCACTTAAACACTTTCACATAAATTGGACAGAGGGAATAGTACGTTAGTTCACATATATAATAAGCTAAGTTTTCTTGTGTTATTTTGTAATTGACTTTTATTTATTGGAAATATATGTGTGTAAAAGGTGGTATACCTTCCATCAAATAAGATAAAGGAACATATAGATGCTGTTCGGTCAATGCTTCGATCTATGGAGGATGGAGAAATAAGCATATCGGCTTATGACACAGCATGGGTTGCTCTAGTGAAAGACTTGAATGGAAGTGAAAATCCTCAGTTTCCTTCGAGTCTTGAGTGGATTGCCAACAATCAATTGCCTGATGGTTCTTGGGGTGACAGCTCCATTTTTATGGTTTATGACCGTGTCATCAATACATTGGCTTGTATTATTGCCTTGAAATCATGGAATTTGCATCCTGACAAGACTGTACTTGGTAAGAGTTTACTCCTTCCGGATAAAAAAAAGTGTCAATTTAGTCTTTTTTTTTTAGGTCAAAAAGAGTGTCCAATTATTAAATCAAGAAAGAATTAACTCTGTGATCAAATCGCATACCTATTTAATTAGGGGTAGTTTAGTCAAATTACTTTTTTTTTCTTTCTAGCAGTTAGTATTTTCTTAAGGGGTGTGCAAATGGCTAAGTAGACACTCTTTTTATCTGGAGGGAGTAATTTTTATTCCACTTCTTATTGACTTTATGTATCTTACTTGCCAAAAAATTGGAGTATTCCGAAAGAAAGTGTCTGTTATTGATTAGAAAGAGCTTTTATTTTCACTTTATATTGAGTTATTTTTTATTGGGTTTGTAAAGAACTAGTAAAAGGGATGGGTCACGAACAGGAAATGTACTCTTCGGCCAACTAGTTTACCAAATATGCATGACCAAAGTATACACTATCTATACACTTCGGTTGTATAAGTAGTGTATAGGTATGTGTGTGTGTATGTGTGTGTGTGTGTGTCTCTCTCTCTCTCTCTCTCTCTCTCTCTCTATATATATATATATATATATATACTGCATACATATTTTGTAAATTAGATGGTCAAATAGTATTTGGCTGTAATTTTTCCCATTAAAATGACTTGGCAAATTGGTGGATTTTGCCCTCCTACGCGTGAGATAAATGTGAGGCTCAATTCTACTTTTTCCGTGATTGTTCAATCAATTTTACAATAGTACCTTTCGTTTAAAAAAAAATGCCATTTTTTATATTTATTACTAACTTTTTAATTTCAACATTTCATATATATGTTTAAGATCATAAGATTGAAGGACAATATTAATAATTTTTTACTGTGTATATATATATGCTTGGCGTTGAGATCGGTTGAAAAATTAATTATATGCTACGTTCGTCAGTTTCTGATTGTATACAAGTTATATCCATAAGGTAATAATGCAAAAAGTGAATAAATAAAAGAACTGGCTAGGTAACAGTGTTGCTTGCTTGTTTATGTAATTACTACTAATATTTCCATTGTTTAATTAACAGAATGTAGAGTTCCGATGTAATCATGACACACTAAGAGACGAGGCCTAACAATTAACGTATCTTTTTGGGGTTTGGGATATAGGAATGTTGTTTATGAGAGAGAATTTGAGCAGGATTGGTGATGAAAATGCAGAGCACATGCCTATTGGCTTTGAAGTGGCATTTCCTTCACTCATTGAGATTGCCAAACAATTATGCATAGATATTCCTTATGATTCTCCCGTCTTGCAAGAGATCTACGCCAGAAGAAAACTCAAGCTCACAAGGTAAACCATCAACTATATTTACGATTAAAAATTCACCTATGCATAAATAATTCATCAAAAATTTAGCAAGTTGTCTTTTCTAGATATCAAAATCTATAAATGCAAAATCCTTGCCCGTCTCTGATGACATGCTTTTAGAACCATAAATATTTCGACATGTAACAATTTTTTATTTTTGAATCTTCTTGTTTAGTCAAACAATACGGTATAAATAGGCGGAAAGAGTATGAATTACAAGAAAAAGTAGCTCATGAACTCGGATTGACAAGGCATTATCATCTTCCATGCTTCTCATCATGAACAAATTTTTAAAACATATCTAATCTTCTAGAGTAGTTCTTACTTTTATATTGGATTTGATTTTATGCAAAACTTTTTGGATACAAAAGTTGAAGGACTTTTACTTTCCATGTATGTGACTAATGATAACGTGTGCGTGCAATAAAATAGGATACCAAAGGACATAATGCACAAAGTGCCCACAACTTTACTCCACAGTTTGGAAGGAATGCCAGACTTGGACTGGCAAAAGCTACTTCAATTTCAGTGCCCTGATGGCTCTTTTCTCTTTTCTCCATCTTCCACTGCCTTTGCACTTATGCAGACTCAAGATAATAATTGCCTCAATTATCTCAAAAATATTGTTCATAAGTTCAAGGGTGGAGGTACAAGTTTTTTATATTATCAATATAATTTAATTAACCTATTATTATCGGATATTTATTCAGTCACTTCTTATTTACTTATCATTCAGCTCCAAATGTCTATCCTGTGGACTTATTTGAGCATATTTGGATCATTGATCGGTTGCAAAGACTTGGGATTTCTCGGTATTTTAAGTCAGAAATAAAGGAGTGTATTGATTACGTCAACAGGTAGTATTATTTATTGTGTACTTTTAAACAAGTTGAGGAATCTATAGACTCTGATAGTTTATCGTTTCCAGTAAGTAGGAATACCAATTTTTATTTTTATTTTTGGTTTCTAGCTAGTGCTAGTATTATTTTAAATTCTGACTATGAAATATTATACATGTTTTTGTTTTTTAGATATTGGACAAATGAAGGAATCTGTTGGGCGAGAAATTCCCTAATTCAAGACATTGATGACACGGCCATGGCTTTTAGACTTTTGCGGTTGCATGGCTACGTGGTTTCTGCTGGTTAGTCATTATCTACTACCCTACAATATTCCTCATTTACATACATAACCTAATTAACATGAATTTAACTAACATACACGAAGACCATAAACTCCCTCTGTCCCAATTTATGTGGCATTTTTCATTTTTTAATAGTCAATCTGACCAAACTTGGAATCTAAATTGGATTAGATTAACTCAATATTTTAAGAATAAAATTTATATATTTAAAAACTACATGATAAAGTATTATAAGTTGCAACTTTTCCCGTATCAATTTGGTGAAAAAATACATCTTAAATTGTTGGTAAAAATTCATGCAGTTTGAATCTCGAGAAACGAAAAGTGCCACATAAATTGGGACAAAGGGAGTATCATATAAAGATTTTACATTGTTAATATATTTTAATCAGTTATAACCTTTTATTAAAAAAAATCCCTTTTTTGTGAATTCTTTTGAATCTCACCTTTTCTTATTATTCCACCTAGATAAATCTAAATGGACAAATTGATTAGGCCGAATAATTCCCTATGTATAGAAATATTAGTATTTGATTGATCTAAGTTCATGCAATTTAATTTTTTTAATAATTAATAAAAATGAATAAAAAAATTATTCATTTTTATTATTCTTTTGTCCTACATGTTATGTATTTATTATAAGAAGAAGAAAAAAGGAGTTCTTTTTTATCGTGTTTTTTTCTTGTGTCGTTCAAATATTTTGAACTTTTAGTTATTGTAACTTATAATACTTTTTATGTAGCTTCTAAATATGTAAATTATATTTTAAAAAATGTGAATCTCTGAGTCACGCTACAAGAGAACATGGAATTAGCTACGGCATTTGTTGGTAATTCCTAGCTAATCCATCGCTAATTAGATTTTTCTTATAATTCGTCGCTAATCCGTAGCTAAATGAAATTAGCATGGAATTTTGCTGTTTAGCTATGAAATTTTATCCGTCGCTAATTCCATGTTTTCTTGTAGTGTCATATAACAATATATTTTCAGATTACCAAATTAAAATTACTGTAGCAAGATAGTCATTATAGATCATTTTTACCTGATGGTATAAATAATTGTACTCTGGTAATACACAGAAGTTAAACGCTATTGTAATTATTATTTTTCTCAGATGTATTCAAACACTTCGAGAGCGGGGGTGAATATTTCTGCTTCGTGGGACAATCGAACCAGGCTGTGACAGGAATGTATAATCTTTACAGGGCTTCTCAGCTAATGTTCCCAGGAGAGAAAATACTTGAACATGCCAAAATATTCTCCTCTAATTTTCTTCGAGAAAAACGAGCTCAAAATGAACTGCTAGACAAGTGGATCATCACTAAAGATTTACCTGGAGAGGTACATACACACACATATAGCAGTTGGACTTATATATATATATATATATATATATATATATATATATATATATATATATATATATATATATATATATATATTTATTTTTTTTAAATTTTCTCACTGAAAGTATTTATTTATTTCCCACATTCATTTTCTTCTTCTAAAACTGTATTTTTGTTTTTAACATGGTTATTTATTTATACAGGTGGGATATGCATTAGATGTACCATGGCATGCCAGCCTGCCTCGACTAGAAACAAGGTTCTTTTTAGAACAATATGGTGCTGAAGGCGATGTGTGGATTGGCAAAACATTGTATAGGTACTTTTTAAATGCAATTGATATATATTCTCTATTGAACAAATCATTCAGTAACCTTTTTTTGAACAAAGATAAACCTTGCAAGTAATCCAGCAACGAGGGAATATTCTTTCTTTCTTCAATCCAAGAATGTTAATATCAAGAATTTAAGTTTTATGCTCATTATAATAAGTATTTAGATTATCAGGTTATTTAAAAGATAGTTGCGTGTAATTTTATTTAATAGTAAGAGTAATTAACTATATACACAGTCATTGAAAAATAATTGCACTATCAAGTCACCCAAAGTACATTTACCGTAATGCTTTCTTAAAATGTAAGATTTTTTAATCTTAAAAATAAGACAAGCTACTTGAGTGACATGATTGGTGTAAAATTTCCTTATTCTAACACCATGTTACTTTGACTCTTTAATAGTAGTTGATTGATAATCGAAAAACTGTACTCCTAATAATTTGTTAATTTAGATTTAGAAATTTTTATACTGTCATTGCAGTTTTTATACACCTTTGCAATAAGGAGTCGTGTGATGATAAAATAAAATAAGAAGAAAAAAATGTTGTTTTCTTAAAGGGTGCCCAGCTGCAGCTGATTACCAAACCCAAGGTAATTGGAGCCCCACTATAGTTGGTATTGTACTGAGGCTACATTTGCGAAAGACGGCACACATGCACACTCCTTATATGTCTGTCTGTCTGTTTTTTTTGTTTTGGTCTCGTTGTATCAAATTAAATGAACACTCAATCATTGATTTCTCATTCAATGCATATATATTCAAGAAATGCTACAAAATAGAGAGGCTACAATGAATATACAGTTTTAAAAAAAAAAAAACTGAGAAATGGTGGGACCCACAAAGATAAGGACAATTGGGAAATAAAATCAACTCTTGTTTTTACACTAAACACTGGATGCTGATGTGCTTTATCGCTAGTCTTCGTCACACCTCAGTTAGCTATAGATAATCGCCTCAAATCATTTTGACCTCTCGAGTTCGACGTACGATTATGATTTACTTATTTATTTAAAAAGGACTGAATTCTTCCTTTTTCCTGTTCTTTTTATATCTTAAACTAATTAGGATCTGATACAGGATGCCATTGGTTAACAATAACCTATATCTGGAGCTAGCGAAGTCGGACTATAACAATTGCCAAGCTTCGCACCAGCTCGAGTGGAGAAGAATTCGCAAGTACGTTATTATAAAAGTAATATAGACTTACCCGCTATAAAAACTGAAATCAATTTTCTACCCATTAAAGTAACTAAACTTTACCTAATACAATAGAAAGAGTTTAAATTATACACAATAACAATATAAAAAAAATGTGTGCATAATTAGGTCACTTAAAATATAACTGCATGTCACTCTATATAATAATATTAATTAATTGGTAACCTAGAAAAGAAATGATATGTAGTTAGCACTTAGCAACAAGTTAAATTATAATAATGGTGTAAAAAGCTCATTGTGCTATCAAAGCATATAACTTAAATCCCAACAAAAGAAAAGTCAACTAAACTTTTGACTTTAACTTATATATACACATTTAGTGTAATAATTTTTTTGCACACTAAGTTACCTTTACCTATTGCAATAGGTAATCACTTATTTTCGGGATTATATATCGTACATTTTAAAAAAACTTTGAGATCATCTTTTGGATATCTGATAATATGTTTATACCGACGGCGATATATGAGTATAACTTAAAACACTTAAGCTATACTTCATATAATATAGTAACAATAAAACCTACCTTGAAGCTGGTTGTCAATTGTTTAATTCAGATCTAAGCGGTCTAAATTTAAACTCGATGCATGCAGGTGGTATAACGAATGTGGGCTTGGAGAATTCGGAGTGAACGAAAGAAGCTTGCTGCTGACGTACTATTTAGCGAGTGCCAGTATATTTGAGCCAGAAAAGTCCACAGAGAGAATGGTTTGGGTCAAAACCGCAGCTCTTATGGACTGTGTGACATGTTATTTTGGAAGGAAACAAATATCTGTGCAAAGCAAGATTGCCTTTATTCACGAATTCACACATTCCACAAGTCGACACTTTCTGAATTCTAGGTAATGTCTGTTTTCAATGCCTGCTTTCTTGTAGATAATATAGATCTATGACTTGTGATCATACAGCGACATTTTTAAATGAATTGGTACGTATATAATACTAATGGCTATTGTTTGTCCTAGGATATATATAGTGGCAAAAGTTTTACTAGTGTAGCTGTATCACAGAATCATTTGTAGGAATAAGTATGACACCTAATTCTTAGCCCCAGAGTTTTGGTCAAGTTGTAAAAGCGCAACATATATGATGTGTAGACACACATCATGGATCTGTTAACGCTACTACTGATAAAAATGTAATATTAAAGTGGAGAAGATATTAAAGTGGAGAAGAGTACGAAGCATGAACTTATTGTCATCCACCGAATTTTAAACGATGCCACTAGCCCTGGAGGAAAAGAATTTCACTGGATAATCCTTAGCCATGGGTAAAGTCTGTACTCCTTCCGTTCATTTATTTTGCATGCTTTCATTTTTAGTTTGTTCTAAAAAAAATATCATAGTACTTTCTGATTTAGAAAAGTATTTAATCTTAGACTTCTCAATTTTACCATTAATGAAATAATTTATACTCACGTAAATTATCTATGTTTATTTCACATAAAAAATCTTCTTTTTTAAAATTATGTGTTCAAACAAACGCGTCATATAAATTGAGACAGGGACACAAGCTCTTGACTATGCCAAAAAATACAACTGCAAAAATTATTGTAACTAAAAGTGTTTTTCACGTAAAGTTTGGCTACAATATAGTACATTTATATGCATATATACACTAATGTTTTAATGATTGCTGATCATGGCAAGGCAGGTATAAAACAGAACAGAAGCTCGTCGGTATTATTCTGGGAACCCTAAACCAGCTCTCATTGGGCGCTCTGCTGACCCACGGCAAAGACATCCATCAGTTCTTGCGTCATGCTGTACATAATCTACTACTCGAGCTAGTTTTCATCAAATTCAAACTGTTGATTTTTTTTTTTTTAAATTTTTCTCATGAAATAAATTAATAAAATAGAAATATTTGTTACGTTTATAGTGGGAAAAGTGGCTGCTGACATTAGGAGATCAGGGAGAAGGAGCTGCAGAACTCATAATTCGTACGTTAAATTCGATCAGTGGCCGTTGGGTGTCGGAGGAGGTATTGTTGTCCCAAGCAAGTTACCAAAGGCTAATGGAAATTTCCAATAGAGTTTGTCACCGACTTCGTCTCTTTCAGCTCTTCAAGGTTTGACACATTTAACAAAGAACTACTATAAAACATTGATCATTGTCTGTTTTATTTACGTGGTACTCTTTTATTTTGTCTCGTCTGAAACTATAAACTATATTTATATTTCAAAATAATAGAATTTTAAATTTTGTATTCGATCCTTCAAGATAAGATTTTATAGTCATCCAAATATTCATGCTTAGTATCGCTTAGAAGTCTTTATTTATTTTTTAAACTCTTCTAGAGACAAACACTTTCACATAAAATAAATAGAGGGAATAATTGTTACTCACTCCGGCCCAACTAAAAAAAAAAAAAAGTAATTTAGCACATAATTAAATTGGTCTTCGACCCCTTCAGTCACAATAGATGCTCTCGATTAGACACATTATTTAGCAACATATGTATGAAGCGCATCAATCCTCAATTTCATTTTATGTGCCGCTATTTTCTGTTTAGTTTATTTCTACAAAGAATGACAAATTCCTAAGAATAGGAGGTTGAGCTAGGAAAACCTACATTGCTAAAGAGATCACATAGGGCTAAAAGAGAACCAGAAAAAGGATTTTTTGTGAATCTTTACATATCAGATTAACACAACATATATCTTTTTCTGTACATACATTTTTATAGTAGCCACTTTTTATCTCTTCTTGGCAGAGTCCAAAGAGATATATATGGCATTTGCCTGATATTAACAAACAGATGTTGTTTTCCATATACATCAGGGACAAAATGCAGACAGCCAACTAATGGAAAATCAGCTGGATATGTTAACGTTTAGCGAGGAGATAGAATCCGACATGCAACTACTAGCTGAACTCGTGCTATCGCAATCCAAATGTTCAGATGAGGATTTGGATGCCAATGTCAAAAACACTTTTCTTACTGTAGCCAAAAGTTTTTATTATACAGCTCATTGTGATACAAGAACTATCAATTTGCACATAGCCAAAGTGCTATTTGAAAGAGTACTTTAATTATTCATCGATATCATGTACGCTCTTCATTATAATAGGATATATGTATCAAGAAAAACGATAGAGATAGAAATAGAATATGAAAAAAAAAAAAATCAAGCTCGAAGAAATTGTTGTGATAAAAAGGTGAAAAACATTATTCGTGTCCACTAGCCACTTGCAAGAGGCGGAGCCAGGATTTCAACTTTATGGGTTCTGGATTTTAAGATGACGACTTCAAGTGCTAATAATTGGGTGCTTAACATGTCTGCATGAAATTCTTAACTAACACAAAGAATCCATATGTGAGCTTCTACCTTCGCTCTTCCAATAGCTTGTAGTGACAGCTCTGTCATACTATACTATGTTAGATAGTTTGTAATATAGTTTGTAAGGCAAAAAAGTTTGAAGATTTTATATATTAAAAGTCTTGGGATTTTCAGATTTTATTTAAAATTTGAATTAAATGAACATGAAACAGAGTGACTATTCAGAATGGTCGATTTTCTAACTCTATAAATATAAGGCCTTCCTTCATGAAGTGGGATAGAAAAATCTGTAGGTGTAACACAGGCTTTATTGTATTTTGAAGGGAATAGCTTATATTTTTCCCAGTTTGTATACAGGCAATATCTCTTTAAGAAAAATCGATTATTGCACGCCTCAAAGTCACTTCTTCTTCAATTATGTTTACCTATTTTTCTAACATACTATAACTAGCGCGCTAGGGCTTAACTAATAAATTAGAGAGTAAAAGAGACTTTATTATGATCTTGCTGATCTCAAAATTGAAGAAAGGACTGAATTCGATTGAGTAAGTTTGTGTAGTGGATATATTTGAAAGAGCTGTAGATCTAGCACATTATGTTGGCTTCTTTTGCCAAAAAAGATACAACTCCTATGAGGTGGCTGGTATAAGAGCATGTTGCTCTTGCCTATATTTCTTGACTAGATTGTCTTCTGCTAGCTAAATATTCGACAATATATGGCAGGCAGATTGATTAAAAGATAGCACATCAGATATAAGATGAGAGTGGAGACCAGGTAAATCAAAACATTGAGATATTGTTTCCCATTTGGGACAAGCAAAAGTTATTTAGACAAGACATCTCAAACTCCTTTCCCACCTACTTCGACCTTATTTTGCATCATAGTCCACCCTATATATTACTACTAGCTAGTTAGTAGCATTAACATGAATTTATCAGCCATTAAATAGGTTGAATCGATAAAGAGATAAATTAATACGTCATAACCGGGCCACTATTTGCGTTTGATGTAATTGGACGGGTTAAATTAAGCTAAATAATATGAACAGACTCAAATTGTTACATTTATTTATTTGTAGTAAAATCGTCTCCACCACAGATTTGTTACCCCCATTGACCATTGATTGTCTGGTCTGAAACTAATGTCTCTTGTCGTGCTAGCGGCGAACAGGCAAGTTCCATCGATGCAATCCATTTCTCCTAATGGGAAAAGCAAATCATCTTCTTAGGCTACTATGGCCTTTTAATTTGCTGCTGATACTACATTCACAGACAATCAAAACTTTTAAGACGTCAATTATTGGTTACTGCACGTACTACTACTCTTTTCGTTCACTTTTACTTATCCCCTATTGATTTCGCACGCCCCTATATCCCTAATAAGAATTAATAAATGAAGTATATTTTACCATATATAACAGTCATATTAATTGGTGTATAGTCTTGGTAGACTTAGGAAATGATTTGTGAATGAGTAGTTAATGTTAATTAAGGGTAAAACAAGAAAAAAACAATTTGTCTTTCTCTTGATATGCTAAAGTGGACAAGTAAAGTGAACCGAGAGAGTAGTTTGTGGGAGATAGTGCAGATTAACTTAATTAAGTACTCGATGCATGCATCAAATTAGTAAATGTATAATACAGTCTCTCCGCTCCATTTTATTTGTCACGTTTTTTTTTCCACACCCCTTAGCCTCTATTTGGATGGTCGTTACTCGTGGTTTCATAATATAATGTACAGTATGGTATTGTATAGTATAGTATTGTATTATATTAATGAATACAATGTTTGGATGGACTGTATTGTTTGTTGTGGTTTAATAACATTTTTATTGTTTGGTTTGTTGAATGGTACTCCCTAGGGATCAAAAAAAGGAGTCCACTTAGCCATTTGCACACCCCTTAAGAAAATACTAACTCTTAGACAAAAATAGATAATTTGACTAAACTACCCCTAATTAAATAGGCATTGGGATTTGATCATATAACACTTAATAGGGGCGAACATGGATAAACAAGGTTAATTCTTTCTTGATTTGCTATGTGGACTCTTTTTGTGATCCAAGACAAAAAGGCTAAGTAGACTCTTTTTTTGATCCGGAGGAAGTACTGTACAATAACATGTAAGTTTACTAAAATACCCTTAACCCTTAATTACAAACTAGTTTATATATATTAATAAAACTAATATAAAGAATAAAATAGAAACTTTAATAAATAAGTAGGTAGTGGGTGGGTGGGGGTGCATGGTGGAGGGGTAGGTGGTGTGAGATGGGAGTGGGTGGCAGAGGGCGGGGGTTGGTGGGGGTGAATGGGGTATAATGGGGAAATGAAGTACGTAACCACGCAAAAATCACCAAATCCGTGGTTACAAAAATTGAGCTTTTTCATGGTTATATGACCACGAAATTACAATGGGTTTACAACACCGTACAACATAATTAAAAAAATAATGGAAACAAACGTAATTTCATAGAAAACAATACAATAATGAACCATGGGAACAACCATCCAAACTGGGGGTTAAGAAAACATTAACTAAAAGGGCAATTTGACTAAATTATCCTTATTTATTCATTGATCTCAATTAATACTACTTTCTTTTTCACCACATTTATTGAGTAAGAGTAAAGATGGAAATTAATAGTTAAATATATTTTGATTTTCTAAAATGACAATTGTTTTGGACGATCTATTTTTAGTAAGAATGACAAGTAAACTGGATCGGAGTGAGTATGTATTTTACATAGTTTTTATCACCTTTATCTATAATCGATTAATTAACATGCATTATTATTATTTTAATTTATCACATTATGAGATAAATATTGTAATTACCGTGAATAATTTGATTAACAATTTAGAATTTATTTATTAACAACTATTTATTTTTACCAAAAAAAAAAGTCAAAAATCTAACTCTGATTAAAACTAGCAAATACACATGAATGTTCCCCAATATATATATATATGAAACTAGAGTTCTTTAAGCTTTAGGTCGCAAAAGGTGCCTTCATCACCATGAAAAAATAGATAGAGTACTCGACCAACAATAGTTGCAAAAATCTAAAGACATACTCAAGTCGTGATAGAGGCATATGAATAGAACTGGCCCAAATAAAGTCACAGCAAGTTATAAAGATATCATGTTCTTGCACATGTTCCTCAACATCTAATGATTGAAAGACCAAGGGGTCGAACTCAACAAACTAAATGTTTCCACTTCAGTCCTCTTCAACTTCGAGGGATAAGGATATCACCCATCTCTTAACCACCGATATAAGATTTTATAATAGTTCATTTGCTAGCTGATTTAATAATAACGTGCATTTATTTTAGTATTTATCATTGAAAAAATCATCAATCTTCACTTTAAGAATAAACAGTTACTTAAGCTTTAGGATTAAAATATTGAGATTCTTAGGATAAGATAAACATTATAGAACGACAAGCATTAAATTAAACAGCTTGATTGAGGTCTTTATCCATATTTACGATGTGTAATACAACTAATCAATAAGCATATTTACTTCTTAGGATAAATAGCATAATGAACCAAAGCACCGGTTAAGCCAAGTACAGCAGCACCAAAAGCAAATTTTAGAAGTAAAAGCGTGGAACTACATTTAATTCCGAATATCTCCATAATACATGTTCTATACTTGTTGCTAACATGTTGTTCAATCTTTAGTCTAGTCTCCCCGAGTGTTCAAAGACAATTTTTAAGATCTTCTTATGTCTCAACTCTGCTGCATCCTCAGGACCGACTAGAAGTGTCTTCACTAGGTTCACATAGGAGGTAACCTCATACTCGGTGCAAACATGAGCACAATGCTCAAAAGCAATTACGCTTGAAAGACCAACATTGTTATCTTTGTGGATACAGGAGCGACTCAAACGTGCATCTCATGCGTGACACGTGCATCTCGTGTGTCGCACGCGCATCTTGTGCGTCATACTGTATCATTTCCTCCTGAAAATCTTATCTCCTACTAGTGCAAATGAAATGCATGCTGCATCCATTTTTACACACCAAATTATTTAAACACTGTTATTCCTATGTTCAAACTGTATTCTATTTCACCCCATTAAACATATTATTTCTTTTTATATTTACACAAAAACATGAACAAAGATCTAGCACCAAAGTTGAAAAGGGACATGTGTCTCATCGGTAAAGCCTTTCTCATTTGTGATTACAGATTTCCTGTACTTCTGCTTATGTTTAAAACAAAAAATGAGTTACCATCGAAACCATATGAGAGTAAACAACAATATCTTTATAAGCCTTAGTTTTTATTTGATTTCAGAGAAAATAACACTGCATCAGCTACTGTGAAAATTATAGTAATAGCGTCGGCTAGCCACTCTTTAGCCATGTAATTAAAAAATAATCACTACCATGAAATTTCAAAATTTAAAACTAAAACTCTAGATGAATGAAACTCCAAGATATATAGTGCCTACCTTTTTAGACAACTATTTAGTAAATGACCTTTTTTTTTTTCTTATAACTTGTGGACTTTTTAGACCACAATGTAAAGATCCTTTTTTGAAAAACTGTAAATCATACGAGAAAAATGTTAGATCATAGTTTAAAATTTTGTAATTGATTCAAACGTTAGACGACAATCGAATATTTCTTCTGTAAGATTAACAAACAAATGAGCAAACATTAGATCCGAGTCTAATGTTATTTGGAAGATATTTTTTTAAGCGCTATATTTGTATAACTTTTAAAAATGGGACAAAATCTAAACGGTGGCTTAAAATAGGAATTTCTTCTGTAAGATTAACAAACAAATGAGCAAACATTAGATCCAAGTCTAATGTTATTTGGAAGATAATTTTTTAGGGAATACTACATATATATATACATATTAAGGAGAAATATTTACGAAACGTGACGATAGTTTTCCTTATTTACAAAACATAACGATATATTACGAAACATGACGGATTTTCATATATTTTTCATTTTTTTATTTTTTTCCAGAATATATATATATTTTTTAAAAAACATTATAAAAAATTTATTTAAAAAAATAATAATTAAATATATATATATATATATATATATATTTTAAATTTTAATTTTTTATTTTTTTGCTCAAAGGCTTAAAAAAATTACCTCAAATTTTTATATATGAAAAATGTATGAAATGTGTATGTATGAGCGAAATTTTTAATATAATTTTCATACACAAAATTGTGAGCGAAAACTTTAAGCATTGAATATTGTATGAAAGTTGTTACATTGTTGTTGTAGTTGTATTAATTTTCCAGAAACCTAATATGAACATCATATACGAAAAATGTGAATGAAATTCTAAGTCTTGAGAAAGATATACACATTTCATACCATTCTCATGCATAAAATTTTGAGTGTAATGTTTAAGCCTTGATCGAGATATACACACTTCATACATAAAATTTGAGTGAACTTTTTAAGCCTTGAGTAAGATATACACATTTCATACACAAAAATTGGAGCGATTATTTTAAATCTTGAATGTTGTATCAAAGTTGTACACAATGTTGTTGTAGTTGTATTAATTTTATAAAAATCTAACATGAACTTTATACACAAAAATGTGAGCGAAATTATAAGACTTGAGCGAGATACAAATTTCATATTGTTTTCATACACACAATTTTGAGCGGATTTTGAAGCCTTGAATGAGATATACACATTTCATACATTTTTCATACCGTTTTCATACACTAAATTTTGAGCGAACTTTTTAAGCCTTGAGCGAGATATACACATTTCATACAACTTTTATACATAAAATTTTGAGTGAAAAAAATATAAAATATTTTAAAAAAAAACATTTTTTTTTTTAAAGCATGTTTTGTATAGGATTTGTAATGTTATGTAAATATAAAACTATCGTCAAGTTTCATAAATATTTCTCCTTAACATGTGTATATACGTAGTTGAAGCGCTATAATTGTACAACAAAATCTAAACGGTGGCTTAAAAGAGGACATTTGTGTAAATCAGCCGAAACTTTCAATTTTGTTTTGGCCCACTTTCACGATTCACTAACCGGTTATTGAATGGCCCAAAAGTTCACATAGAGCTTCTAAAAACTCAAAAACCCTAGAAACAAAGCCTCCATTTTGGCAAAGTAGAGAGCAAGGAAGTATTTGAGGCACACAAGTATTATTTCTTTACTTTCTATCAATGAATCATAAATTATGTATTAAGTAGATTTTGAGTAGAATTTTGTTAACAGAAAATGGCGGACAAGGCAGTGACAATTAGAACAAGGAAGTTCATGACCAATCGTCTTCTCGCAAGGAAACAATTCGTAAGTAATTAATTGAAGTATCTTAAATCTCATCTTTGTTGACGTGTTTTTATCTGTGTTTTAATGACATGTCAATATTTTCAGATTATCGATGTCTTGCATCCTGGAAGGGCTAACGTTTCTAAGGTTTGACAAACTATTTCATCTGCCTTGTTGGCTTTATTTTTATTGAGTGCCTTGCAATTTCAGATATTTAGTTGTTGTTGAGAGAAATTATTGAGTATTACTGTATTAGAATGAAATGAGTTTAGATCAAAATGGAGATTGAGTAGTCAGATAGAGACCAAGTGAATGTTGTCTTTAGTTGTGCTTGTTAGAGAAAACTGCTTATCTAGTACAAAGTATAGCTTGTTCTGAGCTAGGTCTCTGCGGTAGGTTAACGGCTGATTTCTTTTCATCTGTCCAAGCCTAGGTTATACCCGATAACCTGAGCTTTTGGGGGGTAGGACAAATTGGTGGATATAGTTACTCAGTACCTGTGCTGGTGAGAGATAGAAGGTACTTTGTGGAATTAGTTGAGCTGGCCTTGTTTCCACTATTATCGAAAAAATATAGAGAGAGCGCTAAGCACTTATAGCTCATTTGATTGCTATATGCTTTTGGTTTTTATGTCTTACCTGCTTAATGTGTCATTGCAGGCTGAGTTGAAAGAGAAATTGGCAAGTATGTATGTGGTGAAAGATCCCAATGCAATCTTTGTATTCAAGTTCAGGACCCACTTTGGAGGAGGCAAATCTACTGGTTTTGGCTTGATCTATGATTCTGTAGAAAATGCAAAGAAATACGAGCCAAAATACAGGCTGATCAGGGTAAGAACCATTTATGAGTTTTATGTTTTTTTTTTTTTTTTTAAACTGGTAAGGTTTATTTAAGAGTTTCCTGTTAGCATAAAAGTCATTAACTCAAGAATGTTATGTGGTCCCAAAATCCCTTTGAAGTTTGATATATGGAAAAAATGATCTCATATCACCTGATGGCTTATAATCTTTTCAAATTGTTTTTGTAGTTTCAGTATCTTATCTTGAGATATCTCTATGGATCCTTAGCATGAAAAATGTTGCGATATTGTTTTTCACTTGCACTTTGTGCTGCTTGTTTCTGAAGATTTATTTGTGCTAAGATTTTAGATGAGTGTAAGATGTCCTGCATCTAATTCGTTTCTACTTGTTTGTTTTTTGTGCGCAAAGCATCTTTTTTAGAGGAATTTATAGTATAGGATCATTGCATACTATCTGTCAACTTAAGGATCTTAGGAGCCGTTTGGATATGATTTGAAACCATGAGATGAAACCATGTTTGGACATGCAATTTGAATTTTCTTATAGACATAAAAACCCCCACAAGTTGTGAAAACTATCAAAATATTCTCAATTCTTATACAATCTTACCAAATGAGCAAGTCATAGTTCATAACAAAATTAATACGCTACTAGAAGACCTTTCTAAAAAATACAACATCAATTCATCAAACTTTAGTTCAATAAAAAAGAAAATTTAACATGAATAGTAATGTAACTACTCTTTAATATAATCCTCTCACATGGTAGACATAAATAAAGATTGGTAAATGGTTGGTGGGAGTAATTGTTAAAAATATATACCAACTTGTGGGTCTTTTTTTTACAAAATATAAACTTATGGGTCAAGTTTTATATTTAATTTTTTTTGAAATCATGGTTTGAAACCCCAAGTCATGCCTTTTTGGATGATTTGGGATTTCAAACCATGGTTTGCCATGAGATGAAATGCATGTTTAAATGCTGATTTCATCTCATGATTCCAAATTGCATGTCCAAACGCCTAACTTAATTCCAGATAAAGTTCATGTTGTAATATTGTAATTTGCTTTGTTCATCAAAAAAAAAAAATCTTGTAATTTGCTTCAGTAAAATGTGTCGGAAACAGCCTCCCTACCTTGGGAGGTAGGGGTAAGGTCTGCGTACACTCTACCTTCCCCGGACCCCACCTTGTGGGATTATACTGGGTATGTTCGTTGCTTCAGTAACATGTGCTTACAAATATTTAAACAATAGACCACGTTCCCTTAGTTGCTTGTGCTAGTTTTGTTGGGAATTTTAATTAAAAAAGTACTAGTCGGCATTGCAAAACTTGCTTGTGCATTTTTTCTTCATTTTCAGAAGTTTTGAGTTTCTTACACAACTTCAATAATGTTATCTTCTGCACTTTTGCTATTGAAAAGTAATTGCAAGCTGTGGGGCTGCATTTCTTTGAGTTATGTTGTAGAAAAGGCTGCATTAGTTTGAGCTCTGCTTGTGTTAATGGCTATTTATACCCTAAAGACACGTGGTTTTGTACCTAATCTCTTTTTCTAGTCCTACCTATCAAAAAAAATCTCTCCATCCAGTCCCATCCTTGCTCATTCAGTAGATTCTGGTTTTGTGTTGCATTTTTCACTATTGCTTTAGAAGTGAGTTTATCTCGTTGTGCTGTTTTAGTATTGTAGCCTACGATGCTAATTCAAATACTCATCTTAAGTAAATTAGATGCTTTAGTTTTCATATTCCATTATGTTGAGTGCACCTTCAGCATAGAATCAACGTACTGTATGATTGAATTTGGCTGTAACACTTGCAGAATGGATTAGACACAAAGGTTGAGAAGTCCAGGAAGCAGATGAAGGAGCGGAAAAATAGAGCCAAGAAAGTGCGCGGTGTCAAGAAGGTAATGTTTTTCATTTTGGTCTCTGGAGCTATAACATTGAGATTCTTTTTTCTTTGGATCTTTTTTTTTTTTTTCTTGTACTGATGCTCTGTTTGCTTGCATTTTGCAGACTAAGGCAGGAGATGCCAAGAAGAAATGATCTGCTAGTAACAGTTCCTTTAAGCCAAATGCAGAAAACGTTTTGCTCATTATTTATGTTTTTACTGGACGCTTATGAAGTATCTTTTCAATTTTGGTTGAGTCACGTGACCATTTAGGGAATTAACCTGATTTATCGACTTCATTGTGCTTCTTCTATTTGTTACTTCGCCCTCTCAATATCTTTAATATACATTTCTCTGGATTTGACATATAAATTCTATTAGCGGAAACGTAAAAGAAAGAACACAAGATTTAACGTGGTCCGAATCAAAATGATCCTACATCCATCAGAAAACAATTGTCTTTTTATTATTAACAAAGAAAGGAGAGATTTTTCAATTATACTTAAGAGAATTACTTTTTTAACTCTCTTCTCACTACAAAGGATTTATGAATTTTTGGGATGCTAAACAAAGAAGGACTGTCTCTCATTTTATAGGCATAAAATGACTTGGGCTCCAAGTGTGTACATGAGCTCTTCAATTCTCCCTCACATCTTAACTTTTTTTTTTGCTCTAAGCAATACATCCTTTGGCTCAAAGTAATTGAGCATCCTTTGGCTCTAAGTAATAGAAAATCACCCAACACATGAGTTTTTCTATCACATAACAAAAATCAACTCTTTCAAATTTCGCCTTGGTTAGCGTTCCGAGCTTGCATATGAACAACTATTGCCAAAATTTCTAAGCTTATTGTGCAACCCCGTTGTAAGAAACAAGAAGAACCAAATCATTGTTGAACATACCACCTCCACCTAACAATTGTTCTCTCGAAGTTGCATTAGTTGATGCGTACTCCCGCTAAGTCCTTGCAGTGTGAAAACTTAGCGAGCGGGACTATCTTGGTCAACACGTCTGGAGCGTTATCGTCTGTGATAACCTTCACGATCTTGATAGTTCCCTCTTCAACAACATCTCGAATAAAATGAAATCTGACATCAATGTGTTTAGTGCGCTCATAAAATCTCTGATTTTTAATCGGATGAGGAGCACTCTGACTATCACATCTAAGGGTTGATTCCTGCCGAACTAAACTCAATTCTGCCACCAGACCTTTCAACCAAATAGCTTCTTTCACCGCCTCCGCTGCTGCTATGTATTCTGCTTCTATTGTAGACAAAGCAACAATCGACTGCAGAGTCGATTTCCAACTAATGGCATTGCCAACAAGAGTAAAGATGTATCCAGTTTTGGACCTCCTTCTGTCAAGATCCCCTGCATAGTCAGAATCCACATAATCGAGAATTGAAATACCTCTACCACCTTTTGGGAAGGTCAGACCAACATCAGAAGCTCCCTTGAGATATCTCAATATCCACTTGACAACTTTCCAATGCCTCTTTCCTGGGTTGGACATATATCTGCTTACCACACTTACAGATTGAGCAATATCTGGACGTGTGCATACCATAGCATACATAATGCTACTAACTGCGCCGGCATAAGGCTGAAAGTTTAAAATGAGGAGCTAACGGTCTACTTACAGGCTTGCACATATGCATATTGAATCTCTCGAGAACCTTTTCAATGTACCTCTTCTCATAAAGATGTACAACACCGTCTTCTCTTGGAATCTCCATACCAAGGATTTTCTTTGCAACTCCTAAATCCTTCATGTCAAATTCCTTACTCAACAGTTTCTTCAAAGCATTTATCTCTGTAATGTTGTTAGCAACAATGAGCATATCATCAACATACAACAGTAAATAAATTATTGAGTTACCAGACATCTTTTTGTGATACACACAGCTATCAAATGCACTCCTTGAGAATTCATGTGTAGTCATCAATGCATCAAACCTCTTGTACCACTATCTTGGGGATTGCTTCAAACCATACAAAGATTTCTTTAGTTGGCATACATGATCTTCTTTTCCCTCTGCTAGGAAACCTTCAGGCTGATCCATATAGATTGTCTTTTCTAGATCACCATGTAAGAAAGTAATTTTGACATCAAGCTGTTGAAGCTCCAAGTCAAATTGTGCAACCAATGCTAGTAGCACACGAATTGAGCTATGCTTCACGACTGGAGAGAATATCTCATTGTAGTCAATTCCCTCCTTCTGACTGAAACCTTTTGCAACCAATCTCTTGTTGAATCTAGCATCTTTCACTTCAGGAATTCCCTCTTTCTTTCTGTAGACCCATTTGCATACAACTGCCTTCTTCCCCTTTTGCTTTTTCACTAAGACCCATATCTGATTCTTGTGAAGAGACTCCATTTCTTCAGTCATGGCTAACCGCCATTGTGCAGCATCCTTGCAAGAAGTTGCTTCAACATACGAGGAGGGCTTCAGATCCTTAATCTCTTCTTCTGCAGCTACAAACGCATATGCAATCAGGTTTGCTTGATCTATAAGGCGTTCCGGTCTTCGTATCTGCCTCTGCTCCCTTCCCTTCGCAATTGTGTATGGTTCATTGACAACAAGTTCTTCAAGATCTACATCTTTTAACTCATCTTTAATCTGAGTCTCTTGATCCTTTTCCTTGGTAAGCTCCACCTGCTTGTTGTTCTCGTTTCCTGAAATCTCCACGAAAACTTTACGGGGATCAAGTATAGAGGATTCATCAAAGGTGACATCTCTACTAACTATAAATTTGAGTAAAGACAAACACCAAAGTTTGAACCCTTTTACTCCATCCACATACCCTCTTGGTTCAAGCTTTCCTTCATTAACATGATAATAAGCTGGACACCCAAATACTTGTAAGTATGAATAGTTAGAGGGTTCACCTGACCATACCTCATTTGGAGTCTTAAAGTCAATCGCCGATGCTGGAGGTCGATTGACAATATGAGCAGCAATGTGAACTGCTTCAGCCCAAAATACTTTGGACATTTTGGTTTGTAGGAGCATACAACGAGCCTTTTCAAGAAGAGTTCTGTTCATCCTCTCGGCAACTCCATTCTGCTGTGGGGTGTGCCTGACAGTCCTGTGTCTTGAGATTCCATGAACCTTGCAGAAATCATTAAACTCTTCACTGCAAAACTCCAAGCCATTGTCTGTGCAAAGATATTTAATTTTTCGCTCCATTTGATTCTCAACCAAAACCTTCCACTCTCTAAATGCTTCAAGAGGTCAAAAGTTGATTCATAACCATGCACGTTTTTCCTCTTAACTCACAGTACTCCCTAAAAGTTAAAAGTCCTAGAAGATACGTTCTCTGGTTTAGCGTGTTATCCAAGAATTTTGTTTACATCTTAAAGACAACAAAATTACAAAGATCTATCCAAACTGAACGAATCGAATAAACTGAAACCGAAAGGAGAAAATATCGAACTATACCGAATTTAAGTTGCTAGGTACGGTATTAGTATAGCATTTTAAGAATCCGAATACTGAATTGAAATATCTAAAATTTTTACCATACTGACTGACAAACACCCCAACTTTGTGCACCATTATTTGAAGCGCAAACTTCTCTAAAGAGCAAGAAAGCGATGGCTTTTAATAACGCTGGTTTTCCCATTAGAGATTTTGCTCAATTTTAGATTTTTACTTACCCTTTTGATTTTTCGTTAGAGTGAAGTTGTTTGCTGAATAATATATATTACACTTGATTTATGTTAGATGGATTCCTTTGTTTTCTTGCTCTTTTTAGTTAACAGAAAAATTTGGTTGATGCTATTGCAGCCTAAGAAGAAGAGGAAACGATCGTTGCTACGAGAACATATGGAGGAGAAGGAGGGGAATTAATGCAAATAATAGTAATGAGTCTTATAAGCTACCTGATGATGTTGTAAGCTCTATTTTTATAAAATGTTCGGTGAATACATTATCCATGTTAAAGTGCGCATCAAAGTCATGGAATGACTATAGTAGCAGTCCTTTCTTTATTCATTCTCACATGGAACATTCAACGGAAAACGCTCAAGTTCTTTTCTTGAAACCCAGTTCTCCGAAATTGCCGCGGTTAAGAAGGCATAGGCTACAATTTGTTTCAGTAGACATGGAAGGTAAGGGAGAAAGCAATGAGTTATACACAGTCACTGTACCTGAATTCATTATCCCCCGTACCGGTATGATTGTGTCCTCGGGTTTAGTTTGTCTTCATCAGGTCATGATCGCATTTATTTGTGCAATCCTGTCATGCAACAATTGTGTAAATTGCCCAAATGTACACCTACTGATTTACCTGTATTTAGCAATTTCGGGTTTAGATATCATCATTCAACAAAGGAATACAAAGTGGTGCAGTTTTTCTATACCTATCCAGCAGGGAATAATCGTTATTTTACTAAACCCTAAGCTTTTTAAGCTAAGATGCGAGGTGTTTACGTTTACTAGCCTAAAAAATGGGCCGGTTTGTGACAGATGGAAAGAAATTGCTGAGACTCCTCCCTGTCACCCGGGCAGTCGGGGGGTGCTAGTGAACGAATGTTTGTATTGGCTGGGTAAACCGAATCCGCATTTTTCAGTCCTTGCTGATCGAATTTTATCATTCGAGTTTGAAAATGAAAAGTTTCTAACTATATCTTACCCGTCGTCCTTAGGGACTCTTGGCCACCTGAGTGTGATGGATTTGAAAGGGAAGCTTTGCGTGCCAAACTTGGATCACTTTACTCGAGGTCGATTCTAGACCTGTGGATACTTTAAGGATAAAATAAATTCCATTTGGGTGAAGAAGTATAGCATAAATTTGGTCAATTATGTGCCCAAAGTTTATTTTGCCTATCTTCAGGACATGGAATGAAGAAATAATGTTTATGTATTCGGGTATGGTGGTCTTCTATGACATAAAAAGACAACACGTTAGAGCATCCAGAATTCCCCAAAACACCAGTATTTTTGTATTCGGTTCTGGAATTTACCGGAAAAGCTTGTTTTCATTAGGAAGCACATAGGGCCTTCCCATTTTTATCCCTTTTATTTATGTTACAGGATAAACTATTCTTAATTCCTCATGTTAGGAGATATTGCTACCATATCTTATTGCATATGAAGCATCATTGGTGAACGATTAATGTTATTTTTTATGATGAAATGATTTATGACTTTTCAGCAGCAGTTATTTGCAATTAATTAGGAAGTATTGGTGAATTGAATTCCATAGTTAAAACTCCTTTTCTCATTATCATACCTTCTTTGCAACCGATTCTCATGTTAGGTAATATTACATGTTCTCTATAACAACATTTCGCTATAGCATCCAAAAAGTATTTAGATAAACAATGTTATTATAGTGAGGTTTGACTATATTAGAGAAAAGACATGTTTTAGCCCCTGAACTTGGCACGAAAACTCAGTTTGAAAACTAAACTTAACTTTTATTTATTTACCCCCCTTAACAACTTACGTTTTAATTATTTTCCCCCTCTAGTGGCCCATACCAGGGCGCGTGTTTGACAGTGCCTGACCCATGCGTTAATTAATTTTTGTGAACGTTTTTTTTTTTTAATAAAATCGATGGGGTAACGGATATAATACCGTTCCCCCTTTTTAATCCCACCCGACCCACCACCCTTTAGAACCCTAGTTCATCTTCATCTTCATCTTCATCACACCTTCAATCAGCCCCATTTTTTTTCCTCCACTCATGAAATTCCTCTTGCTCACACCATTGCTCCTTCATATATGTATTCTTCCTCCACGAAATTTCTCCACCAAATTTCTCCTCCAAATTTCTGTCCATACTCTGTGGTAATTTGAAAATATTGTGGGTTCATAAATGTCTCAAGGTAGCTGTTCATCTCACGTAAAATGTAATTGTGGCACCATTGCAAAACACCTCACTTCATCAACTCATACTAATCCCGGACGGAAATTCTACAAATGTCCGAGGCCTAAGGGCAATTCTTGTGGATTTTGGGAATGGGAAGATGAATTGTTCCCTGAGATTCAGTGGAATAATGTTCAAAATTTGACGTCGTCGTTAGATGCGGTCAAGATCGAAAGGGACAAATTGCAAGAAGAATTAATTGCCATTGAGGCTAGACATCTAATTGAAGTGAACAAAATGAGGGAGGAATTAATTGGCTTGAAGAGTAAACAACAATTTGACTTGAAAAAAGTTCTAAACTTGGAGGAGAAACTTGCAAATACAAGGATGTTGCTTTTGATTTCGTGGGGAATATTTATTGGCTTTTTGGCAGCTTCCTTAATCAACTGAATTTATGTTGTTGTATGTTGTAATCGCGTAGTAGGTAATGTAAGAACTTCATGCTCTTGTTGTAATGTAAATGTCATGGAAGAACTTTATGCTCTTGTTGAAGAATTTTGTTGTTATGGAAAATATCACCTTGAAAATGATAGCAAAAGTCGAGAAATTTTATAAATTACTTTAAATAGAGAATCTGGAGACCTAATCTATCATTACGATCTCCGGATCCTCCTTTACATGAACAAAAAACACTATGCGATTCTCATCTAAACATGCCTTAAAACACAACACATCTCCTATCACCTAATCCGGCAGCATCAATGAAGGCTTTCCAGCCTTGAGCGAGGCGCTTGTATACGTCAACCTTGTATTTCATATTATGCTCATGATCGTCGTAATGAACAACAACGTCCTTGTCGGTGTTTGGAAGAAATTCCAATATGTCAGTTGGAAGGATCTGCAAAAAAAACATATTATTACCAAAAGAGGTAAAAGAACAATTGAAAATATATAGTACGACAACACTTACGAAATCGTCTTTTTCGACATACGATTTCGTCAATTCTTTGTCAAAACATGCGGCCATTTCCATGTCATCCATCTTAGATGAAGGCTGCCTCTTTAATATCACTATATTTGTTATGAGTTATTTGAGTTGAGTGAAAGTGAGATGGAAAGAATGCCTATTTATAATTGAGTTGAGTTATAGTGTTAGTGTGATCAAGTAGTTAATGATGTCTCGGATTCATTGGTTTTGACCATCACTCCCAAGTACCAACTACCATCACTTACTAACTCAAATTCAATGTGTTTGACTGCTCAAATCTGTACAATATTTACTTGCATCCATTCAATGTGTTTGACTGCTCAAATCTGTATACTGCCCAACGTACACTGCTCAGAAAAGTTTACTGCATTTAGTGTTATACACAACATTGCAGTCACAGCTGGGCAGCTTCTCTATGCATTTAATGTCATATACAACATTGCAAGACTGAACTGTCAAAAAACCAAGAAATATACAGAAAAATTGCAATCACAGCTGCTTAATATTGCAAGAATAGAATGTCAATACAGGGCAAAATTGCAGTCACAGCTGCTTAATATTGCAAGAATAGAATGTCAACACAGGGCAAAATTGCAGTCACAACTGCTTAATATGTTTCACAAAAACAACATTAAAACCTGCACATACAGGACTAAACTAATTCAACTTCATTTTCCATTTCATTTCTGGGCAGTTGATGAACTTGTTTGACTTAAAGAGTTCAACTCAGCAACTTTGGCTCTTGTTTTCACTCTTTTGTCCACTCATTTGTTGAAGAGCTTGTTGTGTTATAGCTGGACTCCTTTTCCATTTTAGTCCTCCTGGTCTTGGTTTGTGATGTCCAAGACTACCAGTGACTACTGTTGAATTCATAGGCATGGTTGCAAACTGATTTGCCATTCCAGGCTGCATTAATAAAATAGATCTACATTAGGCTAGATTGTTTGCAGTAAATGGTTAATGAGGTTGCAAACTTACATTGACAATTTTGAAACCACTTTGGGTCTGAAGCACTCCCATTCCCACAACTCTTGGCCTCTTAAAGGGTGCCCCTCTTCGAGTAATTGATGCACTTGCTTCAGAAGCCTAAGTCACATTTAAGGTGTCAAACACTTAGAATTGTAAAATGCAGATTGAAATATAAGACTGAAATAATGCAGAGTGTAATAAGATTGAAATATAAGACTGTAACAAACTAAGTAATACCTGTGATGTAGACGACTGTCCTGTACCCCTTCCAGATTGAAATGTAGCAGTCATGGCCTAATTCATATTTAAGTAGTTAGACTAAATATAAGACTGTAATATTTAATCAAGTAGTAAATAACAAGGAAAGTTTTTACCTGTTTGGCAGAACCTTTTGGTCTTCCCCTTCCTCTACTTGGTTGGGAATTACTTGGTACTGTAGAAAAACAAACACTTGACCTTGTTGAACTAGTACTTGTCCCTCTCCCCCTTGCCCTTCCTCTGCCTCTGACAGATTGTGGATTCATAGGACAACCCTTCTTATTGTGACCCTTTGCATGGCACAAGCTGCAGGTCATCTCAACACCTCTTTTTGACAGCTTCCCTGTCTTGTTTTCTATCTGCTCCTTTCTTCTACACTTCCTTGGCCTACATGGCAGCTTTTTAATCTCAGGTGGGAGGATTGGTTCACTTTGGCCACATTGCCATATTAGTAACAGGTTGAATGAATGTGTTGTATGTTTTGAGGTAAGTGTCCTTAGTGTACCAATGAGCAACATAGTGAATAGGTTCCAATTTTCTGAAATTAAGTGCAGCTATGGCATGACAGTAGGGAATACCTTTCAGCATTCAAGATCTACAAGTGCAGGTATTGTTGTTCAGATTTACTATGAATTTATTACCCCAGCTATCCTTGACCTCAAAGCCATATTCACCATTCCATTCAAGAGTACACTTCATTGACTTTGATGTGTTCTCTTGCAATACCTTCAAAGCCATTGGGCTGATGTTTGTTATCCAAGTCTCAGAAAACTCTCTTAGTTGTCCTACCCTTCTCATCATTTTGACTCTAATTTCCTCAAGCATTGTGATAATGGTCTTGTGCCTTGGCCCCAAAATCCAGGAATTAAAACTCTCGGCCATGTTGTTGTCAACACTATCACAACAGCTGAGGTATTTAAAGTAGACCTTGGACCACCTATCTATGTTGTAATACAACAAATCTCCATTTATTCCATCACCTAACTTCTCCATATGATCCAAATTTTTTTGCAACTCCTGCTCATATGTGGACTTAGCACATCTCCAAAAGCAGTTTCTAATCTCTATGCCTTTCCATTTTTTGGAAAAATTGGCAAGCACATGTCTTGCACACATTCTTTGTTCTGCATTTGGCAGCAGATCCTTAATGGCTATATCCAGACCCTACAATAACATGTAAAAAAATTAGGTGACAGTAGAGCAGCATAAGTTAAAAAGAATGAAAAAAATTCAGAAATCAATAACCAAGAATACATTACCTTTTGCATATCTGAAAGAGTTGTCAAACCAGTCCCATCTCCAAGCTCAAGATCATGCCTTAGAATGTTGACAAACCATCTCCAAGTAAAAGCATTCTCAACTTCAACCACTGCCCAAGCCAGTGGTAGCATCTGGTTGTTCCCATCTTTACAAACAACCACAAGCATTTTCCCTTTACTAACACCTTTTAAAAAACACCCATCCAACCCAATTGTCCTCCCACAACCAGCCTTGAATGCCTTCTTCATGGCATCAAAACATATATAAAAGGACTGAAACCTTTTGACTCCACCTTCAAAAGTTTCTTCACTCAGCCTAACCACACATGTGCTACCTGGATTAGTCCTTAAAAGCTCATCCCTATAATCCAAAATTCTTTTGAACTCCCCTACATTGTCACCCATGATTTGTTGCAAAACAATGCTTCTGGCTTTCCTTGCCACAGTCCTACCAATATACACCTCTAATTCCTTTCTTACCAAATTTTGAAGCTCAAAAATTCTAATGCCACGTTCAGAAATAATTCTGTCCCTGTACCTTTCTGAAATATACAAAGAATTCACCAACTTGTTCTTTGTTGTGCCATTGCACTTGTGAACAGGATTATAATTCTTCACAACAAAATCATTTGTTCTAGAATCAAAACTGGCAAACAATAACCATGGACAGCCAGCAGTACACTTTACCCTCACCCTAATTGGTTCATTGACATATTTATCCAACTCTACATGTTCTTGAACTGCTTACCTAGTAAGTGCTTTCCTAAACTGTTTAGCACTTTCAAATGCAAGACCAGTCTCCCAAACTATTTTTTTACACTTAGGATAAAAAATAACCCTATTTCTAATTCTTTCTGGTCTCCTTGACGTTTTGGTAGGCTTTTCAACCACATCTTCGTCATCAGCTTCATCATCAGTCTTTATTTCAAAGCTAACAGGTTCATCTGAGTCATAAAATGGCTCATCCCCACCCAATTTTCCTTCAAATGTACTCTTACTCCTAGTTAAATATTCATCATGTCTCATATCTACACCCTTTGGCCCTAAATCTATCCCTTCAGATCTCTTAGCCTTTTCTTTCTTCTTTTTTGATTTTAGAGCCACCCTATCTTTCCTTACCCCCTGTTTGGATGGTGGTTTCCCATGGTTCATTAATGTATGGTTTTGTATGAAACCATGTTTGTTTTCATTGTTCTTAAAATTATGTGGTATGGTGTTGTAAATCCATGATTCATCCCATGGTTTTATAACCATGAAAAGTTCTAATTTTTGTAACCACGGATTTGATGATTTTTCTGTGGTTACATATTTCATTTCCCCTTTATACCCCACCCACCACCATCCACCCCACCCCACCCCCACCCTACCACTCACCCTGTCATACCCCATTTTAACCGGGTTGATTTAGGAGTACGACGTATTGGTGATTCCTATTTGTTTTGTTTGAAGGAGTCGCCACCTAATTAATTTAACGGTGAATTAGGACACCTAGAGGTTAACTAAGGCAGAGTTAAAATCTAAACCTCAATCAATAGTCTGCTTAACCAATTGTGATTCTAGATAAGGGCTCTATATTATCCTAAAGAGAAGGGGTTAGGCATCCTTTAGAATCCGTTAACTTACGGTTATCCGACCAAACTTAGGTTAATTAATTAATGCTAAATAAGATGTTAAACCTTAGGAAAAAAAATAAAAAAAAAACTAAGAAACATTGCTAAGATTTTTTAAGAAAAATATAAGAATGTTGCTTAAGGTGAGATATAATAATTTGTATGAAGAAGATTTCAAATGCCATTTAAAACAAAATTGATAGAAATTGATAAAACTTTAAAATGCTATTTAGAATGAGATTTGTAGAAAACGTGGTGATTTGCATAAAAGGAAATTTCAAATGCCATTTAAAACTTATGAATGTTGATATGATTTTGAATACTAATGCTATTTAAACTAACTTGTATAAATACACAGTAGTCCACTTAAGATAAGCTTATAAATGTTATTAAGCTTTAAATAATAACGTCATCTAAAAAAGAACGAAACTTGCAAAATATAATGATTTGCATATGAATAGAAACTTTTAGATAAGACTTAACCAATTTAACCTTAGAATAGAATTATATTGTATAAATGTAATGGTGTAAAACATCTAAACTTATTTTGAATTGGATGTAAAGTAGATGAGTTTTCTTTCTCTTATACTAACTTTATTAAATACATTTAATTTAAAACATGTATGATTAGAAGAATCTTGGAACAAGGTTTACAAAATATACTTAAGTTGCTATTTAATGATGTTTTGAAATTTTAAGATGGTAAGAATAAAATATGATTCCTTTTACTTAAAATATATAGTCATGGCATTTTGCAAATCAGTTATTCCAAGTGAATATTAGACCTTACGAGTAATTTTAACATGAGAAGAAGAGAATAACTAATGGAATTAACTATTAGTCTTCCTAACTACCCATCACTAAAGCTAAACCGACTAATTCGTCTAAAGTTCATCTAAATTAAGGAAATAAAACAAAATAAAGAGTTAGTCATGCAATACAAATTAAATGCACAAAAATAAAATAGACGAGGCAAATAAGTTAAATGGGTTGCTGGACCAAGCTGCTGTTGGGCCTTGTCCCAGCATTTATGTTTTCCGTTTTTGCTGTGGACATGGATGGACCGAGAGAAAATCTCGTTGGGCTTTTATCCCAACACCGCGTGCGGAGGGAGACGAGTCCTTTGGACTCATATGCGAGGTTCATGCGAAAAAGAATGAAAGAAAGATTAGTATACGATCAATAAATTAAACATAAAATATAAATTCAAACAACTCCGTAGATTGTATATATATTACGTATACTTAAGTATAATCCATGCCTACACAGATTAGCCACCACACACATATAAACAGGCAATACTCAGACATAGACAGAATCAAATAACGTAGCACTCATTGTTCTTAGACGTGTATAGAATTTGGGACATATGCAAAGGCTGGCATACCTATAATATTCAGAGTATACTTGATATACCTGAAAGGTATACATTAATGTGCAACCCTGGTATACACTCAGTGTATACTAAGGCTCATGTAATATGTATACTTCGAGGTATATCACACCACAAACAAAACTGGATGAGGAATAGAAGGAAACAAGTCAACGTGGGCAGATTTCAAAGAGAGAGCACAAAGTGTATAAGATCACAACAAACACAAAGGGAACATGTCTTGGATTCATTTCAGAGTATTTCAGATAAGCCTTAACCCAAATTGAAACAAATGTTCAATATACACTACAAAGATTTAGTAAGCAAAAGTGAATCATTTTAACTATGACTAAAAAAACATGACAGATCAATTTTTCAAGACAGAGTTTCAAACATACAAAGTGGGAACCAAATAGCCTTCTGTTAATAAAACCTCTACATCAATTAATTTTGAATAAAGCAAGGCTAGAGAACTAGTTCATGGAAGGCATAAAATCCTACAACAAACATAGAGGTGTAGCCAGTTATATTGAGATGCCAATAGTTATCAACTTATGCAGGAATTTCCATATTCGTTCAAGCTAACTAAACCAGGGACAACATTAACCTTTAAATGCCCTCAAACAAATGATGTTTCATGCTTATATCCAAATGAAAGTTAAAACAGCTACTTGACACAGACATTTTAATATTGATCCATACTAGAATTAGTTTTGAAGGCCTGAACAAAGGATCAAACATGATTAAAGTCATCTATAGTCACATCCTTAATGGCAAAAGGGAAAAAAAAAAAGTTACAGAATGCAGACAGATTCAAACCAACAGAAGCAAAACAATTATCCAAACCTATATGTAGACTAGTATTAAATATCAACAAATCAGGACATTTGTTTTTGACGTTCATGATTTATTTACATTTTTACATGCTGATTTTACATGATAAAACAAACCCTTAAGGGGTGCCACAAACAGATATTAAACAAGAAGCACTGCTATTTATGTATTCGGCAAGGTGAACGATCTTTTCTTTAAATGTTAATAGATTGCCACAACTATTTCATGCTTGTTTATAGCAAATAAAGTGTAGGCAGATTCAAACAAGCAAACTTCTACAACTGCTAAGAACAAGCAAACAACTACATTTTAATTCTGTAAACTGAGAATGAAACGAGGGGAAGTTTTCATACATGTCCAGATTCCAACTCAAAATATGCTCAACAAGAATTACCCCATCACCTCAAACATGATACATTATAAATTTCTGTGGAAAAGAAGCAGGACTTTTGTTTACTTGAACGTACCAAAAGACAACAACAAACAAATACTAAATCTGCATATAAGCACATATCATATTCTCACAAATCAGTAGATTCTTCCTTTTAAATTCATAGCTTCTATCGGTCATCCTTCATACTAATTTACATTAGAAATAGGAACATCGTACACTAAAGAAAATGACTAAAACAGAGGATTAGCCAAGCGACGAGGTTAAACACATATTTGATGAAATTAGTCGTTTTACACTAGTTTATAACAAACAAAGAGAGAACACATTCCAGCCGACTAAACCAAATAAACGACGAGAAATACTTGAACGACTACCTTTCTACTTTTACAAAATTAAAGACGAAGTGAAGACGAGTGTGATTACCTTCTTCGGGTGCAGCGAAGTGAAGCTTTGAGTTTCCGATCTTACCCTCGAATACTCGCTAAATCCAAATTTGCAATATTCAAATTCAAAACACGACCAACGCAAACGAAAACAAAACGACTGGATTTCGACTCGATATTCAGAAATAAGACCGACGAACTAATATTGCTTAGGTGATTTTGCTACTGGAAAAACTTGTTATTTTTTAGAGAATTTCGGGGTTTTAGATCTGTTCTTGTAAGGGGATTTTTGGGTTTTCAATCCCTCCTTTTTTATTTCCGACCACAAGTATTTATAGGGCTTTTGTGTTGAAGATGGAGAGAGAGGAGCGGGGGGGACATGACGAATGGGGTGGCAGTGAGCAACGTGGGGGACAAGGGTAAGTGGAGAGGAGCGGAGGCGGCAGAGGGAATGGGGCGACAAACGGAGGTGGGGATGGCAGATGAGTGGGGGTAACGTGGGAGGGGAGCGGAGAGTGAAATGAAGGGAAACCCTTTTATTTTGAACGAAAATGGGCTGGACCCGGTCCATTTGTGGACTGGGTCGATTTTTGGACCGGGTATTAAAAGAATGGGCTAGCGAATTAAAACACGGACTGGTCTAAAAAATTGGGATGAAAAAATGGGCTGGTCAAGAAATATTTATGAGTTGATTGGGCTTTGATTTAGGATCCGATAAATCAAAAATACGGACTGAGTGCACGAAATAGTTTGGCTTCTAAATTTAAATAAAAGACCTGTTTAAATAACATGTGTTAAAACATTGCTCAATATGAAATATGCAATCATTAATGCTCAGATAAAAAATGGCGTGGTAATAGCCGTGCAATAATATAAAATAAATACTATTATTTAATTATGCAAAGATAAATGCGATGCGTGTGCGTAAGCTGGTAAAATGTCGAAAATGATAATGATAATGATAATAATAATAATAATAATAATAATAATAATAATAATAATAATAATAATAATAATAATAATATAAAAAAAATAGTGAAACGCCGGTATTGATAAGAGACTAATAATTATAGTAAAAATATAACATATATATTTTTTAATTTTTCAAAATATTAGAAGGATAAATAGGTATTTCGGGGGAGAGGCGGGACAAAATTAGGTGTCAACACACCCCACCCTACCACCCACCCCCACCCTTATCCCACAACCACCCATGTCACCCCACCCAACCCCGCCCTACCACCCACTATCCCCATCCTCATCCCACTACCCCTCACCACCACTACCCCCACCCTCATCCCACTTACCCTTCCACCACCCCCACTCACTATCTACTTATTTATTAAAGTTTCTATTTTATTATTTACCTGAGTTTTATTAATATATATAAACTAATTTTTAATTAAGAGTTAAGGGTATTTTAGTAAACTTACAAGTTATTATACAGTACCATACAGTCAAACCAAATAATACAAATGTTATTAAACCACAACAAACGATACAGTCTATCCAAACATTGTGTTCATTGATACAGTACAATACAATACAACACCATACAGTACCATACCATACTGTACATTAATCAACCAAGGGAAACAACCATCCAAACAGAGGGTAAGATTCCTATCCTCCTCATGGACATCACTATCAAATTTTTCTTCTTCACCTTCCTCTACCACTACATTGTCAGACTCCTCAGATTCACTCTCACTTTCTAAGTCAAAATCATTATCATCATCAGCTGCAGTAGCAGCCTCAGTCCCACCCAAGGGTTCATCAAGACCAGCAGCCTCTTCAAACCCTAAGCCTTCACTACCCCCAAATGTTTGACTACCCTCACCTGCCCCAACCTTTTCATTTATATATTCACATGTGGGGTTATCAAAAGCAGTAAAAGATTCCCCACCCACAGGGGTAATAGGTGGAAGAGCGGGGGGGACCACAATAGGTTCCTCAACAAGATGAGTCACAAAAATTACAACAATATCTCCGTTTTTTAATTGAGGTGCAATACCAATAATGTCCCTATCACTTTTAACTTCTACTACAAATCAACATTTAGATGGTCTAATATATACACAACAAGATGAAACATTATAACCGATTTCTTTAACATAGTAAACAAGCTCAAAATAAGAGAATTTATCAAGATCAACATCAAAATAATCTATCACACTACCTCCAACATACTTAATACGAGGGGTTTTTTCTAAATTACCTCCGTGGTTAAATCTCAAAGTCACAAACACATCACCCATTTTCGTCACAAAACCTAAAATTTAAAACAAATGAAAAATTACAAGATTCAGTTACCATTTACACCCAAAAAAAAAAAAAACGAAGTTAAAGATAAAATTTTTGCAACTCAAAAACTGTAAAATCGAAATCTATCGAAATCTAGACAAACCCTAACGAGAACAACAAGAATCGTGTACCTTTGTGGCTAACTAATCTTCAATATCACTCAGAAACGACAAGATTTACGTATATTTTGGATTTTTAACTTTGCAATGATCGGTTTGTGTCGAGTGAAGATTTGGTTGAGGAGTGAAAAGTGGAAAAAGTGTCGATTGGGAACCGACGATGGGTATTTTGTTTGGGATGGGTCGGGTTAATTGGGGCTGGGTCGGGTTTTTATGTGGGGACGGGTAAAAATAAGTTGGGGAATTAAATAATGACGTGGACCAATTAGTTCGCGCGTGTCTAACACTACCCAGCCCTCAACTGGTATGGGCCACTAGAGGGGGAAAATAATTAAAACGTAAGTTATTAAGGGGGGTAAATAAATAGAAGTTAAGTTTAGTTTCCAAACTAAGTTTTCGTGTCAAGTTCAAGGGCTAAAACATGTCTTTTCTCCTATATTATTATGACAAAAAAATCACCAGGTATTTTGAAGTAACACGCTGATATCTGCAGCCTAGTAAGGGTTTAAGACGGCAAGCAAGAGAGTGAATTGGTAAAATATGCTGCTGGTGCCCCATCGTCAAAGGATCATGATCATGTAAAAGTTACTCCGTTCTTTCCCAAAGGATGCTATTGAGACTAAACACGAGTCAAGCTACATCTCAAATGTCATGATATCAAATGAGGAACCATAATTCACAACAAAGGAGAAGATCGACTTCAAAGAACAAAATATTTTGGAAAAGATGGAAACCAAGGGCCACAGGGCGGAATATTACTGCAGAAAAGCAACATGAAAAGCACAACTAGCGTGAGCAGCTCCTAAATAAAAACAAACCTACAAATTCAGCATGATTCAACCATTGGGATGGCGATCTCACTTTGGACGCCATCACATTGACAATTCAAGCAAGAGAGATTGTGTATAGTAACAGAGTGAAAATGTCAAAAAATAAATAAAATGGAGGACCAAAATTAAGGGATGATTTGCTCCAATGCAGCTAACATACTTACGCTCCCTGAAGTCCATTCTATAAATTTCTTAAGCGCTAGAATTTTCAATAGCCAAAGCGTTTCCATTTCTCAGCAAGCAACAATACTCGAGATACTAGAATAACCAACATTATGTTCTGTAAGATACTGGAGAAAATCAGAGGGTGCGAGATCAATACTTGATTAGAAAACTGGAGCTGTCTAAACAGAGTACACAGGCATCAACATGAGGAAGTAAAGGAACTGGAAAAATCAACTTTACAGAGGTGCCACCACATTGCGATCATACAAAGTCTACAAAGAAATTTTAAAAAGATTATTGTGGAGTGAGGACAACTAGAATTAAGCTTAAACCACGAGAAAGGGAAGAAGTAGGTAGAGAGGACATCCACACATACAGATAAAAGATATCTTGATTTCCCTGAGACCGTAGCAACGGACAATCACCGAAAAATAAATAGTATAAAAGAGTAAAGTTCACTCTTTGGCATCCATAAACCTTATGAACAATCAAATAGGCAACTAAAGGTATGCCATCTTGTGATTATGACAAATTCCTAAGACTCAAATACCAAACCTGTAAGACAACTTTGACTATGCAATGCCGCTTAAATTAACAAAAAGCTTGTTCTTTTCCTTTCTGGGGTGGCTTATTGTTACAGGATTAATCAGACACTTAATTGTTAACTCAGTAGTAGTTTAGTATACGTATTGAAAAGCAAAGGTTATACTAACATTTGAACATTAAACGAAAACCCCCAAAAACTCAATGATCATAGATCTAAAGAGAAGTAGAGGCGAAACTAGAATTTGAAGTTTATGGGTCGGTTAGCAACATCATGTGTTAGTAACTTAAATTGTATTTTTTTTAATACAAATACATAGTTTGAACTAAAGCTACCGAGTAGAGCTGAAGAGAAGCTTGTCATTTAAACATCAGGTAGTTCAAATCATATCCCACAATTGAAATTAACTAAACCTAAAAATTAAGAAATGAAAAAACAACATAGCTGAAAATAGAGAGAGTGAAAAAAGAAAAAAGAGAATTAGTATTGTACAAGAACAAGACGACCAGCGCCACCGTCATCCACCCCTTTAGGCACCGTAACCACCAGCTCACCGCCACTAAACACGGCACTAGCCAACTCCGGTACAGTCACTTCCGGTAACCTAAACCGCCACAAATCGAGTTCCAAACCAGACAAAGACGAATCAAAAACATTATCGCCTCGTATAACAATCTTAGTAACACCTGGATAGATCTCCACTATGTGGGCCCTTATATTATTGCCTACGTCATCATCAGTTGGGATGATAAACCGCAGTGAATCGGAGGTTTCTTCGATTGACACGTCAGCATCTGAACGGAACGGAAGTTCTAGAACCTTCGCGAAGATATGTGGGAGTCGCTTAAGCTTCTTTTGCCGACAAGCAGGAGAGAAAGATGATACTATGTCGTTTCGTAGTGTGCCCGGATGTACCTTCATGGTTCTTTTAAGCTTGAAATTGGACTTTAACAAACAAAGATATGATTTTGATTGATTAGAAGAAGTAATTTCAACAGATATGGAGCAGAAGAACTGAGCAGATTAGATTAGATTGGATTGGGTACACAAAAATTGGCAGAGACTTGTATTTTGTGTGTGTCTGTGTGTGAAGTTATAGGAGTAAACTATAGTACAACTCTTGGCTTTTATTTATATAAAAAGTATGTACTCTATTATTTTAGAATATCACCACATTTTGTAAACATAACTGTTTATGTAACTAATCATATAAGTGAAATTAATTTAAGAAATGAGAGAAATTGTTTAATACAACATATTAAAATAGCTGATGAAAGTGATGTTCTTGTTTATATTATTAGGGGTCGTTTGGTATGACGGATAAGGCAAAATGATCTTGGGATAAAATTTTAGTATCGTCTTATCCCGTGTTTGGTTACTAATCTTGAGATAAGTTATTTCAGGATTACAAATAGTATTGAGATAAGTTATTCGTGTAATAATAATCACAGGATTAGTTATCCCAGGAAGAAAAAAAATAGCCCTGAGGTCCCTCAAACCATTTTCTACTAAATAGGATGGATAAATAATCTAACATAACTAATTCGAGCATAACTTGTCTTCAAACCAAACGACCCCTTAGTGTATAAGCTAATTTTTTATATGTATAGTACTAGAAGTCCTTAATGAATGTATATTTACATTAAACTATATTTCCTTATCTTTCTTATTGGAGACGAATCGATTAAGAAAGTATTACAACTTTTATGCTATGATAATTGATATTGACTTAAAAGTGTATACTTGTCCAGATTAATTGTGTTTGGATAGGAGTAGACTTCTATTACATCAAGAATTCAATTCAATTTCATATGGTAATGTCCTTTTGAAGGTTTTGATCTTTTTATTCTTTATCTTTTTTTCATCTGATACGTGTTATATAAGGTTATAACGAGTCTTCTTCAATTATATATGAAGAAGAACACAAAGGGTGGAAGTTAATAAAATTTAAAGAAGACCGTATGAGATTAGTGTGTTATGTTCAAAATAAAATCAAACAAGAGGATATTTGATATATATGAGAGGACAAGGAGAAAAAGAGGAAAGGGTAAAAACTCGTGGTAAAATTTTGATGTTGCATTATAGGAGTGAACATATATATATATATATATGAGATCTGAATATCTGATCCAATTTATTAACAAAAAGAAAATAAATCCTCATCGAATCTTATTGTTATGATTAAGCACTGATATCTATACGTTGACTTAAACATCAGTTAAGATCATCCAGTTGTAGAAGTTACGTACATTATTTTCCAGCCAAAAAGAATCTATTCTTTTCTTTTTCAATACTTTCAAAGGACAAAACTCTAGTTCTCTCCAGTACTAGAACACGTGTTGTTATGAATATAATAATTGTACGGCACTGTATGATTTGCAATTGATTTGGTATATAATTACACGACCGTTAGGAAAAGAAATAGAATTTATTCCGAATATCAATTCTTAGTTCAAATTAATTTGTGACGTATTAACAATTTAACATAATCACCAATACATGTACGAGTGGACCTCTCTATTTGGTAATTACTTATCCTCGTGTGTGTGGACGAATACAGGCAATTCATGTGTGAGTTTTACAGGGCCAATAATACAAATGGAAAGATGTATTCGATTAGAAGATACGATCCCACTCACTGTTTTCGACTTGAATCATATAGTTTAACAATTGAATCATATAAATAAATAAGTAAACTTTTAACAAAACTACAAAGGTAAACTTTTAACAAAACTACAAAAGACATGTTAATACTAAGTTCAGAGATGTCACAAAACATTAACACGTGTAGACTGTAGTGATACTTTTGCTTAGGTCTACTGATTTAGAATTTAACTTATACACTGATAGGTCAACTAAGAGATAACTGCATGTAACTGTCTAAAAAGGTAAGATTAGTTATCTATTACAACATGTTAAAAACACTGATAGTATAAGCTTATTTTAAATTAGTTGGTGCATGTAAAATTAAACACGTTGATGGGTACGTCTCTTAATTGGTAACAATAGCTATATTTGGTGGCTCGATTTGTGCAGACAGGGACAAGAATAGGAAGTTGCCGGGATGCTTCCAAAAACAGTCGTCCACAACACAAATTGTCATTTGAGTGCACCAATAGTTTCTCACGGCAGTAAACGTCACAAAGCTCCCACATATCATCAATCCTTGTAAATAGTAACAAAATGACACGAGGAATTGAATGATTGGCATGCATTGTGCCTGAGTCCGGAGCCTAAAGGGTATAAAAATACACGGTATAAACCAAAAGGGGATAGCCAAAAATTTACAGACCAAAACGGGTATAACATGGACCAGTCCACGTTATACCCAAAAAAAAAAAATCAACTGTCAGACCACTGAAAAATTTAAAAAAAAATAAATAAATTAAAAGGTATAATGTGGACTGATCCACGTTATACAAAATTATTTGTATAACGTGGATCAGTCCACGTTATACCTTTTTCATTGATTTTGTCATCGCAATTTACTTGTTTGATCTCTTGTGTTACTGATTTTCCTTCCTGCTCCAATTTTGTTTCATAATGAATTCCATTATTATCGTGTAGCTCCTTGGCTACTGCCTCAACTTTTCCCTCCATCACTTTCTTTCTTGCAACTATAACCAGCAGAGAAGTATACAGAGGAAAACCCAACTTTCAAAACGTGGACTGATCCACCATACTAACCTGACTAATCTTCGGTCAAAGTACGAAAAAAAACCTAAAGATAACAAGTTTCCAAACTTACTTCGGAGCATTTTACAACCCCTAAAACGACGATCCAAACATATATGTATACCTGATGTAATGAACCGACATTATTGTACGCTAAAAAAAATATTACGTTCTATATAAAATATTTATATATCTTTGGTCAAAGTACGGAAAAAAAACTTAAAGATAACAAGTTTCCAAGCTTACTTCGAGGCACTTTACAACTCCTAAAACGACGATCCAAACATATATGTATACCTGATGTAATGAGCCGACATTATTGTACGCTAAAAAAGATATTAAGTTCTATATAAAATATTTATATTCTGGAGTTTAGAAACGTTACTAATCTTCAGTCAACGTACAGAAAAAAACTTAATTTTGAGTGATTTTCAAAGAACAAAAGCTGGATTTCAGTGTTTTTATGCGTAAAAGAACTTAAGTGTAAATGTACACTTTGGTCCTTTTATGCATATATTCTGTGCGTAAAGCCTATTTTAATTTCTTTATTTTTTAATGGGTTATTTTAATTCTAAAAATTTATTTTTGAGTTACAGAAGTCTTGGGCTCTCATCCCGCCATATGTTATATTCTAACTTCGTAAGAGCTAGAATACAAGTATATAGATACTCATCTTGAAGGTTGTATAGTATTTGGTCCCTTTAAATACATCACTCAACTACATCCATTGCGGTCCCATTTAATTTACTCATTCAGACAAAGTCTTAAATTTTCTAACCTCCTATATGGCTCCATTTAATTTCCTCTCTATGTTAGGCATAAATTAAAGTAGAACATTATATTATTTTGAAAGTTGGGTTTTCCTCTGTATACTTCTCTGCTGGTTATAGTTGCAAGAAAGAAAGTGATGGAGGGAAAAGTTGAGGCAGTAGCCAAGGAGCTACACGATAATAATGGAATTCATTGTGAAACAAAATTGGAGGAAAATAAGTAACACAAGAGAACAAACAAGTAAATAGGTATAACGTGGACTGATCTACGTTATACAAATAATTTTGTATAACGTGGATCAGTCCACGTTATACCTTTTAATTTAATTTAATTTTAATTTTTCAGTGGTCTGACAGTTGAAATTTTTTTGGTTTTGGTCTGTAATTTTTTAGCTATCCCCTTTTGGTTTATACCGTGTATTTTTAAACCCTTTAAGCTCCGAATTCCATTGTGCCTTGCGATTGCCATGGAACAGACCACACGGTTTGGGCTTTGTATCTTTGGCCTTTCACTTTCTTTTGAATTACTTAGGGAGACGCCCAATTGAAGAATAACTAATTACCAAGAATGAATACTAAGTAATAACTTTTTTATTATTAGATATCTGCAAATGTTTCAAATATATGTTACATACTAGTATGAAAAGAAAAAGATGCCCACACTGAAGTTTTGCAATGGACCTTCCAACGTTACCAACATCTTCTAAACAAATTGTGCAATCACACATGTTCACTGATTGTAGGTCGCTACTGCTACTATTGGGAAACCCGTCACTGCGCCACATCCCGAGGGAAACTAATATGGTTGCAGATATGCTAGCGGAGTACGGAAGGAAGTCTATAGCACCTAATATGAAAAGAAACAATCTTTATGTTTTTGAAGCATCTCCTTCTTTTGTTATTGCTACTCTTGATAACGAGATGCTAGTGGAACTGTTTCATATAGATCAGTTACTTATTGTACGTCTACGAACGAACCTTCAGTTTCTTCTTTTACATCTATGGACGAACCTTAAATATAAATAAAACCTTCCGTTTAAGCAATCAAAAAAAATAAAAATAGGAAGGAGATCTGAAAAGGATAATAATTTACACTTACGTACGGACAAAAAACTCAAGCCAAATTTAATTTTTTGGATAAGAGCCTTGGTTGGTATTTCTAAGTATGTGTTCTCCTTCAGTTTTTGAAAGCAGGTCTAGGGGCAACAGCAAAAGTTGTTGTCGTATAATCAAGAGGTCACGAAGCAAAATTAACTTCTCACAAAAATGCAAAGTAATGTTGTGTAAATAAGCAGTAAAGCTCCACCGGTTGCATTTTTCATCTTTGTCATGCTTATGTTTTTGGGGGGAAAATCCACATTTACTTTTCTACCATAGATATATTAAGTATCTTAATTATATCTCTTGTAATACTTTGAGAACATTTATACTCTTAACGTAACCAATTAAGATATTTACAATGAGAATCCTTTTTATTGGCCATCATTGCTTTTCTCATCATGGGATCCTCTTGCGGCCCGGATCAAGAAGATTCAATTTGCTGGGTCTCTTTGTTTGCGTATTCCATTTGTCAATCCTTCATTTCACAAATTTATATGTTTGCGATACTTTCACCCCGATGCTAGTGGACATTCCACACTAATCTTTAAGGTCTTTATGACGAGAAGTTGCAATAGTTACGTCCGAACATTTGGTCTAATACACTTTTTAGCTAACGTGAGAACTAAAGCTTAATTACTGATACGATTAAAATACTGAAGTCCCGATTCGTTTAGTCATGAAAACCGTGGAGCACAGATATTAAGAGTGAGAAACACCTCCTATCGTACGGTAGTAGTACTCTTCTTTCTTGTTAAAAGGCCCCTCAAAGGTGGGGCAGAGACGATGATGATTCAGTCAATTTATGAGAATAAATACGACGCTAAAACAGTGTGTTCAGTTCAGTTGATGATGCACTGAGATCATGAGAACAGCGCTACTTAGGAGACGAAGGAAAAAGTAGCACAGTATCAATATCCCCAAAATAGTCTACAAAACCTTAACTCAATTCTAATTCTACATTTCACGTCAAGAAAAATAATACGAATAAATAACACTATCACTCTGAAAATACATAAAAATCAAGCCTTTTGTTCTTCTTTTGAGTATGTACTATACTTAAAAAGCTTTCAGAGAGCTCTGAACCCATGGATGGGCCCCACACCTGGAAAGCTGATCTGCTTCTCTTCATACTGAAACCATTAGTACCGGGTGCGGAGCCAGGATTTTCATTAAGGGGTGTCAAAAAATTATAAGTATGTCACAAGCTAGGATCGAACTCGTGACCTTAGAGAATTTTTGCAACCCCTTAACCGTTGCGTTGAACCTTCGGCTTGTGTCAAGAGATGTCAACATTGGTATATATACTTATAAAACCAAAATTTGACCTATCTATACAATGTAAGTTTCAGGCTAAGGGGTGTCGCTTGACACCCCTCGGGCAAGGGTAGCTCCGCCCCTGTCTGTACCCCTTCTCTATAATCAAAATTCATGAACGATACTGGATATTTTCTCAAGCCATTTTGTTTTGAATATGCCGATGGATATGTACTAGAAACTCCACATATGAAAGTCCACTTTGTGTCTTGTCTTCTACCATGTGCGAGAGAAATAACATGCCTGACAGAGATTCAAAGGTTAACAATGTACTAGGGCCAAGACCAAGAATGAATATCATATAATTTAAGCTTCTTTCCTTCCAAACCAATCTCACATGAGCATGTTTCTCGCACGTGAAAAATCTTTTGCAAATGTTATATAATCATTATTTTTCCTCATTGTTAATTAAAGCTATATAACTACTATAAAACAAGGTAGAAGTACTCCTCCTATACAACAGTTCGACACCTCAAATAAACTCAGGATAACTTGTGATGAGCTGTTGTAAAACTAAAGTACTGCCTAAAGAATCTAGAATGGCTAATGGTGAGTAAATAAACAAAGCGAGGATGATGATTGGTAATTGCAAGATCTCATATGAAGTATTAACAGTAAGCAGCTAAGAGCAGGGAGAATGTTAAATTGATTAAAAATGATTAATCCATATATATCAGTTTGTTATTCCGCCCTTCTCCTTTCTTCCACTTCAGACTAATTTAGAGAAATTATTATTATTTTTGGGGTTCTTTTTTTTGGCGGGGTGGGTTTGGGGTGGGGGGTGGGGAGGGGGGAGGGGGGTGTGTGTTTGTTAAGAACTTAAGATTGAGGGTAGAAATGCAAAAACACGGTACTAGATACGAACCTGATGAATCTCCCTTTTTGCATAATTTTAAGCTGCCAAGATCAATTGAGAATATATCAGAAATTAGACATATTATGTGTTATAGGTACTAATCACATCTTCTTGATTTATAAGTAATGAAATGTAATTGAGGAACCATCTCCTAAAAGGTAGAAGTAAACACAGGAGCAATTACATAGAAAAAGAAGAATCATACCGGAGATAGTTACACCTTTGGCGTCTAATATCATTAATGATGTCATTGAGCTTCTTAGAGAGCGGATTGTCATACTGCTGCAGAACAAACTGAGAGAAAGGGAAAATTCAGAATCTATGCCGATAGGAGCTAAAATTACAAAAAGTAATTGCTTTGCTTCACCAAGGAAAAAAAAAAGGAACATTTGATCAACAGCTTTTTCAGCCACATGTATCAAATGAGGATCCTAGCAAAACGAGTGCTGACAGTGTTTTTCCCTCTTTTACCTCCTCATACATTTGGAATAATATCACCAAATCAAAAGCGGAAGACATGTCAAATTACCTGAGCAGGAATTTCTTCAACAGATGAAATGCCTAGCAGCTGACGGATAACATTAGCATCTGCGGAGTTCCCAACATATATCAAACAGTCCTCACCGTTCTCGAGAAGATAGATACCATTGTCAGTAATGTGTTCACTGGAAAGTGGAATAGGAGGAGGAATAAGAGAATCGTCATTCTCCTGCAAGTTCAAATACAGAATGAAATGTAATCCAAAAATAATGTTCCAAATGAACTAAGAAAATGAATAGAACTACCAACTTGACTTAGAAAGGCAAAAGAAAAAAGGGAAACAAAATCCATAAATACAAGTACATACCTTCGTATCGAGTTCGTGAATTGCTATCAATCTGGGGTAGACCAGAGGGATTGCCAATGGAGTAGAGAGTGGGGAAACATAATTAATCCAGAAGGATCTACTATCAATCTGTCCATCTGTCCTAAGTCCAGGGCTTTTAACCAAAGCTGAAATATTAAGAAACTTATAAAAACATAGCTTTTACATTATTGTTTGCACAAAAACTCGCACAAGTAGTAGTTTCGTAGTGACAAAGAAAATTAGAGTCAGCCATTCAGTATGCACTGTTAGAAGGAAGCAATCAGAAGCTAAATGCACATACTAAGATGGATGATCATTCATTCATTCATTCATTTAGGTTTCATGGCACTGTTTTCCTTCATATAATTTACATTAGCTCAACTCATCTAATACACTGAATAAACAGTCTTAGAATAGCAAGAAAAGGAAACCAAGGTGGAGCATAGAGGAGGAAAGTGATGTAGGCATTTTGATCAATATGTCAACTCAAATACAAAAAGGAAAAGAAGAGGAAACAGTGCAAGAAAATTATTAGCAAATTGCATTGCATGTATAAACAAACACTGTCAAATCATTGGGAAATGAAAGACTTAGGAAAAAGGAATGCAAGATATACCCAGTGTATAAAGAGGAAGAAGTTTAAGTGCCTCAGGAAGGATGAGTTGTCCCGAGGATGACACTGTGGCACAGAATTTACGATAAGAGTGCAGAATGTTGATGCAAAGGTTTGTCACTTGTTCTCTGATCCGTGAGAGAGGAGCAGTTGGTACTTCACTGGCCGCTGCATGTAAGAAAAATGACATAAGTACGACTACTCTTTTAAAAAAATAAACAAGGAGAAAAAAGGAACAACATAATGAAATAGCAACAGTGCATGAGATAGCTTTAAACATCAAAAGCAAGTAGTGCAAGCCACTTGGCCACTTGGATAGTAACTATGCTGACCACAACAGCGCTATTAATAAGCTGTAAGGAGCTATCTTCTAATTATTTGCTTCTGGCCAGAAGGATTTTTTTTTCCTTTTAGGGGTGTGTGTGGTGAGGGAAGGTATTTAACATATCGAAAAACAAAAGATCTTGCGCAGCTGATTCTTAGGAGTTTGGGGAGATACAATATAGCTTCTTCAACGACGAAGAATATAAGCACAAATCTAATGCTGACTAGATTCAATATACCAATTAAATGCTAAAAGAGGTGACAAGTTTACCGTGGTTGATTAGTCAGAAGAAATGTGAAAGAAAGAAAAGAAGTACTACTTGAGCATTTACAAGGCAAAATATACAATTTATTAATTTTCTCCTATACATCCTAACGAATTGAACTCTGAGGGGAAAAAAAGGAAAATATCATTAGCCATTCAGCCAAAAGATATAAAAGAAGTGATACCCTACCAACACCAGTTCCCTACTCATTCCAACACTGTAAATATCTCTTTTTTTAATCTTTTCAATAAGACACTTACTTGTTCGTGTCATGGTTTTGCTTTTGCATAGCATCCAAAAAGCACAGAACAGCAAATATACATTCCAAATATGCAGAACAAGAGTTATGGGGATCATAGGGAAAAGGGAGCACCATCGCAGAAACAACCAGATTCAATATTGTACCCATGGACACGTACGAGGTGTCCACACACAATCTTATATATAATTTGGATATGCGCATATGAGAGAGGAGCAAAAACCAATGCAGATTTTGGAAATAAATACATGCTTACTTTATAAAGAAAAATTTAGTGTCAAAGAACATCTTGGTCTAAAGGGGAGAAAATGAGACATAGATGCAGAAACCAAAGATCCTTTCTGAGGCAGAAGCACGTCATAGAGATATAATCTTCCCAAGTATTTTAGCACTTCAATAAATGGAGATTAATTGAGAAGAAAAACAGGGATGCTCCCTAACCATGAGGGGGGCGGATGAGGGGAGTGAACTGTCAACATTGTACTTAAGAATGTGGCAAGTGTGTATTATGACATAGTATCCTCTACCTTGCTTTAAGATGCAAGCAAATTGGGTGTCCAAGTCAGCTGATTTAAACAGGTTACTCAACATAGTTGTGCAAGGCAGAGCCAAAGTTGACACTCGGATTCTTCTTTGGCCATCGATGGTAGTGTAAAGAACGGCAGACTGAAAATACAGAAACAAGCTCTTGTAAGTGGCCATCATATTCCAACAGGAAAATAGACATACTGGAGGCAAACATGATTGACCAAAAACTCATTGCTGAAGACTCAAAATAAATTTGTACCTGAAACGAACATTCTGAACCATCCTGCAACTTGTCATCGTGTTTCAGTGTCACCATAATTGTTTTATCACAGTCAATCTGCACAATGGAAAGCTCACTTAGAAATGAACAAACCGAATTCAGAAGTCAGTCAAACTAGCACATTCAACAGGGAATCAACAGTGTAGGAACTTTTGACTGTAAATATGCACTCAGAAAAGAGGTGTACTAACAGTGTAAACATGCATACAGAAAAACCTACACTAGTATAGCTGCCATATATAAAATGGACAAACTAAATCCCTTACAGGCACGTGTGGTTTCTAGATTAACGTAACCTGGAAGCGAATATCTCTCATAAGGTTCTCCCAAAACATTTAACTTAAACATGCACGTTTGGGTACTTTTGGACATGAGACTTTCACACTTATGGCTCATGAAACATTAATTTGAATATATTTTTTGAAACATTAATTTGAATATTTTGGCCATGGACAATCTGAAAAGATGGTTTAAGAGCTTCATCTTGATGTGACAAAAGGCTGGATAAAAACATAGACGATAAACAAGTGCCGAATGAACATGTCACAACATATTCCTTTTCTCGGTTGCATTATCTCCACCCCCAAAACTCACCAAAAGAACAGGACCAAACTCCGGATGGTGGAGAAATCAACACTGTTGGAAGCTCAATTAGTAAACCAGGCAGGGAAGCAATAATAAAATATCAAAAATAGTCAAACATAATATGGAAGATTTGGCATTAGCCTAAGAAATGTGCCACAGATGTTTCGAACTTAATACAGATGCATAGTTTATTTATCAAATTCTATCTCAGTTGTGGTTGTACTTTAAACGTGGGAAGTGCATAATAATTGTCTTCTAAAGGGGGAGGGAGTAGAGATAGCGGAATAAATCACAGGTAGATCAGCCTCTAATGGAATTCTTTTACAGTAATACAGACGTGCATAGTTTATTTATCAAATTCCATCTAAGTTGTTGTGGTTTTACTTTATGCTTGGGAAATGCATAATTGTCTTGTGGTGGGGGGTGTGGGAAAAGAGGGACAAACCGCAGGCAGATCAACATCGGTTGGAATTCTTTTACAGTAATTTCCAGAGTACTCCTGAACTTGAAGGCCCTGCAAATGGAACACAGTCAGCATGAATTTTGCGCTCGGTTTCCATAAATGAGGTATGGTACTTCTCCTATGAGAGAGGCACAGGAATACTTGAAAACTGGGGAGCATACCTGACTACATCTTACACGCATTACTGCCTCGAACCCTTGGGGCCTAGTGATATTCCATCGAAGATCATTGTATAGCTTGGCAGTATCAGCAAGAGCAGAGAAAGGGAAATAGTAGTACACCTGACACAAGTGAAACATCCTTAAAGCTCAAGCCTAGATGCAAAAATATAAAAAGGAACAGGAAGTGAAGAGGCTGTCACATAAAGTAAGTTTTTTTTTTTTGAAACTGGACATAAAGTAAGTTGCATAATAAGATTGTTCATAAATTCCATAACAGTGAGTGCATCATAACCGAGGCCCTAGGGGAGAAGACAAGATATAATAGTAACAAGTGTCACAGTTACCTGCCCACCAGTGGTCCTAGGAATGACCGAGATAGAGGCAATGTCTACATAAGATTGAGTTGTGAGAAACACGTCAACACAGACCTGAAGCAGTTGAGATCTAATTAATTAAAGTGAACCATTATAAATATAAAAAGACCAAATGGCGTTCTTAACATCCAATGTGTGCTTAATGAATCATTCTTCCACGGGCTTTTCATATAACTCACCTGATACTCGGCAAACTCAATAGCCATTGTCTTCAGAGTTTTGTCAGCCGGCTGGAGTAATTTGTGAGCCTCCTGAAATTGGAAAATATACAACTCTTCTGAATAAGCAATGTCATGATTTCTTTTTCTTTTCTTTTTTTCTGGGCAGAAGCAATAATGTTTTATTCATCGCCACATTGGTGCTGGATATTACATTATAAAAACTCAGATGGAGTCCAGTGTTCGTTTGTCCAATGCTTACACAGTCTACACTAAAAGTACCTCGATGTACCAGACTAACACCATTGGCATATAAACTTTCACCTGGTCTAAGCAAACTGATCAACGAGAAGAAAAATCATAAGCACACTCTGGTGAAAGCTTAGTAGGAATAAACCTAAACCCAAGATTTAAGAATAAAATTGATAGCCACAAAAAGCACTCTCATTGACCACCCAAAAAAAAAAATGATTCCTATGCTCCATGATTGTAAGACGATGATCCAATACTGAACCACTATTTGTGCCCCTACATTATTGTACATACTCTAGAAGTTAAATTTCAAGTAGACATTTTGATGTCAATAAATTGAAAAAAAACTATTTAATTTTTGATTCTCTTTCATAAGAAGTTGGCAATTAAAAGACAGCAGCTCTCACACTTGAGCATGTTAACGACAATATTAGAAGCTTCTATATATTCAGCGCTGAATATGGACAATTTTATGGGCAGAGAGCCCACATAATAAATATGGGCAATTCTGCGACACCCAAAATATGAAATGAGGGGAAAATACTAGGGGACAGTGGGTACAAACAATCTAAAAGTGAGACACCAATGTCGGACTAGCAAGCAGCCTATAGTTAGCAAGGGAAGGCACAAGAAAATGTAACTCCTGCTAAAGGACAGGTATATGCTGAAGAACTAAAAACTGGTTCAATAATTTTACCTTTTCTGCAGCTGATACATTGGTTCTTCCTTCAGCCTCTCTAGCAGAAAGGGCTCCAATACCAGTAGATGGCAGGACTATAAAACATAGCAAGTATAGCCAAAACTTAGAATTGTATCACAATTTGTGTAGTCAAGGACTCAAGGTTGCACAGCTCATGCAACAGATCATTTACAAGAAACACAGGACCGATGAACTTGTTGATGCACCGAGTGAAGGAGAAAAGAGTGCATTGGAAATAGAAGTTAAGCATAAATTAATAGAAGCAAAACAGTCAATAAGCAGTGCATTGTTAACAAGAAGTGAGGGATCAAAGATGAAAAAAAAGTTTTACTGCAAGCATGCAGACGAGATACAGTCTTGATTTTAGACGCACAATGTTGTACTTGTATTTGATAAAAGTTCACTGCATTTACCGCCTTACCTGATTGAAACACAAGAAGTTTGCCTCCAGTGCTTTTCATTGCCAAGAAAGCAGCCTGAAGTAACAAAACGCGAAGTAAGAATCAATCAATATGATAAAAGAATCAATCAATATGACAATCCATCATAGACTGATATGGTTAGACTTGCAGTCAACCATCTGCACAAAGGCGGATTCCGGATTTAAATTGTATGGGTTCAAACTTTAATCTTCTTAGCATTGAACCCGCTAAATTTTTAAAGTTATGGGTTCATATCTACCGTTTATTGCAATTTTAGTAAAGTCATACACACAAAATTATGCTCCGCGTCGAAAGTACTGTTTCAGCTGAACCCGGTAGCGAAGGTTGAATCCTCCCCTGCATCTACATGCAGAGACATAATACTAATTTTTCCCAATCTCTTTCTCGGAATGGAAAAGTCTCAGGCAACCATGGTGACCTAGCTACTCAAATATTAGAGGGAATGAAGAAAATATTTATGAGGCAATATAAAACAAGTGATTTATGATCCAAATGACAGCTTGGGAAACTAACTTCATGTAAAGCATTGATACCTTGACTGCAGCTCCAAAAGCTGAATCAGCAGTCCTGTTGTTCTGGAACATTGTTGGAATGCTTTCTAGGAGAAGCTCTAGGTGTTGACGGCACTGAAAACACAAACAAGTAACCACTTTCACAGGACGCACTGAAGTCTTAGTCATTCCGCTTTAAATAAGGAGAAAATGAAAAGAAAGCTGGTGAACATCTTCCAAAACTAACCTCTGAGAGCTGCACAATAACATCAGTCTGAAGGGGGGTGTAAACATCTTGGACATCAGGGACTATAAGCATCAATGGCTGCAAAGGTAGATCCAGAATCAACTTATCAGAAAACACACTTCACCAACCTGAACCATTTCCCACAACCCTAATTCCAATTTAGCATTTATATTAAAGAACAATGAACAAATCATAACAGAGAACAATGGAACAAGTGAAATGGAATCCAACTATACCGGAGAAGAATAATGAGAGAACTGCATAATGAAGCACAATGGAGCAATTAGGCAGTAAGGGAGAAGAGCGGCTAATTAAGGCAGAGATGTTGAGAAGGGCTATAAAGTAACTCTTTTTTGAAGGCTAATATTTTTTGCAACCCTATGACTAATCACAGACAAGACAAAAGCAAAAGGAAGCAAGTACCGTTTTACTTCTTTTAATTAACTACTATTAACTCCCTTCCCCAGATATGTCATAGTTAAAGATTTTTTTTCACTTATCTTTAAGAAATGCATTTGGTTAATCATCTAGGCAACACATTTCTGAAATCCAACAAGAATCATTTTAGTAGTTCTGCATTTTTCCCATAAAAGTAATTGTCCATTCATCATTTGCGCAACATAGAGAAAAAAGGCAAAGAAAACTGCTTAAGGTTCAACACTGATTTCAAATCTTCTTTTAATGTCAGATTTTAAAGCATAATTTAGCAGAGTCAAAACTCATTTGAATGTGTTAAACCTGCTGCAATGCACGCTTGAGATTGTAAAAGTGGATAGTCGAGTCGAATGTAGCAACTCCAACCAATGTCCGAGGACCATCCTGCAATAATAAGTTTTCAGTGTCAAAGACAGCTCATAAACTCTCCAAGAATTCATATTGTGTATTAAAATTGAAAAAATGCATCTTAGCTGAACTGTATCACAAATAGTATCTATTCCCTAATCCATGCCCCCTAGTGAACGTGGCATTCTAACCACTTGAATGATCCCATATCTCCCGAGTTCCGTTAGATCATAGATAGCTTTCTTTACCAGACCAACCTATGGCTATTTCAACTATAAGAACGACACCAGATGCCAAGAAAAGAACCCTTCAATCGAAGACATTCAAGGGTTCACCTAAATCGTCACATTCATCATTTTCCTTTTAACTTCTGGAGTTATTGAAAACCATCGCTTCATCTTTTTTGCCTAATCCTCCCCCCCCCCCAGCCAATAAATACATTATTCCATAACGAATTCTTGGATAAACCCAAGTCCAAAGTTACCAAGCAGCATTTGCGCACGCTATTCAGAATGGGGACAAACTGGGTTTGCCACAATTCAGATGCATCAATAAACTTTTCGTCATCTCAATAGACAAATTACATGGCTAGTTGCTTCGCTAAACCAGAAGTTTTAATTAATCCCACTGATTAGGTACGAGAATGTGATTCATTAATGAGGATTCCACTTGAGAAGACAAACCAAATACTTTCCTCTCTAATCTAAAGGGAAAAAGTGCACATCATCATAAACAACAACCAATAGACTTACAGGGAGATCAGAAATAACTTGGCTGATCGCACTGCAAGCAGCTGCAGTTGCACCCGTCTGTATGGCATTCATGGAAACATCTATCAGGAAGAAATACACAGCGGGCATTGGATCTCGCACCTGAAATACAAGACAAAATTCCAAGATTACTGCAAAGTCCAATAAGTTAGAAAATTGAATTAAGGGATGCCCTACACCAAAGAAAGGAGCACATCTACCAAAAAAAGCTACATTGATTTAGAACTCTGTCAATAAATGCCTCTATCGAAGTAATAGTCTAATTTTCTAAATTTAAGATCCTACTCGTCCACACTACCGACCCCCTCAGCCTATCACTTCTGTTAACAGACTGCATACTACTCCAGGAGCAGTAATTTGACAAGTATGCCACAATTCAACATTTCACGTTTCCCACTCATTGCTTACTGGACCTTTCTACCTCTCCCCACATTCCTCTTTAGCTTTCTCTCAGTGTGTTATTTTTCTACTACTTCCAATGCTGAAAAGAATTTTGTAACGAATGATATACCGAACAACTATTTCCTCCTAAACTCTAAAATCAGCAACAGAATAGCAGGCAGATAGGAACGACCTGGTCCTGGTAAACTACCCAAGAACCGACATTTGGAATAGATAGAGAAGGGTGCTAGAGAACTGCAAACTTCTCGCACACCAATCCACTATGCCTCGATCTCAAGTTAGTTTTTATTTTATCATTATTATTTTGATGCCAGCCTCAATACCAAATTAGTTGATATTGCAATATGAGTCATATGTAATCGTTCCATTCTATTCTGGTTAGCTTCCCCAAATATCAAAACAAGTTCAGATTGCAAATTTGAAAGCTCAAAGCTAGCTAAACTGAAAGTTCAGCACTAGGAATGTCTACTTAATATGGCATTACTCCTGTAAAGTCATGCAATCACGTCTCTGAAACAATGTGGTACCAACCATATATTCCTTGGTAGCGACAAACTCAACGGTTCCGCGGCATAGTTCAGGCCTTTCATCAGCATCCCTACGCCTGCCATCTGGACCTAAGTTGCACTGATAGTCCCGTGGAGTTTCATCGGTATGTCCTGCAAAAAGGATGGCAAGAAACATGAGATAAAAACTACATACCAACACATTTTCATTCTAAATGCAGCAATAGGAAATTGAATTCTACATTTCAAGTTGTGCATTCGATTTATAAAATGAAGCTGATGACACAGGAGTTCAATCCGTTAACCTTTTAGAGTCAATTGTTTTGGAAATTTGTAATTTGCAGTAAATAGCATGGAACCTGCAAATTGGTCTTCTTCTAGGAGATCGAACTTTTCCTGCTATATCACAACCATACACATCCACTAGGATGGGTGTTCAAGAAATGCAAGCTATACCACAGAAAATGGAACAGGTCTTGCTGCCAAAGAAGGACCATATCACTAAAAATAGAATTGGATGGGTAATGCCGAAGTCGGTTTGTGCACACCATGACTATTTAACAGGGGATAAGTGAATTATCCCCAAAATGAAAAAGAGAGAGTGAGAGTCAGTAATTCTTTCCTTTTACTGTTCCACTTCATAGTGTTAGTTTACTTATGAAGTTGCTCTCAGGCTGGCTTCATGTATAGACTTACAAGGTTCGCATTGATATCTATCAACGTCACTTCCAAATAACACTTATACTTGAATTTGGTCCAGCAAGGACTATGTTTAAAGAAAATTTTCTTCTTTGCTTCTAATGAAATGGAAAAACAGCCTCTCTACCTCTCTTCTTAAGCCGAGGGTCTTTCGCAAACAGCCTCCCTACCTCCCAAGGTAGGAGTAAGGTCTGGGTCCACTCTACCCTCCCCAGACCCCACTTGTGGGATTACACTGGGTATGTTGTTGTTGTTAGCCTCTCTACCTCTCAATGTAGGGGTAAGGTCTGCATACACTCTACCCTCCCCAGACCCCACTTTGTGGGATTTCACTGGGTATGTTATTGTTGTTTTTGTTGTGGTTTGTTCGACTGAAATGGAAGGTGTAAAAGTAAGACAGTCACATGTTCTCAGTTGACCAGTAAGAATGTCTATTCGACGTCTGAGAATATGCTCAAGTTTTTGTTAGACTAGTTAGAACAGAAAAATATCAATACGATGTAAACTTGATACTTCTGTTTTGTCTCCTGTAGTTTTCCACAAAACATCACGTCCATGCTATGTTGAATTTCATCTTGAGTCTAAACTTCAAATATCACATAACTTCAGTGGGAATAAATGAATTTCATTCTTACCACAGAAGTTACAGATGAAACGTCTTCCCTGGTCAATGAACTTCACGAAAGGATTTATATAGCCTTTGCAACGGGAGCACCGAACAGGACCACTTTCCCCAAAATCAACCACCTATCAAGGAAAGCAACACGAAGGTAAAAGAACTATCAAATTAATTCATTCTGCCTTCAAGTAAGCTACACAAACCAATTTACATTATTGAAGTGCCCCTACGTGCTCAGAATATGGAGTAAGTAGAGATGATAACAGATATATAACAAGCATAAACATAGAATCCGTGATGATTAGTTGCAACGATTTCCACTCCAGGGATCACGATTGTTCCTTTTAGCCCACCAATAAGAAAAAGAAAAAGCATGCTCCCCTGATCACCAAGGGTCACTACAGTCAATTGCACATCTTAGCATACATCACGCCAGTAGTACTTCAACACAATCTCAATAAACATAACTAATTGTAATAATCACTAATAAAAATCTTGACACTACAAATATCATTTGTTTGCACATGATAGCTTGATTTTCGGTTAATCGCAGATGAGACAGCTCTGCTTTTGGTTTGATTTGAGGCTATATCCTAGTTGTGGGTCAAAATTAGGAAGTTTAAATATTGTTTATGTACTGAGGGAAACCTGGCCTGTGTTGGAGAGGTACATAATAAAATTCATGAGTTGGCGCCGATGTGGCAGTAAGCAGCTAAGCTGCCATCGAATTACTTGGGCCTACAACATGGGTGAAGGAGCAAAGGTGGAAGAGCTCTAGCTACCGAAGGTTGAAAGAGTTGAGAAAAGATGGGAGAATAGAAACAGGGCGGAGCCAGCCTCAAAGCTACGGGTTCGGCAGAACCCAGTAGCTTTGGCTCAAACTCATGCTTCAGTTTTAAGTATACAATCTTTTTTGTTCTCAAAAAGTTTTGATCTTTCTTTCCTTCGAAATTGCTAGTGCACTTTGGATAAAAATTATACCTATATCATCCTTCGTCAAGGTAAACCATCTCATCAAGGTAAACCATCATTTTACCCAAAAAACTATTACTTTGTTTGTTCCGTCAAAGGTTTTACTCTTTCATTTTTAGCCTGTTCAAAAAAAATGACGTTATCCTACATTTAGAAACAACTTACCTTTAAACTTCTCATTTTACCCTCTTTTACAAGGTAAAATTTTATTAAAAAGGTACCAAGATGGTACAACTTCTCATTTTATCCTTAATGACATGGTTTTATAGCCACATAAATATCATGGCAGGTTTAAGACCACAAATTATGGAAGTCCTTTTTCCTCCCACTAAAACTTCGTGCCCAGACAAACAGGTTCACATAAAATGAAACGTAAGGGTACAAAAAGGCTATTAAAATTAGAACATATAGATGGCAAAAAAATGCATTACCTGGAGGGGCTCTTCAGATGGATGAGGAAGAGCCAAGGGCTGGACCAATAAAGCCAATTGAATTGCCGAGGTTGTCAAAAGGTCAGCAGTGCATGGAATCTGTTACACAAACAAGGACCAAATCATCTACAACTGATGCTTTAATAAAGGATGTATGGTTAATAAGCCTCTCATTCCATAGAAAGATGAGAGTATAATGCAGAAACCATAGAGGGAAAAATAACACATCGACAAAAAACAAACCAAAGAAGTTTAGTACCTGATTAATAGTACACCTCATGTACCGTGGGCTGCAATTTCCAGTGTCTCTAACAATATAGTCACTTGTGGCAGGCTTCCAGTGGGCAAAAAAGGAAACCAGGAAAAACAGTAAAAACAAAAAAGTTAGATTAGTATGAACCTTAAGGAGGAAACATAACCATTTGAAGAAAAGATAGTTCAGCTGCATATGCAACAGTCCAATACAACCAAGCAAGATATTAGAGCCAAATGATCCTTAATGAAATGACAATTTACCGGAGGGGGATTGGCTTGGTTGCCTTGTCGGGTTTCATGCAGAACTACAGAAGCATTTGGAATAGGGCGCGGGATTTGATTGGGATCAACTTTTGATGGGCTGGTATGGCCAATAGAGGGAGTTATTGAAGCCACTGCCTGATTTGGAAGAGGAGGCGGCATCCCATACATACTTGGTGGTTGCATTGAACCAGGGATAGCAGAAGGTGGTGCCCCCTGTGCATGAGTAAATTCAGAATATGCACCTCACATCAAAGTGGAAATACAGTAAAAGCATACCGAAACCAATCAACTTGATCCACACATAATTAAAGGATCTCAGTAGAAAACAAAAATAAACACTACATTGGAAATGTGCCATGTACTTTAGGAGTCTTTTTGAATTTAATATAAGTTTTATGTAAGATCGTTAGACCTCTTCTGATTAAGAAAGGACAGGTAGGATGTTGTAGCTACAATTGTGAAAGATAGCTATCCTTTTCAGATGGTCCAGCCAAACTGCAAAGTTGGTGTAATATACTTCGAAAATGTTTAATTTTTTTTGTTGACAAGGAAGAGAAAATGTTTAAATTTTTCACACTTAAGGAAACTTGTATACATAAGATTTTTCTATACATAAGATTTTTCTTTTACAAGTACTTATACACTTGAGATATATAATAACAATTATTTAAAATAGCGGCAGATTTTGTAACAAACTTATAAAAGGAATTCTCTATTTATACTTTGAATTAATTTAGATAAAGTAAGTAAATGATATTCAATTTATCTTTTTTCATAACTTTCAAGCACGGCAAAAGTCCTAGCAACATATTAGAAGTTTAAAAATAAAAAATAAAAAATCATGTAGGTAATTTTATTAATGGGAATTAAAATTCAGTTTTATGTTGAAAAAATAGATAATTCTTGTAATGCACGTAATACTAAAAATAAAAGTTACTTAAAATAGCATTACATTTATCACAAATTCAGAAAAAAATTCTCTAATTATTTTTAATGAATAAAATATGACATCGTTTGAATTATTATGTGATACACTATAGGTGAAAATGAATTAAAATATCAAAAATAGAAAAAAGAAAAGAAAGTACATAGAATGAAAAGGCACATTTGACATTGCATGAGGGGAGAGGGGGGAAATGAGAATTGCATAAAGTTGGGAGGGAAAATTTGACTTTTTACCAAGTTGGAGGGAGAAAATGACAGCCCTATCTAAATTATAACTCATGACAGCCCTTCACAGTAAATCTTTTTCTTCATTTTTAGACCCTACTACAAAAAATTCTGATAATAATAATCAGCCATTAACGAAGTCTTTTATACCATTCTCAAGTTACTCATCAACAGCAACAAACAGTAACTGGTTTCTGAATATTATTGATTCTTTCTATCCTAAAATCACGAAGCATCTCTACAACACTAGGCCCCTTGAACCCTTTTAATTCCTCAATGCCAGAACCCAACAGGCCAACATCTCTTGATGGTTATTAAAAATAATTGAACGCATAGAATATGACTGATAACACATCTTGTGTGGCTTGTTGACGCAAAAGATGTTGGTGCAAATCAAAAAATATATATCCTATGACTTCTTTCTTAGTCTATCACAGCCAAGAGCTAAATATATATCTCAGCTTCGAAGATTACAAAAAATAAATTATACTTAGCTAATGACTTTAGTGAAAATTCTTAACACCAGGGATCTGAAGCAAACTCTATTGTCTTTTTCCTTGAATAGCATATGCATATGACTATCAAATTTCTTCTTTTGGGGAAATACATAGAATTCATCTTCCAAAAAAAAGTACAGTAAGATAGGCATACAAAGATCACCTGATGGGGTTGCCACGACTGTGTTCCATAAGGAGCACCCATGGGTGGAGGCATGCCTTGAACAGGTGCTCCAAATGGGGAGGAACCTGAAGGAGGTGGCACATTCTGAAATGATCCTGAAAATGGTGGTGGTGGTTGTGCTGTAACTGGTGTTGTGCTGACAGATGACGAACTTCCAAAGGGTGAGCGCATTCCTGAAGGCTGAGAAGAAGCGCCAGATGAACCCATAGCTGGCGGAGGACCTCCAAATGGTGGCCTCGTTGTACTGCTTGGAGGAGGAAAACGTGCTCCGCCCTGCATCATTCCCGGCCCACCTGCCAGTGGCCCATTACTAACCGAGCTAGGAATGCTTGATGGTGGCGGCACAGCAGGACCTGTTGTCAGCGGCGAAGAAGAAAAGGGACCCGGAGGCCCTGGACGAGGACCCAATGCAGAAGGCAAAGATCCAGGCGGTGGGGCTGCACCACCCATAGAAGGACGCATTACACCAGGAGGAGGTGGCCGAGATGCAAAGGGAGGAACAGACTGAGCCATGGGAGGAGGCAATCCAGTGTGTGGAGGACCACTAGGAGGTGCAGGACCTCTTGGGAAAACACCAGGTGGTGGAGGTCCTGGACGACCAACAGGTGGTCCACCAGCAAAAGGTGGCTGCTGCCCAAATGGGGTATTAGGCCTAGGAGCACTAGGTGGCTGATTGGGCCTATTTACTTGTAGGTTTTGCATACCATCAGCAAGTGCATTAGGGTTATAATTGGGTGGTGGCGCATTCCTTGGTCTAGGTCTCCCTGGAGCTGCCATTGATTATTCCCAAATTTCCAAAAACTCTAGAACAGATGCCACAAAAAAAGTTTAATAAATAAATAAAATCAGTAGGAAAAAAAACAGCAATCTTCACTATATCAAACATTCAGCAAGCCAAAAGAAACACAACACCCAATTTGCTCAATTAAGTTATCAACCTCTCTTTCTTCGAATTTTTATAACATGATATTTTCTTTTCTTTTTCTCATCACTTTTCACGGTATTGATCAACTCAGCTTTATATTTTGTATTTTGCTCCCCTTGAAATCTTTCATTGTTTGATACCTCTTGTTGTTATTCATATAGTGTTGCATTTCAGGTTGTAGATAGTATGATGAAGTCTCCTCCATCGAAGATGTTTCGAACATTATTATATTAATAAAACGATCAACCTGCCTATGATTTATGGTGAAAGTAAAAGTTGAAAGGGTTCATACGAACTAAACTACTTGCGCCCTGGACCTAAAGAGTTAATGGTCAAAAAACACACCTAAACCATCACTTTTTCGCTGGTTTCATACCTTAACTATCCATTGTTCCAATTACCTACTTAAACTATCACTCCCTTTATTAAAAAAACACCTCAATGCTGAGTTGACCAAATATTTGTTCCCAACCGACAGGCGCGTGGAGCCCAACTCAGCATAGAGGTGTGTTTTAATACAAAAAGAGAGTGATAGTTTAGGTAGGTAAATGGAACAATAGATAGTTGATGTATGAAACTCGCGAAAAGGTGATAATTTAGATGTGTTTTTGACGATTAACTCTTAATAGTTACCTTTGACTCAAAAAAAAAAAATTAACTCTTAATAAAGCTATCAGCCTGCCTATGATTTATGGTGAAAGTTAACATTGATTATTATTACCAAAATTCCAAGTCAATGAAATGTATTAGAATTACCTGATCTCATACACATAAACGGGAGAACCGTAAATGATAATTAAAAAAACTCACCAGCTAAGATGTTAATGGAATTGAAGGAAGCCGACGCCGGCAGCAACAAAACGGCGTCGTTCTGCAACCCTTACCGTTACAAGTGATTTTCTGGAACCGGGTTTTCAACGACTTGGATCTGTAACAGAAAACGCAATTCGATTAGATCCGTAACAGTAATTTCTTCTAAGTCTGAAATCTACCGAATTCGAAAATTGAATGCATTCACATAAACATAGCATTGAACATCATTCATATTGGTACATACATATATGGAAGAAATGTTAAACCTGAAGATCTAGGGAGAGAGAGGTTTATAGATCAGAATTGGTGAAGATTTCAGTGATCGCTCAATGGGGAACAAGGCTCGTGTAGGTGTAAATAATTACTAGAGATTTTTTCCTTGGTTTCTATTGTTTTCTATTTATTATTGTGTGGGATAGTTTTGAAAATAACGCAATGTGATTGGTCCAAATACCAGAAAATGACGTCAACGCAACCCAAAAAAAAAAATGCACAGTACATTAGTAGTTGGTGTAATAATGTTTAGAGCCCTCCGACTCCTAATGAAGCGTAACCGTAAAACCATTCATTTTGAATAAGCAAAATACATCAAAGCACTCCTAAACTATACTCAAAATGTCGATATCACATCTAAACTATACGAGCGATCTATTACACAACTTATGTATCTAAAATTGATTTTTTTACTCCCTGAGAACTGAAAACCAATCTCAGGTGTGGGAGTGTTCCACACGCGCGCGACACGTGATTGCTAATCTTAGAAATACAATAAATTTATATTTTATTTATTCTTTCACAATTTTTCTTTTTTTATTTATATACGGGTTTTTTTTTCTTTTTGTTATTGTCTAACCACCGTCAACCACCACCATCACTGCAATTTCACATATCAAAAACCCAGTATCATTAGAAATAGTTTGACGGAAAATCACAAATCGACGGAAAATACAAGCTCATCTATGTGAAATAATAAGCATAATAGCAACATGAAATAAAGTGACCCAGTTTGCCAGAGAAGATGAGACGGATCATTGGTGATGCTACGTTGTTTCAATGGTGCCCACAAAAAAATTAATTCTTTTGAACTAAAAACTAGATTAGTGTTAAATCTCAGCAAACTCCATTGGATTTATGGATCTATGAGTTAAAATAGGCTCTTCAATAGCAAAAACAGATTTTAGCCATCAAAGCTTCGACCACGTCACCTCCGCCCCGACGCCCCCACGCCATTCTTCTTCTTCTTCAACAATAATTTCCAACAGACCATCTTCTTCCAATTTTGCTTCTAGTTCTCATTCAAATCACCAATTTAAGGAAACCCACAAATACCCGTTTGCTTCATCTTTTTCTTCTAGACAATCCAGACTTGACAAATTTATCCAAAATTTCACCAAAAGGTTTTCATGGAGTAATAATGGTGGAGGTGCTCAGAGAATTAAAAGGTGTCCTAAAATTTTGGTTTATGTCTTTGCTATGGAGAAGGGAAGGAAGATGCAGATGGAAGAAAGAATGAAGATGAATTTGGTGGGTGTGGAAAACGAGGGGTGTGGTGGGGGTTAAAAAAAATTGAATTTTACAATTAAAAAGAGGAAAAATAAATAATATATAATTAAAACGCGCCTCTTTTTAAAAAAATATTGTGTCACATCAGCTCTCAGGGAGTAAAAAATATCAGTTTTAGATACATAAGGTGTGTAATAGGTCGCTCGTATAGTTTAGGTGTGATATCGATATTTTGGGTATAGTTTAGGAGTGTTTTGCCTTTTGAATACGGATAATGGTCAAAACTAAGCTCGAAGTATGTTTATTTTGTATTTTACTTATCTGACTATCAAGTATTTGTGTTTGAACTATCACTAATTATTTATCAAAACACACATCAATGGTGCGTGATGCATGTTCTTTGTTTTTTGTTTTTTGTTTTGGTTTAAAAATGGTGCCAAATAACACTCCACGCGGATAATTGAAGAAATTAACTGAAAAACATAAAAAAAAAAAAAAGAGGTAATGGTCAAAAACACATATAAAGTGTCACTTTTTTGTGAGTTTCCAGCACCATCAGATATTAGTCGATAGGGCGGATTTAGAGGGTGGTGACCCAAACACCCTTGGCAAAAACTTACAGTGTATATATAGGATAGATTTTGTGTTTATGTACATATATTAACTTTGAATATTCTAAACAAATGCAAAAATTAACTCAAGTGATTCAGAGTGTTCAAAATTGTCTCTAGCATCCTAAGTTCGATTCCCAGAAACAACATTATTTTTTATATTTAGCTTTTGTTGTTTTTTCCAACCCTCTGAGTGAAAATTCTGAATCTGCCATTGCTAGTTGAGATGTGTTTTGACAAGTAGTTGGTAATAGTTTAGGTAGGAAATGCAAAAACTTGATAGTTCATGTGTGTTTTGATAAATAGTTAGTGATAGTTCATGTAGAAAACGCAAACACCTAATAGTTAAGGTAGGAAACTCACAAAAAAGTGATACTTCAGGTATGTTTTTACCATTAACTATTCTGAATAAGGATTTCATCTATGTGAATAACACCTTGTTTGGATGATCGTTACATAACGTTTCATTGTAGTGTATATTGTATTACATTGCTTTGAATTATATCGTTTTATAATACTATGCATCAGAAATTTAGGAAAATATAATATTATTACAAAGAAAAAATATAGCACAGAGTGAGTAATTATAAAAATATAAAGTGAAGCGTAAAATAAAATTATCAAATAAGTAATGGCAAGACGAGGAAAAATAAGGTACCAATGCAATCATACCAAATAGTCATTGCATAAAATGGTATTTTTCATTACACAATGACATATGTGATAATACAATCCAATAAATTTAAGTAATAATAAAAAACAATAGGTAACAATCATCCAAAAAATAAGTCACTAGTAGGTGCATGTCCAATTTTAGTAGTGGAACTTATTTTTTATTTTAAGTGATAAGGCATAAGTACTCTGGAACTAAACCCGAAGTTCCAGGGATACATCTTTTCTTTACGGGGGTCCTATTATCCCGTAAACTATTTTAAAGTGTAATAAACGAAACCCTAAACGTTGACGTGGTATAGAAAATCAAAGTCTCTGGAGGCAGTAAATACACGCGCCACCACGTGTAATTTTGCAATTTTCTTTTTAAAATCAATTTCATTTTCTTCCTTTTTGTTTACTTGTTTAAAAAATTATATAATGAAAATATCACTTCATATTTAGAAAAATGAAAAGGAGAATTGCTATTGTTATGTTCTTGTATGAACTTGAAAAAGAATTGAAGGTCTTAAGTAGGTTCGAAGGTTGTTGAAGTTTTAAAGTTGAGATTAAGTGCTAAACTCATTCTAGATCCTTAGTTGTTGCTGAGATTCGAAAATGGAGAAAGAATTTCGAAACCACCATTGTTGAACCTTGAAAAAGCTTGAAGAACAAAAAAAATAAAAATGGGTTTGTCGAAATTCTTGATTTTTGGACAAATTGATTACTGGAGTTTGGTGATGTTGTTGTTGTGAAATTGTAGTGAAATTTGAGCTTGATTGGTGCAGATTTAATTGAGTTTTGGTTGAATTTTGAGACCCAAAAATATGGGCTGGGCATAAAACACTGAAAACTGAATTATCGAACCGAACCGGGAATTTCGGTTTTCGGTAATAAACTTAAAAAAATTCGGTATTCGATTTCGGTATTCGGTATGCAATAAAAATACCGTTCGGTAATTCGATATTACCGAATTACCGAAATACATACTAAATATTCTATGGTGCAAGGAAGAATGAGTAACTAAGAAACCTCTTTCCTCTGGTATTCTCCCAAATATCAATAAAATTTGTCGTCTAAGAAGACTTTTTGATGCTGATAAAAATTATACCTCATTTGCATAAATTTCTATCTTCTTAAAAAAGGACAAAATTAATTTGGTTATTCTTATTTGTTGGGTAATTAGTACTTATAAGATGAAAGTAAATTTTATTTCATTTTAAGTTTTTCTTTATTAATATTCCTTACATCTTTTATAACTACTCTATGCATGAATTAGTATATGAGTTAGCCCAAATGTATAGTTTACTATGTAAATTAATCCAAATATATGGTGCTTATGAACATATTTTTCTTTCTAATAAAATACAAAGATAATTACTAAGTTCGTTATTTGTTTGCCGGTCATTTCGATCAACAAATACAGTATTTTTCGCGCGGATAACTTTCCTAGTTAAAATATAACTTCAGATCCATATGTCATCATCGTACGCCTATTTAAGTCCCCATAATAATTTTTTAAAATAAGTGGCGAGGTCCATGGATTCACTAATTTCTACATACATTAGTGCTTTCCTAAATGAAGAATCATAACATCAGAGTTACCCTCCAATATTATGATTAAGTAAAATTTAATCTCATACCTGGACTATTGTTTTTACAAAATAATTTGACTGAGAAATGAGTTTTCCTGGAAAAGATAAGTGGCTGCTGATACCATAGAACATTTATTTACCTTCCAGTATTCTACTCTCGAGCTCTAAGTGGACCATTTAAGCTTATTTTGGATCATCAACCAGTTTTCTCTTCAGCTCCTTTTTTATTTACCTACAATCACGGGAAAAGAAGATCAAAAGAGTACAGACTTGAAATGAGTTTCTTAAAGAACTTGTAAATACACACAAACCCGGAGCATGCACCAAATTATTTTAATTTACCCAAGTTAAATGATAAAATGAGGTAATAATATATATTTATTAACTACGGTTAAGTGATAAAGCTTATGAAAAAGACATGAATCATGCACTTATTGGTTTGGTGCCTGCACCGGATTTGGAGGTTAACAAGGATTCGGACAACTCACCTTGCCCATAGCATTGCGAGGCAGCGAGTCCCACACAAGCAGACGACTAGGTATCTGTAACATACATTGAATGGCAAAAATTAGTTTAGCAGGCATATCTTGACTCCTATACTACATTATCTTGCAAAACAACCGAATCACAAAACAATATCAACAGAATAAGAACACAAAATTCCTTATCCCTGGAACAGAAGCAGAGCACAGTGGGAGAATTAAGGACCTTGCCTGCCATATGGCAAGTGAACTTAGCAATTACTTGCAATTATGTGTCCAAGATACAAGTGAGTTCTTGCATAAGGATTTTGTCACAAAGACTTGTCATTGGTCCCTTAGTAATCGCTTTAGCTCAGCCAAACTCATTGATTAAAGAAGTCAATTTACATAGATAACCTGTTAAAGAATGCAGCTGCTAGAAAAAAATGGTATTACCGAATACCGTACCGAACCGAAATTTGATTTACCGATTCCCGAATTACCGAACCCAAGTTTGAAAGTTCGGTATTTGGCATATACTTTCAATTACCGAACCCGAACTTTAAAAATACCGAACCGAATACCGAACACCCAACCCTACCCAAAAATGAAGAACATTGCCTTTTTCTTTTCTTTTTTTCTTTTCAGGTTCTTGAAAATCAGCCTGTTGCAATGTTAATTAGTTATGTGTACTAATTAATTGTGAAATTACCCGATTAAATAAAGACACGTGGACATATTATTCATAATTTATCTCATTTTTCGTCTCTCACATGCCTTCAAGAGAGTGAGTACACTCTGTATGCCACTTTAGCATCAAATGGTGTATTTATTATACTTTAAAATCGTTTAGAGGGTAATATGACCCTAGTAAAAATAAAGTGTGTTTCTGAAACTTTGGGTATAGTTTGAAGAGGTACTTATGTCTTATCCCTTTTTTAAAATTAAATTTTAAAAAGCAAAACAATTACTGCTTTAAGAGACATAGTTTGTGTGGAAAGATGACATTGAGAGAAATATACATGGCAATTTGTCTAGACATGTACTATCCAAAATCTTAACTTCCTTGTTTTGACACTATAACCAATCACCTCTTTCAACGATTTTCTCAATGAATTCTTATGTTCTTACCGTCGTTTTCTGAGAAAAGGCCATAAATAGTCCCTATCTATGGGGTAGGTCTAAAATGGTCCCTTAAATATATACTTACTGATTTTAGTCCTTTAACTATAAAAAAACTTATCAAATTTGGTCTCCGTCCATTTTTTATACAAACAACGTACAAACCCATAAACCTTCGTGAGATTAATCGTTGAACGGACTGCGTCGGTTAAAACAAACGGAAAACCTCAACTTTTTTTTTACAAAACCGACGGACTCCCGTGGTCTTTTTTTTTTTTTTAAAATTAAAGAATGAAATCTAGGAACTTGGAATCGAACCCGTGTATGTTGCTTGGCATTAAAGGGCTTTACCACTAGACCACTAATATTCTTTGTTCATATACTCACATTGATTTAATTTATACTTTTTTTTTCGCTTTGAAAACTGACAGACTTTTATAAAAAAATAAAAACCGACGGACTCCATCGGTTTAGTTTAGAAAATAATTATATTTTTTCGTGCACAAAATAACCGGCGCAGTCCGGCGGTTTTCTTAAAAAAAAAAAAAAATTATTGAAAAACCGACGGAATCCGTCGGTTTTGCCAAATTTTTAGTAGTTTTTTAGAAGAATGGTTACAGAAATTGAGTGCCTGAGTTTGTCTTTTCGAATTTCAGAGATCGAGAGCGACACCAGTGCTAGAATGCTTTTTTTTTTTTAAACAAGAGGAACTTGAGGAAAAAGAAGAGAGGGGAGAGAGAGACACACAGGTTTGAGGAATGGTTTAGCATTAATCTCACAGAGGTTTATGGGTTTGTACGCTGTTTGTATAAAAAATAGACGGAGATCAAATTTGATAAATTTTTGAATAGTTAAAGGACTAAAATCTGTAAGTGTATATTTAAGGGACCATTTTAGACCTACTCCCGTAGATAAGGGACTATTTATGGCCTTTTCTCGTCGTTTTCTTAATGAATTCTTTTGCTTTTAAGAGAAGTTTTTTGAAACAACTTCTCAATCTTTTCAAGATAAGAGTAAGGTTGTGTACACACCACATTCCAGACCCTACTTGTGAAATCACACTGAGTATGTTGTTGTCGTTAAGAGAATTTCTTAACAAAAATCTTCAGGAATTGCTGCTTTCAGATTTTGAATACTTTGATGTATCCCGTGAGGTTTACTGTCAATATCAACAACAAATGTTCATTATGGATACAATTAATATCTTAAAGATGTTGTCCTCCATGTCTCAAAACTTACAAAATTTACCTGATTGCTACAACATTTTTTTTTAAAAACATTTTTAATCAGCTTAAAACAAAGTACATAAAGAGTATAATCATTAGGCATTTAAGAAACTGACCTAGTGATCAATGCAGCGAATGAAAATTTCGAGGATTATAAGTTAAATTTCAACGAAAGACAAAAAAAAAAAAAAAAAAAAAGGTAATTTTTCCATTCACATGGACTTTGATGGATAGAGTTAGGTAACTTTACCTTCCGCATTAAACTTAACGGATAGGGTTACTCGATAACTGCAGTAGTAATAGGTAACATGTAATCACCGAAAATAAAAAAATAAAAACGCATCTGCTGTCATCATTTATACAAATGAAATGAATGCAAAATATCTGTCTCTACTGCATACATTTTTGCCCCACCTATAGTTAACCGATAAATACCAAATGCGTGTAATTTTTTTTTTTTTTAATGCGTGTAAATATACTTTTCGTCACATTTGAAGAAATAAAAGAAAATATCATTCCTACGTGCAAAAGTATTCAAACCAAATTGAAAATATCGGATCAAACCCAAAAATGGAATTAATCCAATTCAAAAGAATCAAATATTGTATTTGCTCTGGCTTAGTTTTTTTTTGGTATTAAGAAAGGAAAGTCGAACTAATAGCCTGTTTGGATGAGCTTAAAAAAAGCAGCTTATAAGCCTGAAATAGATTATAAGCTGATTTAGATAAGTTAAGTCAAACGGAGCCAATTAATTTTTTGGACTTATTTTAAGCACAAAATGACTTTAAGCTGACCAGCCAAACACTAAAAAAAACTAAAAACAGCTTATAAGCAACTTATAAGCCAATCCAAACAGGCTATAAACCGACACAAAAATATGTTTATTCTATATATAACTCTTTATAAGATTTTCTTTAAACAAATATGCATGGGAGTATATGTGGTATTCCCAGGCTAATTGTAGAAGAAATTGCACGGTTTGTCTTTCAAATGGGCTGGTCTTTAATTTTTGCCCTTTAAATGGGCCGGTCTTTACGTTTTGCCTTTCAAAATATATTCAGCTTAAGTTCTTTAGAAACTGTTAGGCATAATTTGTGAAATATTACAATATGAAAATACAAGCTAACGCCTTCGCGATTTTTTTTTTTTAATTACTAGGGGCATAAATTAAAGACATGCACAAATAAGCTGTTTGGATATGATTTGAAACTATGAGATGAAATCATAATTTGAAATTATATTTGAACATGCAATTTAAATTTTTTAAATTATATTTTTTCTTATAGACATAAAAATCTTATAAGTTATGAAAACTATTAAAACTTTTCCAATTCTTTTAGAAGGAAATGATGGGCATTTGGTTACTCATTTTACAGAGGTTGGGCTGATAGTCTGTTCACTGAAAAATTATAGCGAGCATTGTTGAAAATCATTTTATTGTAAAAGCCAGCTAATTCATTGATGTGGTAGAAGTTAATGAGGTTGGTAAATGGTTAGTAGAAATAATTATTAAAAATATCTACTAATTTATGAGTTTTTTTTATAAAATATAAATTTATGCATCAAATTTTATATATATATTTTTTAAAATCATATTCTTTTGAATAATTTGAAATTTTATCTCATGACATAAAATCGCATGTACAACGCGGACAAAATGAGGGCAAAAGTACACATGACCCACACGCCGCTGGACCTGTGACGAAATTTAAATACAACTTTGAGTTCATTTTAGATCCGGGGATTCAGGTTTCAAAAAAGCTTAGTGGCTGAATTTATGGTTTCTCGATAATACAAAGAGCGCAGATAACCATACAAATTAGTAGTAGTATTTACTTGTTCATATTCAATAAACAAAATTTGTTAGGTTAGGGAGAAAAATCTCACCCTAAATCACACTTCCAAGACACTCTGCTATCACTATATACTTTCTGACATCAGGTAATTTTATTGAACTTTACTGCAAAATGAAATTTACAACTTTGATCTCATGTAATATAACTGTTATTTACTTCCATTTTGTTACTGGATTATAGATCTGAACATGAGATTTCGCTGGGTATGTTCTTGTTTGTTGTTGCTTATAGATCTGAAGAAACTGAAGGGTGAGTGGTGGTTTTGAATTTAACACAATATGAATTTTGTAAATTTTACTAAATTCATGTTGTGTTAAATTCAAAACCACCACTTTCACCCTTCAGCATAATTTTCCTTCTCAAAAAAGAAAAAAAAAAGAATTTAGTATAATTTAGTTTTTTGTATTGGTACAAAGTCGGTTTACATGTAATTGAGATGTAGTAGTTGTGTTATATGATGCTATAAGTTTTTTGTTTTGGTTGTTATGATTTTAATTTACTGATTTGTTTTGATCTCATGAAATTCGTCTGATATGTTCTTCGTTTTGCTCTGTTTGCTTCTTTTTTGGATAAATTTACGTACAGGTGTATGTTGGAGGAAGATCTGTTTGGATAAATTGATAGTGATTTTGATTTGCTGATAAACCGGTGGTTGAGAAGAAGATCTAGGATCTACAGTAATTTTACAGCATTTAGAAGCCTCAGTATGAATCTTTGACCTCTGTTGTTTCTTGTTAGATCATCAGGCTTGTCGATAAGATAGGGTGTTATAGTGGAGTTTGATTGAATCGGTTGTTAACTCAGTTGAAAATGATTGTTGTTGCTCAGCATCGGAATCAATACTATGGGAGAAGTAGGGCACATGATCCTGCCCGATTTGAGTCATTTGGTTCACCTCCTAATTGCCGGGCTTTTGAGTCCCGAGCAGGTTCATTTCAAACCCAATCGAAGTCTTGCAAGAAACCTGTCACTAAACGGGACTCCTCGGGTTCTTTGTCTCCCAAAACACGATCACCTTTAGCATCACTGCCTGTTAATACTCTTAAGTCTTACTCTGAAGATCAAAAGAAATCAAGAAAACCAGCCAGAAGTAGCACGGTTGCGATACCATTTAACCTCAAAGTGGATGTTGGTTCTAGGAATGAGGTTTTCTTGAATGATGAGTTTCCATTTTCTGAACTATGGGCGGGACCAGCATATTCAAATTCTCCTTCCCCTAGTTCTTTGCCCATGCCCAAATTTTCTCTCAGGCCTAAAAGGACTGCCTCTCTTGAATTTCCTGCTTCAGCGTCTGATATTGATTTATGTCCCGTTGCCAAGTCAGCACCAGCATCCCCAACCAGGGAGCGTAGCCCTTCTCCAGGAATTGTATTTGACTGTACTGACTCTGCGACACAGACTCTTCGTCGCATGCTCAACCTTGAAATTACAGATGGATGAATGTGTGGTTGGAGTGCTGAGTAGCAGCTTAGTAGGGGATTATGTAGTTTTCGTATTGGGTAGTAGTAGAAAGTACAAATGGTGAATAAATCAGTCTTTACTCTTTAGTTTGAAAGTCATGGTTTTGCTTAGTGTTTGTCATGGTAGAGAACAGCTTTAGTTCAGTAGTGAAGTTTCAGCACCTGTTAAGAGTGGTTGTTGTAATTCGATACGAGCAATGGCTGGATGGTCAACTGTATCCGGGTACATTCAAAGTTCGTGCATTTATGTGCGCTTGTGCATAGATCAGTGGAAGAAGAAGTTGGGTGTTGAGTGCAATGCTCCTATTGTAGTAATTAATAGATAGCTTGTAGTTCTTTGTAGAGGTTGCAGAAGTTGTTGCTCAACTATCGATAATGCTCCGGAGATCACTTAATCATAACCATCAATTCTCATTCTTGGTTCTAGTTGTCATAGGATTGTTCCTTTAGAGATTCTGTTTGTCAGAGATATTGTATATATCTTAGACCTTACCAGATTAGTTAACTTCCCCCTTTAGACTTCTGTTTTAGTCAGTTATCAAACTCTTAGCCGTTTCATCCAATCTTGCATCCTAACCTTCTCTCTCTCTTTGTAGATTCAAATTCACGACTAGAATAGGATAATTTGGTTTATCTGAGTCCTTGCTATTCCTTGAATGCCTGAATTGGCTGGTCATTATAACTTTTGTCTGTATTATTTCTTCTTCTCTTTGACTTTGAATAGGATCTAACTCCTACTTCTTCCTCTTGAAGTTGTTTCCCTTTAACCAATTTTCTGTTTTTTGGAATGAAAATTGGGAAAGGGAATTTGTAGTTAGTTGTATCCTTTTCGGTTCCTGGTTTTTGGTATCTTCCCTTTTAGCATTCCTCCTGTGAGTCCAATTATGCCGGTTAAGTAGTTTATTCCACTCATCTTGCCTCTGGAGATGGTTGATCATCTAGTTATTGATAAGGTAAGACTTCCTAAGTTTTTATCTATCTTGGTGCTGTCCGTAACTCGGTATCTAGCTAGATGTGCTATGATTTTTGCTTATAAATGTTTACTTCTTTTTTGTGTGTAGCACTTTTAGGAGCTGTTGGAAGAATGTTGAAGAGGCTGTTCTCGCTGCTCTGACCTTGGTGGCACCACTCGTTATGTTTCATTTCACTGTCTTTATAGTATACATGCAGTCTGTAGGTCTTAAGACCAAACTGCTAGTTACTACTGCAGTGATTATCTAGTGTTGTTATGTTCTATGTTTTGGAGCTTTTACATTTGTCGTTGATGAAGACTGTAATTCTGTTTCTCTACGTACTGTTGTTTGCCTGTCGAAGTCAGCTAAGGCATAGTATTTACTTTGCTACATGCCCACCTCTTTTGGTATCAGAAATTGTTTCACTTACGCTCTGCTTATGATTTACCCTGGCAAGAGGCAACCCATTTTCTGTTTGTCTTTTAATAATGATATTTTTTAGTCATGCATTGGCTATGCACTTGTTTAATGTCAGCACATAGAACATACGGGGCCGCTGACAAGAACTACTAGTATTATTTCTCACTTCTTTCTATTACTTGGGTCCAAAATGATTGTCATACATCACGCATTATCAAATTGATTTTATCATACATCGATCATTTTCTACCATAGAATTTGTTTAGTTCGGAGCATATTAGATCTGCAAGTAATTGGGACAGGACAACTGTATGTGCATGCATAATGCAACAAACTGATTGTCGCGGCTGCATCATGATCAAAGCAGGTGATGGGTAAGCACATAATCAACGGAACAATTGGAGTAGAGGAATCGTATCTTTTGTTTTTTTTATTAAAATCAAAATATTTACATATAACAGTATCGACAAGTTTTGGAGATTTCACTTGAGAGGGTCACAACGTAGGGAAATGGATCAATCTTTTCCATATATATATATACTAGTATTCGTATTCGCGCGATGCGCGGTTGATATCAAAAGAACTAATGTGTAAAATTATCACTATTGAGTTTTCAAACTCAACTATTCACCACACTAATCTTTAATTGATATTTTAATGATTTCTTATTAGAATTATTGCTAAAAATATTGCCATTTATGTTTGAGAAACTGATGCATTGCTATAAATATTTTTATTAATTTAAATTTCTTAAACCAATTTTTGCTGGTTTTGGTACTTTTGGATAACTTAATTGATAATTAATTATATATTTCAATTTCATTATGTAGATTGAAATAACCAAGACTCGTAATACAACTTTTTCCCGATAAACAAAATGATTCGTTCCTTCAATTGTTAAATAATTTTTGTTTTTAACTTTATCTGTTGATATTTTAATTACATGATTTTCCAAAATTTTATCATAATTCAAAACACTTTCTTATATAAATTCAAATAAATCTTATCCTTCTATATTTTTGTGTCTTTTTTCTTCCTTACTAATCATTGTTGCCTATATATTACCTAGTATTGTTATACTATTATGTGACTTTTAATAACTTAGCATTTGATTTAGTCTTTGCTATAGCTACCATAGTTCTACTTACATTTTCAAATTGCCTTTGGTTTCTCTCCATCCATATAAGCATTGTAAATATTCATCTTTTTCCTGTTATGCTATTTTTACCAGTTTATCTCATTTAGTATTTTACCTATGGTCCAAATAATTTCACATGTTATTCAAAATTGTAATTTTGAATTACTCTAAAATATAAAACTCGTCCTTCAATTTTTTTTTGTTTTGAAAATACTATTTTCGTATTATGTGTATTAAGCAATTAAACATTCCTTCTGTTTAGCTAACAATAAAACATTTGTTGTTTTATTTTTTATTACCGAAATTATGTGCATGAATAGAAAATAACTAAATGACTTATTGTTGGCTTGACATTTGATTTAATATCTTTTGTCATTACTTTCCTTTAAATATAATATATAGAGCTAAATAAGAATAGACATAGAATATTTTTATTCTTGATATAAGTTTCTCTGATATTTTTAAATTTTATTCTATGATATAAATTTCTTTCAAGTTTTAAGTTGATAAAATATATTTTTAATTATTCGTTATTCACTTTATTTTATTCTCCGAACTAATGCAAAGTATCAATATCCTCACATTATATTTTTTATTATCATTTTTTAATAATTGTTTAGTTTTAGATTTTATGTATTGAGATTTCAGCTGCGTGATTTTATTACAATGCTCATTAATTTCGTCGAAATACTGCCACATGACTTTTTTGAAGCACCACTTGGCTTAATTTTCAAGACACATATCCTCATTATATTTATTCATGATAATATCAATTTTATTTTAAGTATTATTTCATTTTCAAAAATCATCACATGCCCCTAATTCAAATTGGCGATACTGAGTTCGAATATTTTCATCTTTCAATTAAACTCAATTAAAAAAATGTATATTTCAATACCTATTAGCTTTGTCCGAATACTACAATGTGGTTTTTTTTTTTTTTTTTTTTTTTTTTATCAATACATCATTTGGACTAATATCTAAGCCTATAATCCTTTTATTATAATAAATAGGTCGATATAAGCAATGACACACACACACACATATATATATATAATCTTTTTAGAATTTTTTTATCTTTTAGTTAAAAAATTAACCACATTCAATTCAAATTTTTAATTAAAATGTTATATTAACTCTGTCCAAGTAATATATCATTTTACATACTTTAACGCGTCACTTAACTTAATATTCAAGTTTAGTATAATATAGAAGATATAGATGCCTGTCCAATTTATATCAAGTATTCAACTTAAGAAAGAACAAAAACTTTTTGACGCTTAATTCCGGTTACAGGGCATATATGTTTAGATGTAAATACATTTTATTATTTTGAGAAATTACAAGTAGAAGGTGTGTGAAGAAATTGACAGATTTTTCTTAAAGCGCGCTGAAAATGAGTTTGTACAAAAGGAATTCATGTGTTTTTAGATAGTAATAAGAGTTTACAGCTACTTCTTCAAAAGACTAAAGTAACTTTTTCCAACAAAATTATAGCAAAAAATTCTTTAAGAAAAACCCAATCTAAATATCTAACTCCTTTCCCGTTATATTTCGGCAAACTCCGTAGTTGTACCGTAAAACACAATTTTTGGATGACTTGAATGAGCTCAAACATAAAATTTTCTCTTTGCATTAACTTTACATTTCATTTTACTCTCTCAAAATGAAATATCCTACGGATATCGAAATTGAATCAACTTAATAAAACCAAAATCAAAATATTTATTTGAAAGCCCCAACCAATGGGTCCCAATCCACTTGATTCCCTCGAATGCAATCGACCACAACTTGAGCTAATTTCTCCCTCCTGTCACAATATACTACCAGAATCCTAGTAACATACAATATAAATCAATAAATTTTAAAAAACATGTAGCTTTATTAACTCCGTAGCATGATTTTGCACAAAATCTAAAACAATTCCTGCATATTCTATTTGTATAGGTAAAACAATTATTAAATGAAGCAAAAAAAGAATATTTCAAATTATGTACATACGGTGATTTCTACCATTTGATAAAAGCCACAAAATGGGCAACACGTAATCATCGTAATCATACTATTCATCTAGGTTGTAGCACGTAAATTTGCTTCTAAAAATTCTAGGGTAATTTATCAAAAATATAAATTTTGAAAAATTCTAAACTCTTAATTATAAGACAAAAGAAAATTGTACGTAATTAATCTATTAATGTGTAATTTTTTTCCTCTTTCTTTTCATACCTTTTTTTAATGACTCTTTTCATAGCTTTGCCAGTTCCTGCAATCAAACTGTAAAAATGTTTATATACACTTTTAAATTCAATACGTACCTTTGGAATGCTTTCAATTTTCAGTAGAAACAAAATAGTAAAGGTTTAAAAAATATATAAAATACAATGTACACATTTAAATTCTAACCTTGTATTCTCTTAGGTATTCACCAGCTTGTGTCGACTCAGAATTTCTAAAAAAACTAAAATTACAAATCAACTCTTAAAGAATAGAAATAAAAAATGCGAATATTGTATTTTAAGAAATTCGAAGGGGAAAAAAAATCAAGTATACCTCTTCATCAAATACAAAGATCTTTGGATAAACAAATTGATGCATAAATCATCATCAAGCATAACTTATTTTCGCCGGAAATATCCTGCATGCCACAAAGTTAATTTCAAAGACCGTGTCTGGCAGTGGAAATTATGATGAATTTGAAAATTTATATTATGAGCCAGTACAAAAGTCATCACCTGCTTCATTCTTAGGAAATGAATAACTTTATTTGTTCCTGCATTGCCAAAGAACTAATTACAGTAAAACTATAAGTTCATTGTTTTCATGTATTTAAATTGCCTCAAAATTAGATAGTATAAGAAAGCTATACATACATGTGGAACTAATTCCAAAAGATTTCTACGGAATCTTCCATTATGCATGAGTAATTCAAATACATACATGTAAAAGTAAAACTAATTTCAAAAGGATTGTGTGATACATTTTCATATCATAGAAGCAATACAAATACATGTATCTAGAACTAATTGTTTCTGGACCTCAAAAGGACTATATGCTTCATGAAGCTTATTCCTCACCTGTCCCTCTATCATCTCATAGGCAGCAAAACATATGAAGGAATATTTCAACATCATCAAATTAAGGTATAGAGACTTGTGGACATTGAGGACTTCTTATACCACCCAATTTCAATTTTGAAAAAGAAAAAAAAAAGTGCTAACCCATACGGTTCCAATTTGAAATTTTGTTGTGGATAGATTTTGTTGGTGATATTATTTAGATACATTCAAATTAAAAATATTATTATCCCTTCATTCACTTAACCACAATTATCTTTCATAACAAAATTCATTAGTTCGCTTTACCCGAAAAAAGCACATGTTTATCTTTCCATGATAAGCTTGATTTTCTATAAGTATAGGGCTACGGCGGATAATTACTAAAACTAAGAGATAGCACATTCAAATCTAATCCATATATAGATTTGCTTTATCTTTTAATTTAAATTATAACAAAATTATCTTCCAATCCAAATTTAAATTTTGTAATTTTCAATTCAAATCATATGTTATTACATAGCCAAATTAACTTTGTCTTAAAATTGTCAAGTGGCTTGTTATTAGCTTGCCACTTGGTTTAACCACATTGCTTGTACCTCTCCTTTTTTATATACTAGTATTCGTACCCACGCAATGCACGGCTGGTATCGAATGAAGCTAATCATAGAAAATTATTTGCTTATTTGTTAGATATAATAAAAAATTATCATATATCACTGACATAATTAAAATTAATAAATTTTTGAAATATTTAATTAGAATTTTACTTATTTGAACACATTAGATTATATTAATTTAACAAAAGTTAATTATCATCTTGTGATGATTAACCTTGTTCATTACACAATCTTGATTAATTATTGTTATATGACATATAAAAAATCATCTGATTATAAAAAAAAAAAATTTATTTTATATAATTATTTGAAAAGCAAAGAACTTGTTACTGCTATGTTTTAGAGTTACCCACATGAGAAATTTAATTATTTATATTTTAAATTTTTAATGTGGTAATTGAATTTCTTTATACTCCATGTTTTAAATTTTGGCTCTATTTATTGAGTCTTTCGTTATGCGGTCTTATTTATAATATAGTTTTTATGAGCAATAGCTCATTCTCACTCTCTCTCTCTCTCTTTTTTTTTTTACGCATTTTCTCAATAAATAACATCATCTAATCCAACTCCCACACCCTCACCCCCCCACCCCGCATCCCCCTCCTCCAGTTTGCATGATCTCCGAACATTTACTTATTCGCTTATTCTCTAGCAACAATAATGGACCAACAAATAGTCATGGATTTTATTTTATGTCACTTCCCCTTGTAAATGACGGTATAAGTCCTTCACAATTCTAATTTGGCATTCTCATTTGTAATTTTAATAGAGTGATAGGAATTGAAAGCAAAATGACGGATTGAACTTGATTTTAAATCCACACAAACATATTCATACGTGCAAGACATATTTTTCATCAAATTATTATCACCATTACAATTTTTTAATTCATATATACTCGTGTACATTCAAGAACACATAGGTTTTAATTGCATGAAATTCTTCTTCTTTTACTTTTTTTTAAATCACGTCATATTTACCAAAGCAAATACAATTTATTTTAGGAAAAAACTTATTTAAAGTAATAATAAAGGAAAAGACATGCATACACTTGTAATATGCATACAAATATTAGCATTATAGAGAGAAGATTACAACAAATAAAATGAAACAAAAAATAAGATATACCACGACTAGAAAAAAAAAAAAAAACCCTTCTTATACCACGGCTAGTAATAACTCATTCAATGTGGAAAACTTATAAGTATGAATCGAGCTGATTATCCTACTATTTTCCTAAATAATTACCAATATACTTGTTAAACTAAATATAAAGATGTTAAAGATTAAGAATTTACCATATAAACGTGCTTGGATGTACTGCTCAATTCAAGGCATTTTCACTCTTGAAAGATCATCATTTTTTATGATACGTAATCCTTTTATTTTTCAATATTAATTAATTAAGTAAATTTTTATGAAAAAATATATTTTGAGAAGTAAGTCATTGTTATAGCAAAGTAATAAGAGCTTTTGAGGAAACAATTAATATATAAATTGAGTTTCCTATTAAGAATCGAAGTTGATCCGATTTTTTTTTTTTTTTAATTTTTATTAAATGAAGATTACATTGAAAAAGTTGTTAATATAGCAAGGTGAAAAAAATTGAAGAGGGAAGATGAAGTTTTAAAACCTACTTGAATTTGATGCATCTTAATTTACACCGATCTATCCACCTTGCTTGTGCCATTAAACATTACCACGGCTCACAAATTCTCTTACGTTTTTTTTTGTGGGGGGGGGGGGGGGGGGGGGGGGTAATAAGGAGTAATTATTAACATTGTGAAACCATATAAATTATTCGAGTATTTTGTATTCATAAATATGTTAGCGTTACACTTTTAAGCTAATGCAGTTGATTTATATAAACACAATTTCTAAATGAAGAAAAACAATATTGAAAATTATGTGCATATGGTGATATCAATTTTTGCATAAATCACAAAAATAAGTAGAGCAATCATCAGAATCTTACTCTTCATGTAGGGTAACCTAACTTCCGCGATATTTCAAATTTTGGGCAAAAGCAAAAAAGATTGTTTGTACATCTAACATGTAATTATTTTGCCTCTCCGATCGGCTACTTCCTGAAATCAAAACACAATACATATAATTTATTGTAACTGTTAAAAAAATTGTATTACAATTCAAGCACTGCAGTTATAAATTTGCATTTGAAATTGAGCTGTAGAAAGGAAACAGATTATATGCTATTCACTAAATACACTAAACTAAAATCAGATGATAGCTAAATCTCAGTAAAAGAATGGAGGGTGACCTCATGTTAAACTCATTTTTCCACAACATAATGTCTAATCACGAAAAACAAAACATTAGTTTGGCTAAATGAGTTTCCAGCGAGTCTTCCTTCAAAAAAAAAAAAAAAAAACTATTCAAAATCGAAAATGTATTCAATCTTAAATAGTGGAGGAAAAAAGAGTAGGTTTATCAATAAATGATTTACTTTTCAATTCAAATTCAAATTACAGATAAGTACGATAATGATAAAGAATTTAAAAGATATTCATCTTCAATTAAAATTCCAACTCAAATTTAAATTGCATATAAGTATGATAAAGGATCAAGAAAATATATTTATCTTCAATTTAAAAGGAACAAATTTACTTTTAAATTAAATTCAAATTGATATAAGTACAATAATGATGAATAATTTAAAAAGATTTAAATTTGCAATTTAAATTCACAAAAGATTTATTTCTCACCTCAAACTTAGATAGCAGATAAGTTTTAGATAGGTAGAGCAAACCTGATAAGATTAACAAAAATTTCATATTTGACTATTCAAATACGGAATATATTAACACGCACGGAGTGCTGCCAGTTTTTTCGTAACTTATGTATGCGGAGTACTTGATATACTTTGACTTCAGATAATATCTTAATTTTTTTTTAATTTACATTCTTCTAGTAATAAACCATAATTCTAGAAGTATACGTAAATATTACTCAATTTATTCTCTCTAAAACAATTGTGCAAATTATGTTGGAGATACTATTTGGATGGATTTAAATCAAATCAAAATACTCGTATGTCTTACAAATATTTAGACAGTAGCTTCGTAAATATTTAATTTTGTAAGTAATAATTTTTACAAAAAAATTGATTAAATAACATAAATGATTTATGTGATGCCTAACACACACACACACACACACACATATTATTACATTATTAATATTAATTTTGAATTATTATTAAATGATGGTTTGAAAAAAGGTAACGGCAAAAAGAAAAAGATATAAACATCCAATTTTTTTGAATTTGAATAGAGAAACACTCCTATTGAAAACTGATTCTTTTTCCTATCTATTCAAACTCATCTTTTAAACAATGATCATTATCTTTCTCCACTCTTCCTTATCATTGTTCGTTATATTAATTATGTCTTTCCGTTGAAAGACCAACTTAACTATGAAGTGTGAATTTTCTCCACTCTATTTATTTTGTCTTTAACTTTTTTCCTTATTTATAAAATATCATTAATTGGCTTATTGAAATACATTTGATACTTACAGTAAATATTTTGAATTGCTTAAGATTAAATTTTCAATCACATAGCTCAAGCAAATATTTATTTAGTTATAAACGTAAAAGTCATAAAATTGGTATTTATTTCTATCACAGTTGTCTCCATATCCGTGAAAATATATATTTACGTATTCTACTATACCAATAGCAAAAAAAAAAAAAAAACAGAATTTCATTGGTTAATAATAATTGTTTTTAAAAGAGATAGTTTGAATTTGAAAAGTCCTAAAATTACGATGCTAATGATAAAGATGAGTAGTTGTTTTAGGTAATTATGCTAGCTTTATATTAAAAAATTAAAACTTTATTTTCAGTTATAAAATTAATTCATCAATTAAGGAATTTGATAATAATTATAAAAACCTTTGTCCTAATTCTCATTAACTTTGTCTTAAAATTGTCAAGTGGCTTGTTATTAGCTTGCCACTTGGCTTAACCACATTGCTTGTACCTCTCCTTTTTTATATACTAGTTTTAGTACCCGCGCGATGCGCGGTCGTGGTAATTGCAGTAGTAATCATATCTTATCTATAAAACATCACATAAAATTTAGTCACTTCAATTTTTAAATTGACATTTATGCTAAAATAATTTATTTTCTCTTTATAAGTCAATTTCTAATGTTCCTTTTATACGTGAAAAGTAAATTAAAGATTGTTAAAGTAATTTTTAACAGGATTTTAAGTTAGGAAAAAAAGAAGGAGCTTTGAAATCTAATTTTATATCATTTTTTTTCACAAATATTATTTTCAATTGTTTAGCCGCTCCAATCTGTATTAGTATTCTTTGAGGAAAATCTATATTAATATCCACCAACTTTACTTTAAAAATCAACACCCCCCAACCACCACACCCCCAACCCAGACTGAATAATAGACCCATTCCATCCCACCCCCACCCCCACCCCAAAAACCCACCCTATTTATCCTATGCAATGCGTATTACACCCTTGACATTTTAATAAAGTAGTGATAAATGATTTCTTAATTCTATTATTCCATTTTAGTGATTCCATAACAACTTGATTTTTCACCACATATGTAAAGAATAAAGAAATACAAATAAACGTAAGGATAAGACAAATAAATTCAATAAAAAAAATTATAAGTATATTTTATACAATGAAATTAGCAAAAGATAACCAAAAAAAGCATTAGATAAAATTCAATAAAATTAACGGAAAACTACATGTGCTAACACTTTATTGATATCAGCTCTTAACTACTTTTAATAAATCCTAATATATTCAAATTCAAAGATTAGATTGGATTGGATCAATTAAAAGTTACTGAAATAATGTCTTGGAAGATACAATAATTGAAAGTCCATCCTTTCTTAAATGTTATAAGCAAATATTCTTGCATGTTACGACATTCTCCAATTTATTCAACATCCGCATTAAAAAGGGAATTAATTCCTCTGTAGCCTTTTCACCATATGAAAAAATGATATCGCATATCTAAACAGATAGCATTCAGTTTGTTTATCTTTAGTGGTTGTTCAAATTATGTTTCAATAATAATATGCCTATCACATCGACAAAGTTGAAAACCTCCCAACATCAAAGCTGCTTACTCGGAAATTATAATTAAATTGTATCTTCTATCATTATTTAGTGCTCCCCCCCCCCCCCCCTCCCCTCCTCTCCTCCACCACACACACACACACAAAATAGTCCGATATTAAGATTAAAGTTTTTATCTTCTTGAAATCTTTTTGATCATTCTAATGTCTTATTCAAAATCCGCACAGAATTGGAAGCAAAAGCAAAACATATGTATATTTTACTTGAATTGTATAAAGATCTGTAGAAGTATAAATTTATGATCGTTACTACACATTGCAATATGATCTGCATTGAAATAAAAAAATTAGAAAGAAAGAGAACTTACCATATGAATTCTGCGAAGATATTGATGAGAAATTCATAACAGGCAAGTAATCTCTGCAACAAAATGATGGAGAAACAATGCAAATTAGACCATAAAATATTGCATTAATCGCACTATAAAACACAACGATAAGCAAAAAATAACTTAAAGAAAAAGGAGTTTTTTTTTTTATTTTTTTTATTTAAGCAATATACGAATATAATGACACATTCTTCTATTAAAAAGAAAAGAGGGGAAAAAACAATTGATGAAAGAAGTCATGATGACAGGAGGAGTAACTCTAAAAAGAAAACCTAATTTGATTTATGTATTGCTTGAATAATACCAGTATCTTTTTATACTAAATCAAAAGAATTCAAATATTCTTATCTTAAAATTTAAATTCAAATTTTATCCCTCCAAATATTTTTATCCTTCTACTCAAATTCAAATACTTTTTATCCGATCCCAATTGAAATGTCTTCCCATTCAAATTTAAGATCTTTTTATTACATTACTTAAATCGTATAATATATCAAATTCAAAAATTTAATCTCAAATTCAAGTGAAAACTTTATCCATTCGGAATCCTGTAAGACTTTTACTTTCCACTAGACATGTAAGTAAAAATAAATTCCTCATTTTGATTGACAGGAAAGATCAAATAATTCTAAATATTTATTTTAGATTAACTTAAAATTAAATAAATACTCTTCTTATTATAACTCACTTGTCCTTATCTACTAAGGAGTTGGTATAATTTTACGTTAGATAAGCTAAGCTTATATAATTATTATGTCTAGATAATATCATAGTTGAACTTTTATTTAAATTTAATGTTTTTTTTTTCATAAATAACTAATTTTTAAAAAGATATCTTTGAGTTTGATTAGTCCCATAATCACGATATTGCTAAGGATGAGTTTAGCACATTTTTATTTTTCAATTTTATTTTAAATTGATGTGGATTGGTTTAATAAATAAACTTTTTCTCAACAGATATGTTTGAATTTGAAAAAGCCCGTTAATGTGAGATTGTTAAGGATAAAGTATATGGCTTGATAAATGCGGATAATTATAGCTTGTTTAAAAATTCAAAAGTTTGTTTTTCATAAAATTATTTTTCAATTATGGAATTTGATAAAAATTATTAGTAAAAGACTTTGTCCTAATTTTTAATAACTTTGTCCTAAAATTGCCAAGTGGTTTGTCACTTGGCTTAATCACATTGCTTATACCTCTCATTTTTTTTATATATATATAGATATAAGGCACAAGTCATAGATAGTTCTCTAAACTTTATCACATTTTCCTCGTGGCTACCTAAATCTAAGCTTGTTCCAATTTGATACCTAAGCTACTTCAAATTTATACCTATTGAATACTTTTTGCTGACATGGCAAAATCTGTGTAATGCACACATCACAGGCGCGTGAGAGGCTTTTTTTGCCCAATTTTCCTTTTTTTTTTTTTTTGATCTTCTTCTGCATTGGGTATTATGTCCTTACCACACTCTACTGCCACTTCGTCACCGCCGCAGCCACCTCCATCCACCGCTCCTTCCCCTTCTTTTTCAATTGCCAGTCATTCACCTTCTTCGTGAGAGGCATCTAATCAAGCCTTAAAAAAAAAAATCTCTTTGCCACAATCCACCACCTTTGCGCCGGCGACCCAACTCTCACACACCATCCCACAAAACCATTAGAACATCAAGCAGGAGCAACACAAGAACGCAGCAACAACAACGCTGCAAGTAGCTTCAAAAAAAAAAAATCTTGTTATTTCCTCTGTCCAGTCATATTCTCAGGGATTCAGGTATGATTCTTATCTAGTTTTCTTATTCTTCTCTTTATCTTATTCCTCTGTCCACTCCTTGTATCAATGGATTTCTCAAGATGGACAAAACCGATTGGTTGAATGAAGAATAAGGGCTAGAAGATTTGGGGACGGTGGGCTATGGAAATTCAGTTGCAGCTTGCAGGGAAGGGTTTCGTGGGTTGGTTTTTTATTTTCTTTCATTATTAAAATATTTTCTTAATTAGTTAATGGATTTTAAATATTTTTTTCTTACAATTAATTTCTTAATAATTCTTTTGGACCTCATGCCACATGTCACTTTTTAATTAGTTTGTTTGCCACATCATCATGAGTGGACTACACTCTCTTTATATTTTTTCCTAATTATCACAAAAGTGGTTATGTGGTACAAATTCAGAGTAGTTTAAATATTAAATTGAAATAAGTTTAGGTTTAGTTAACCCTAAAAAAAAATATGATAAAATTTAGGGGCTATCTATGACTTTTGCCTATATATATATATATAAAGTACGAGTGGAAACTAATAAGTTTAGTTGACCGTTGAACCCGTCATGTATCCGATTCTGTAAATTTGTAACCTAGAAGTAGCAGTAAAGTACTAGGCGTGTAAAAAATATAGGTTTATCCAACGCGACTAGAAATGAAATTAATCTCGATCAAATCTTAATACAACTAAAATTTAACAGAGTACATCAAAGGCTCTGCCTTAGTGTGGTGTATTACAAAGTTTACATCAAATCGAGAAAGTAAATAAAAACTATAAAAAAGAATAACCAAATAGTGCCAAATCCATACTCCAAGGTACTCTAAACACGCTGCAAACAACGCAATAATGGAGCTCAAATGGAGGTGAACACTGCAACTACAAGGGTAAACAAGAGAGAGTATGGCAGCTTGACTGTGTTTCCTGAATTTCCACTTGGCTGACCCTTAGATCCACCTGCCAAATGCCAACGATGTTAATTATATCAAGCGAATAAAACATCCAAAAAGTTGGAGATTTCACAAAGATCAGGCTTTTTCTTATTATTATACAACAACAATTAAAAAAAGAAGTTTTATTTGTATTCGTACCTGAAGGAGACCCTGCAGAACCAGATGGAGTCGTAGCTGAAATGTTACATATTGACAGAGAAAACAAGTTAGAAACTCTGAAAATCTCATGCTGCAAGTGTCTTTATTATAAAAATATACAACAAAAACTAATAATAATATTAGCAAAGCGAATAGTGTTTTTTGATGAAAATTTGGGATATTACTAAAAAATAAATAATACTACTTATTATCTATTTACTTGTGTTTGGCGAAAGCAATATGCAAAAAATTAAGACAATTGTCAAAAAAAAAAAAAAAAAAGGCCCATAAGTGCGGAAAGTCATTTCTTTTGATTGAAAACGTATTTCTTTGAAAATATTTTCTGATAGTGATCATCAAACATCAAGAAAATGAAATCCTCATATAAAACATATATTTTTTTTTAAACAAACATACAAAACATCCTTTGAGAAAATGACTTTCATGTACCAAATACATACAGAGTTTGAAACCAAAAAAGGAGAAGAAAGAAAGCAGTATACTTAATGAACTTAGCTTACCTTTACAAAGGCTAACAGAGGGAGTCTGGATATTACAAGCTTTAGGAAGAGCCATAGCTTGTGTCTGATTAACATTAATTCCTAAAGATGAGGCAGCACCGCCATTAATCACTTGACACAAGCATTGTGGCTGATTTTTCACAATAGTGGCTAGTTGAGTGCAACATCCTGATGATGGTGTTGTAGCATTCCCTTGTATATATTGCAAACACGGTGCTAATCCAACAATCACTTGTTGGCAATTATCTGATTGACCAGTAACTTGCATTGAAAACAGAGCCATAACCACAAAGATTGCACTAGCTAACATCTTCATTTTCTTGAATATTGTGCTTGGAATTTAATTAGTTCCTTCTCAAAATCTCACTTTTGGCTGCTGATAGATAAATTAGGAGTTTTTTTAATATTCAGTGGTGTACGATGGAAATAAAGGACAAAGTGTGTTGTTTATAAAGGGGAAGATGGTGCCAAAAATTAAGACTTATGGCCTATGGGATTATGTGGGTAACCAACTTTTCCTACTGCTTTAGAGCGACTCCATGTGTAAGCATTTATTGGTTTTTCTTTCTACATTCGACTGCCTTTATGTCACAACAATAATAATAATAATTGACAACACGCAATCACGCATAATAACGTCGGCCTTCTGGTTTGGCAGTAGTTTTTATGAAAGAAAGTACCACTCTGTAGCCTCCACGTTTCAATAATGACTGCTAAAGTTTCGTTTGCTTCTTCTCTTTTACTCCACTAGTAAATCTAACCGCGCTTCGCGCGGGTTAATTAGACTTTCAAATATAATTTTTTTTTTCTTTTTCAAAATTTTGATTGGTCTTCAAAGTCAAATATTTCAAGCTTTACCAAATATTACTAACGGTTAGTTTACATGTTTTTCTATGATTTTCCGTCACTTAAGAAATATTTTTGGTCTTCTAGAAATACTTGTGTTATGTAAAGTGAAACATTATCTTTATTTTCTTTTAAAAAAATATAAAGAGAGAAAGAATTTTATGAAAAATCGATCTGTTTCTGGCACATATATAACAATTTTAAAATATAGTTATTTCTAATCCATCTAATACATTTATATAAGTTTTTATCTGCAAGCATCTTTTTCTAATTTTTGTCCTATACTTGTTTAAACCTTTAACTTTTTTCTTTCTTCATTTTCTTTCTTTTCCTTTCTTACTTCGCCGCTCAAGTTTTATTTTTCTTTCTTCTTTGACTTCCTAATAATAAAGATAAGTAACCAAAAAGATAATATTCTCAAGTCTCGTCATAAACTATAAAAGAATATATAAAAAAGTAGTACAAAAAGCACTTTATAGAATATGAAAAAGTATATATATTATCACATAATAATTATTCATTTTATTTTGACAATATAAAGAGAATCAACGTAGCCAGGAACAGGAAAAGAGAACAAATTATTAAGAATAAGAAAAGAACCAACAAAATATTCATAAATTAATTTAACATTTTTTTTATGAGTGAATATTTAAGTATAACATTTTATTTAAAAAAATCCTAATATTAATCCGAAGCGCGTCTTCTTCCTGCTGGTAGTCACTTTCTTCTTTTTCAATTTCGTTTTATTATATGCTTTTGGATCTTTCAATTGCCACACGTATTATGAATTATGTTTTGCTGATGAAAAAAAAAGTTGGCTATGATTGTTGGGTGCAACGATGAAAATACATCATTTATGAATTTTAATTTCACAGCAAATGCTAGGCAAATCATCATTTCTCGTTAAAATTTAAGTTTTGACCTCTATTTTTTGAATCGTTAAGTTTCAAATAGCTTTCAAAATTACACTGTGTCAATTTCTGAATAGATCTAATCGTATTTCCAAACAGATCTAATAGGAAAATAAATTATGCTTTGTAACACAAATTAAATTTAAGTAAGCAGTAGTAAAAAAATTATGAATTTAGAGAGTGAATATAATTACCTTAGAAGAAATGCATCCAACGTTAAGGTATATACCTCCAAGTGCACCAGACTCGTCAATACATATGATAAATTAAGCAAATACTTAAAAAAATGGAATTCAAAAGTAAATTTTCAACGAAAACGTTGCCATACCTTTGCATCGTAAGGAAATGGTCCATTTGAATATGATGGCAAGACTGCACATGCATGAACCTCACAAGACAATTTGTGATTCTATAAAGGAAAAAAGAGAGTAAAATACAGTGAGTATGCAAAGTAAAAATCAACATTCTTCTTTTGGATTCGATATCGAGAATTAACGTGCGATAAGACTCCAAAAATAAACCACTTCCTGTACATAATCTATAATCTTGTCCTAGTTACACAAAATAGTTGAAAATGAAGTAAACAATCTGCTCGAATAACTACTAATACTCGACTATACATATACATAGAGAAAGCAAACAAAAACTTGTGAAACTTAGACTTTCTTGCACAATATAAAACTACAGAATTGAGGCATGGCAATGGCATATGAATGGACATTAATTTGTATTAATTATCCAATTTAATTGGAGATTTAAACAGTTGTTGGCCATGAACAGCAAAGTGAGCAAAAACAGTCGAATAGGAAGATCAAAAAGCATTGGCATTAATATGTATTAATTGCTTAGTTTAATTAGAGAATAAAGATGATTATGGAGGGGCAAAGACTTTTAGGCCTTTTAATATAAGCTAAATTAATTGAATGGAGGAGGAAAAATTGTCAAGAAAATGAGAAAAAAGATAAATAGAATCCTTGGCCAAAGAGAGGTGCCACATCACTCTCTTATTGCTTAGCTTTATTATATATATATAGATTAGTTTGGGCTTTTCAATTTTTTCAAAATAAATGGTATTTTAGAATTTCAAGAAGTTTCTAGACAGATTATTTCAAGATTGCCCTTATTTAAATAGTTAAGATTTATTAACTATCTTTTTTTCTTCTAGAAAGTAGTAAAACTTGATTAGGGGTGAGTTCGTAAAAACACTTCTAATTTTCTAGGAGTGAATAGTTTCTTAAGGAGTGTGCATCAGTCCAAAAACCACTTATTATGAATCGGAGGGAGTAGCTTGCACGGAGTAGAGAAGGTTATCTTTGCAGTTTTGATTTTTATATAATTATGGTATTCGGATCAATTATGCGTATTTTGATCGTAATATATTGATTATTTTTAACGAATATTAACATCGAACAATTTTGTCCATCAAAAGTTGAATAAATAAAAACAAACAAATTAAGTACATTAGCAATATATATCTATCGTGTTAAGAACTTTTATATTAGAATTGTACTTTAATTTATTATAGTAGTTTGTTTATTTAATTATACATAATGCTAAATAAACTTAATTTATTATAATAGGTTGTTTACTTAATTATACATAATGCTAAATAAACTTTTTTTTTACCACTTGGTATTCAATATAGGTATTTCGGCCGATTAAATATTCGCGTCACATAAAGTCCATTAATTAAAATAACAAGTGTTTCATATAAAGAAAAAATTATATTTAAATTTTGAATGCGCGATCCCTAATTAAAAATAGGAGGAATTCTATTTTTTCTATCATGACTCTTGGCTTTAAGCATATGGACAAAAGTATAAACGGTAAAACTTGTCCCAGCAAAGCTGCCTTCACTTTAAATACTGATCAAAGGCTTAGTCAAACTTGATAGGTCGGCAGATTCTCTCTACTTCGGGAACCTATATGCATGGGCCAGTGATAAGAGAACCAATAATCACGTGTGGGCCGCCCTTTTTTGGAGGCTAAAGGTCATTTTTCACATTCTGTTCATAATTCATAACAAACTTTTGTCTTTAACACCTCTTATAATTTGGTTATTATTCAATTTTAGTGGAAAAATTTATCACCATTGTGCTATAGTTTAGCGGGAGATGGACTCAATAATTTTTGTTTAAATTCTATGTGTGTATTAGGAAATTCATCAATTGTGAACCCAATAGCTAAAATGAACTACGGGTTTTTGAAAAATATTCGAATCTATAAACTTCAAATCTTAATTCCGCTTGTGTCATCGTTAATTGAGATCGCTTACAAAGATCTATTAAATTAATTGTGCTATATCCCAAATGATGAAAACATGAGCCAATTATTAATTAATGAATCTCTTATCTTTCAGCTCTGCTAAAAACTTTTCTGATTTACCCCAACCTTCCCACTTATCCGACTGTTCTTCCCCAAAAGGTATTTATAGTACTTAGTACTTCCTGGCGAGCTCTTCTTCATAAAATACTCATTTGATTAAGTACTTCATAATATTGGGCACAGGGTTAACACATTCATTTTTGTAAAGTTAAGTTACAAATTAGGCTATTTCATAAAACTAGTTATCTGATCAGTGTATATAAGTTGAATTCTTTGTAGGTTAGGTATTTCTCTACAGTGTCGATCTATATAAATTAAACTCTTAGGTTAAAAAAAAAAAAAGACTTTGGTAAGAAACAGAAAGACCTATGACATTTTCAGTTCAATAAATTTATATATAAAAGACATTTGGTACATTAATACATTAGTGCTATCCCTAACCAAACCAAGACATAATCAAGAATAACATAATCAGGACAAAGGCATAACCAAGAATAACATAACTATGTCGAAACCAAATATAGGAAGTATAATTAAGGTACAAGTCACCACTGTCCATATCTAAACTGGTTTAAGGCACAGAGTTGGAAAGCTTGATTTAAGAACAAAGAGAAAGTTTCCCAATAGGAACTGAAGTGAAGGTTTTAATACAGCGTTCAAACCTCATAAGGTCTGGCGAGACGCTGACAGTTATAATTGTAAATTGTAAGCCAATTCAAAACCGGTAAACTTAGTTACATCAAGGAACTAATTAACTATGCCAATTAAAAATGCAAAGTCATCCTACAATTGGCAGTGCTTAGGTAGTTAGATTGAGGCAGATACATAGCTGAGTTTTCCATAATCAAAACAACAGTTTTTTTTCCTTTTCATGTCTAGTGTTTACATCAAGTTAATGAATACATAATAGGTGTCTTTCTCTTTCATATATATGCACTTCTGACTCTGTATGATCAAGTTTTATGAGTAATTGCAAACCTTAAGAGGTGATGTTCATCCAATATTGAATTAGATTATGATTATAAAGCCACATTTGCCAAGAAGATAAAGGAAAAATAAAAAACCATCCCGAGAATTACTCAAAAATAAGCCACAATAAATAATATAGGTATGGGTAAATTACAACCAGCGTGACACTCCAACTAAAACAGAGGAACCAAAAGAATAATAACAATAATATTATGGAGTACTGTTCTATTAATACAACATTGACATAAAAATGGCTTTTTCCCCCAAACTCAGAATCCCCTGGTATTCAAAGCACATGATGCAACAAAGAGTAGGAATCCAACAAAATTGATAGAAATTCTTGAGTTGCTTCCTGCTGCTGATGAAGAGGATCCAGGTGTTGAGGGCACTGTTTTAGAACCTGTAGTACCTGCATCAATTAAAGCATTTGCATTTGAGTTTGACTCACGTACACTGAAAGTGATTTTTTTTTACACGCTATCAAGTCAACTAAAAGATAACTACGACTAATTATTCGTTATAAGTAGGATTATTAACCTGAAAAATAAGGCAGGTAACATGTTAAAATTCAGTTCAATAATCTATAGTGCACAATTTCATCTCAATATTAGAAGATATGAGAAAAAGATTTTTTGAAGTACCTGATCCTGCTGGGATTTCATTAGTAGAATCAGATGGGGTAGTTGAACCTGCAGGAGAACTTGCTGGTACGGCAGCTGGAGCAGTTGGTCCATTTGCAGCTGTTTTTTTAAATGTACAAAACAGTCAGTTAGTTCATTTAATACGTAAATGTTTTAAAGAATTCACTTATATGCACTGACAGCAGGGTATTTTTTTCCACTATGGATATATTTTAACAAATTATAGCAGGTTAGCTCTCTTATTTTTTATGTTATTGATCCCGCTTTATATGGAGGGTTACCAATAGTTATCCTGATACGATAGTGCAAAAATTCTTCTACACTATTATATATAGAAGTTAAAAAACACTTTTCAATAGCAAGTTTAACTTCTACAGATTGACAAAGTCACCTAAAAGATGATAATCAGGTACGAGTGAATATCTATCTATAATAGATGGAAGTAGTAATCCTGAAACGAAAGCAGAGAATCTGCTATAACAAGGAAAGTATATTAATACTAGAAAAATTATTTACGCTATCAGTGTATATAAGTTAAATCAGTATTCAATAGCTAGTGAAATTAAAGAAATTGAAGAGTTTATCTTACCGTTGCACCTGCTCACTGGAGGAGTTTGTAAATTACAAGCTTTAGGTAATCCTAGAGCAAGAGTTTGATTAATAGTAATGCCAAGATTAGAACCACCACCATTAACCAACGTACAAAGGCATTGAGGACTGGATTGGACAACACTAGATAGTGATGTGCAACAAGATGAAGATGGCGTTGATGAATTTCCAGTGACATAGTTCAAACATGGGGACAAGCTTACTAGTGTAGTCATGCAGCTTGATTGAGCTAAAGCTCCATTCCAAGAAATGGCCACAATCAGAACCATAACTAGAGCCATCACATTGTTTTTGGATGCCATTTTTCTTAATTTGAGGCTAAATGAGAAATAGAAAAAGACGATTTGTTGTATCTTTTTGTTAATGAGGTTTGAGTGCAGAGCAAGAACAGGGTATTGGGGTTTATATACGCAAGTTTTTAGCATAAAAGAACAAGAAAAGATAGGTATTTTTGTTGGCCAACTTTTAAACTAATGAATGGTTGGTTAATAGCTACTCTTAGGAATGGTTACGAGGACTTTATAATCTATTTAATTGACAACTGTTTACCTAATTAGGTGATCTTCCGTTTGTAGTATTATTGGTTTGAAAAGGTTTAGCTTGTCTTCCAATATTGGAAAAATTGTAAGCCGCTACTCAAGTCGTTGTATGGAAAAGTTCGTCAACAAATGTTTTGGTTTGTTGTCATATTTTTTACTACTCCCTTTATACTAACGTCTAGCTTATGCGACACAAATTTTTCATTAGTTTGTTCCGGAAAGAGATATATTTTTATATTTAAAACTATGTAATACTAATAAACTTCTCGTTTTACCCTTAACGAGAATGACTACATGAATGTTATTGGCCTTAAGCCTCGCAACCGGTCCGGTTTTACTGGTTCAAACCGGTAACGGGACCGGTAAAAGCGGAACCGAAACCGAAATCGGAACCGGTGGAACCGGTTTACCCGTTACTGTTAACCATTTAAAACCTACAGGTCCGGTTTTTATTTTTTGGGACCGGAACCGGACCGGTTAAACCGGTCAAAATATATATATATATATATATATATATATATTTTTAAATGTAGCCGTTAACTGTGTGGGCTGGACCGTTGGGCAACGGTCCATTTTGCAAAAATGGCCATTGCCAACGGCTCCAAACGCCCCTTTTGGTCCCCCAACCCCCCCCCCCCCCCCCCCCCCCCCCAAACTTTTTTTTTTTACACTTTAACCCATCCCCCACCTCTATATAAATCCCTCTTCATTTCCAATTTTAATCCACACCAATTCACTCTTCTCTTTCTCTCAATTTCTCTCAATTATAGCTACTTTACAACAATTAGCCACTTTAAATTTCTCTCAATTAAATATTATAAATTTTTATTCTAGTTTCAATTATTAATTTTGCAATTATAATATTGTTGGTGAAATTGGTGATTTTGCAACGATCCAAAGTAGCTTTGGTGGATTTACAATTCTAGCCGCCTTCACTTTGTTGAAAAATAGTCCGGCAATTTGGTACCTTTGTTTCAACTCTATCTTTATTTTTCGCTATTTAATTATAGCAATTTAATTTGTTGCAATTTATTTTCTTGTGATTTATTTTAGTGTGATTTAAATTAATTCTATTTAATAATGGCGAAGAGATTTAGACGTGGTGCCGGTAGTAGTGGTATTGTTAGGGGTGGGTTTAATGAGGAAACATTTGTGAACGAAACACCTAATTTAGGTATTGATGTTGGTGGAAATAATCCACTTTTAGATCATGAGGCAATGCAACAACATTATACGAACACTTTTAATGAAATTGATGATGAAACACAACCCCCTGAAAATCCCATAGGAGATACAAGTCCTGCACAAGACAAACCGCCAAGAACTCGTAAGCCAACCGCTAAAATCTGGGGAATTATGACTAAGAATAAGGAAAGACAAACAACAACATGCAATATATGTAGACAAGTATTTGATTTTAAGCAACAAACTAGTAAGGATGGTGGAATGGGTACACTAATAAATCATATGAAAGGTAAACATAAGGATGTTTGGGGAGAGCAAACAAGTTCAAATCTGGGGGGTATTCAAATGACAATAGACCCACGAACCGGTAAAAACTTTAAGTATGACAAGAAAAAAAAACGTGTAGAAATATCTAAAATGGTTGCTTTTGATGCTCTACCATTTTCCTTTCCTTCGGGTTTGGGGTTTGTTACTTATATTCAATGTTGTTATAATATGTTATTTGAGAGTATTCCTAGAAGTACTTGTAGAGCGGATGTTATAGATTTGTATAAAAAATATAGATTTTATTTGCGCCATGTATTTAATTCTTTAAATTGTAGTGTTTCTCTTACCGCCGATTTGGTTCTTAGTCTTAACAAGTTAGATTTTTTTGCTATTACATGTTATTGGGTTGATGATAATTGGGTGATGCAAAAAAGAATTATAGCTTTTTTATTTGATGAAAGGAAAGGTCGTCACGATGGAAATTTTTTAGCAGATTCAATGTCTACTATTATGAGATTTTTTAACATTTATAGAAAAACACTTTGTATTGCTTTAGATAATGCTTCTAATAATACAAAGGCGATTGGTCTTTTAAAATGGGAATTAAACCCTCCGCTAAAAAATAGTTTTGATGTGAGATGTAGTTGTCACATTTTAAACTTGATTGTTAAAGATGGTCTTGAGTGTTTTGAAGATTCTATTCAAAAAGTTAGAATTGCGGTTGCGTTTCTTTTTTGTAATGCTAATAGGGCATAAAACTGATAGATTTTAAGAATTATTGTGTAGAAAATGGCCTTAGACCTAGAAAAATTCAAGTAGAAGTTGACACTAGGTGGAACTACACTTACATTATGTTACAACAAACATATGATTATAGGATTCCCATACAACAAGTTTACAACCATTTTAATACGAATAGTGATGATTGGATAAATATTACCGATTGGGAAGATGTTAAGGAATGTGTTGAACTCTTACAAATTTTTTATAATGCAACTCTTGCTTTTTCTAGACAATTCTATCCAACGGTAACCGGAATTTTAGCCTACTTAGCGGAAATAGCTAGAGTTTTACAAGAGTATAAAAATAAATTCGGTTATCAAGCGGCTATTTTTAATGTGACAACAAAATTTAAGAAGTATTTTTTTTCCCATCCCAACTTTATTTATATTGGGTTCTCTTTTAAATCCTTGTTTAAAAATGTCTTATACTAGAGTATTGGTTAATCAAATTTATACTTTTTTAGAAGTTGAACCATCTTTAGCTGACGCCGAGTTTAGAAATTTTTTTAGTCATTATTCTAATTTGAAAGAAAATGCTACACCCGTTGCTCCACGCCCCACTACTTCTCAAAGTAGCAAAAAGGGCTTGTCGGGTTTATCGCATTTAAAAGTTTTACATTCACATCCAACTCCTTCTTATAATGCAAACTTTGATGAATATCACCTTTATTTGATGCAGCAAAATGTGGATATCAAGGAACTAGATGATTTGGTCGTCTTAGCATGGTGGAAGAGATACAAAGCAAGTCAACCGATACTTTCAAGAATGGCGCGAGATATCCTTACGGTTCAAATATCAACCGTGACTTCGGAGAGTGCATTTAGCCAAGGAAGACAACAAATTGGAGACCATAGACTCTCATTATCCGGATTTAGCTTGCAAGTACTAGTGTGCATTCGCGATTGAATTAGATCGGAGCGACGCAACCAAAACTTAGAAGCGGTGGAAGGCGAAGAGGAAGAGATTGAAGATTTGATAGCAAGTGGAGTGGACCAAGTGGAAAACTTTGAAGATATCTCCATGACCGAATATGATATGGCGGGATATTAGCCAAATGATTGACACTTTTTGATTTTATTATTCTACTATTTCTTTGCAACTCATGTATTATTTGCAAGTTAAAAAAAGCTACAACTTGCAAATAAATGTTATCCATGACTGAATAAAATATATGGTTTATTGAGCTTTCTTCTATTTACTTGTGTTCATATTTTTGCTTATATTAAGTTAGGAATATACCTAAAATATACTAAGAATATACTTATAATATACATCTACTTAAATTAAAAACTAGAAAGTTATATACTTGAAAAATAACTAAAATATACTAAGAATATACTTATAATATAAATATACTTAATTTATAAAATAGGAATTTATAAACTTAGAAAAAACTTAAGCTATAAATAACTTAAGTTATAATACATATAACTTAAACATATTTAAGTATATATAGTATACATATATATAACCTAAATATATTAATATATATAAGTATATTCTTAGTATATTTTAGGTATATATAGTATAACTTAAGCATATAACTTAATATATATATACGTATATGCTGTTAGTCAGTAAATATATAAACTTTACTTGTGAACTTATATAACATATGTAAATATACCTACAATATACTAATAAATACTATAATATATATAAATACTATACAAAAAAAGGGGGGGGGGGTGGTTTCTAACGTTTTGGACCGGTCCGGTTCCGATTTTTAGACCGGAAACTAGCCAGTTCTATAATCGATTACCGGTCCGATTCCGGTCAAACCGGTTAACAGGCTTAATTGGCCTTATAGTACACAAATGTTACAAGTCAAGACCACAAGTTTCAAAATCTCTCATTTTCTCTTGTTTCGACTGGCGAGTCAAACTATGTCGCGTAAATTAAAACGGAAGGAGTATTTTAGGCACGTGCACTTTTAGCTAATACTTAGTCATTTCCAAAGGAAAAGCGATAAAGAAAAGATCACCAATTATTTATTTATTTTTTAATCGGATGTTCCCGAAGGAGTTGTTTTGTTGCGTATAATATTGATCATGCTATACTCAACGCTTGTTGTACATAAAGATAGTAAGGCTACATTGGTGAAGTCCGATTAAAACTTCATTCTCTTTATCTAAAAGGCTACCCTAACTATATCCTAAATAGGAACCTGACTTTTAAGCTTGTAGAGGTAAAAAACATAAGGTAATTTCTTCTGATGATATGTCTGTGTCTTGATAGGTGATTAGAGTTATTCAGTATTCGTATCGTGAAAAGTAGTAATTACCCGATAAAATAGTTGAAGCGTGCCTACACTGATTCATAGCCGCGTTATAGAAAGAAATTTATACTTTTAATATTGTTTCGGTGGTGAAGAACATATCTTGATTTAACAAAGAAAAAATATGTGTAACGAGTCTCATGACCCTTCAGTGGGTAACCTTAATTTATGCAAAATCAATAGTGTCCTACAACACATGAAATCCACAAACTATTCCATACTTTAAGGTTTATTCTCAAACGAAAAAGAGTTCAAAGCCCTATAAATAGCCTAAGCCATGGCCATTACCAAATCGTCCAAGGAAACACTGTAAAATCAACAAGCAATAAAAACAAAAACAAAATCTTACAACAAGCAAAAAAAAAAAAAAAAAAAAAAACTAAAAATGGAGGCCAAAAAGCTTGTTGCAGTGTTTCTGATGTGCATGGTTGTGTTAACAGCTGTGTCCGTCTCCAAGGTTGAAGCCACAGAAGAAGAGTACAAGGATTGCTACAACACTTGTCACCAAGAATGCTCTCAACAAGGCCAAGGTTATACCTTTTGTGAGGTGAAGTGTGATGAAGACTGCTCCAGGAAGGACTTCGTAGGTAATTATTTCCATCCATATTATATGTCTTTTAAAGTTTTCTTACATTTTTTGTTACGAAAATAGCATTATATTTAATAGTCAAGGGGCCGTTTAGTTGTGGATATTAGCTAAAACGAAGATAAAATTCATAACAAAATCATGAAATTATCTATCCCATATAGAAGCTGGATTATCTATCCTAGTTATAATTCTTGTTACAATCTCAGGATTATAACCTTGTTTTGAACCAGCCTACTCCTTAATGATCATAAAAGTTCTTCTCTAAACCGTCTTTTCTCTCTCTTTTAAACGTCTCACTTTAATTAACAGTCCACTAATTGGAGCCGTAAAAGTAGATCCGGAAGAAACTAATAAATAACTTCTTATTTTAAAAAAATGTCAAATATTTTGAAACGAAATCAATTTGCAGTCGCACAGGAGAGAGTATTTTTATTTGAATATTAAGCAATTGTTTTGTTCTTCTATAAAATTGTTTTATAATATTTTTAAATTCTGAAAACTCGTGAGTTTATAATACGTTATCTTTTAACCATATAAACTTTATTTGAATAACATGTCGAATTGTCGATTGCACAATAAACGTTCTACATTGGTTCCATCTTTTAAATGTTTTTTTTAAAACTTTTGCAGCTCAATTCCCTAAATTCAAGGCTTAAGGAGGAGGACCAAAAAGATACAAGAGATGAGCACATACAGCTGAAGAATAATAAAGCAGTGGAATTGTATTATATTTCTGCTAAATACTTCATCATTTTCTTTTCCACTACTGGTTGTAATTTTCAATATTCAATAAAATCATCCATTTCTTAACTTGAGTTGCACCGTGCTCAGTTTAATTTTTATCTCATTAATTATTTGTTTTCGTAAAAGGAAGATTTGTAGTTTACAAATCGACATCAATTTCTTTTCAAGGATAATAGAGATAAATGAAATATATAATCATTTTTATACAGGGGCATATAAATTTCAGTTCCAATTGGATTCCGTGTTTCGTCTCATCTAGACTAAGATTATTAATCATTTATCACATCTTGTCAGTTATCTATTGGCTAGAAATTGACCATTCACTAAGTATCCATGAGTTAATGATGGAAGTAGTTTACATAAAGTAGGTTATTCCTTCTAATTTGTTTAAGCCTAGTTGGACGGATCGAAATTACTCGATATCATTTTTAGTGGAATTTAGCAGATATTCAAAATAATTCAAATACAAAAACTGATTCAAACACCATAGTTATAAAGAAAAAAGGTAGTAAATCATTATGAATTTAGAAATTCCTTCATTTATCTAAAGTTGTATAATGTGGACCTGATGAGAATGACCTAAAACTAATTTTAAAAAAATGAACGTATGTAGTTCCAAAGGATTAATTTTATATACTATATTCAGAAAGTCCCAGTTCAATTTCCACCAATATCATACATAATTTCTCTCCGGTTTTGTATTACTATTGTTTAACTCAATTTGTTTGTTTTATATACTATTGTTTAACTATTTCTTCCTCTCAATTTTTTTTTATTCAATACTTCATACTATTTTCTCCTATGTGTGATCTTAAATACTTCCACATTATTATTTTCTCCAATTAAAAACTGCAAGATGTACAACTTTATCTAGAACATAAATTAATTTCGAGCAAGTAGTTAATAACATGCATTAAGCTGAACCCAGGGTAACTTTTGCACACAATCTTTTGAAAAATTAGAAAATATTGGACTAGAAGAACAATATTATATAGGGAACCAAATTAAAAGAACAAACATCAAAGAATGATTCTGTTATTCCATTTAAAAACAACCAGAGTACAGAAAAAGTATTATATATATATAAGATCAATTAAAGCTTTTATAAACTGACTATAAATATTTTTTAATACTACCAAATCACCTAAATAATAATTACGGATAACAATTCATAAAAAAAATAAAAATCGTCAATTCAGAGTTTACTTTTATATTCCGACTGCATAAAAGAACTTTACATTATCATCAGATCATCTAAACGAAAACTACATGTAACTGCCTTCATGTAGTACTTTATTGGTAGAAGAAATTAGAGTGAAGAAAGTCATGACTAGCAAGGATAATCACAAGCACAAAAAGGACCATTAAAGCCAATTTGTTCAATGCATTGTCCACCGGCGGAGGGTCCAAATTTATTATTGCAGAAAGGTAAACATTCCGGTTCAACTTTGCCTTCATCGCACAATATTTCTGGGTGTATTTGGTAGCATGTTTGTGCCATCGCCAATGGTATCATCGTTCCAACTGCGTGCAAGAAAAGAAGAAGACAATACAAAACCATAATCAATTTCATTGAATCTCTACATGACTCATCGTTAGATGACTTTTCTCGATGGAACGAGAATTGGCATGAATTCCTTAGCCAGAAAAATGTATACTATATCATTACAATATCATTCAATCAACAATTAAGAAGCATCACTCAAAATAGGAAACTTCGTATTTTTCCTAGTAAGGCCAGCAAATTAAAATCTGTCTTAATTAACTCCTTTAACGTACTAAGAAGGTCAATATGGAAAGAACAAGTTCAAAGTCACGATCAATTCCTTTTTCAAATCCCGATACAGTTGTAGATCAGTAAGATTAATTGTGGATAGATCCAAGACAAAAATAGAAACCTACGAGTCTTTTTTGATCTAGCTTTCTAAACTTTGCTTTTCAAAAAGAGTTGTAGAAATAAAAACTGTTTTGAACACAAAAAGGACTAAACAGAAACAAGAGAGATTAACTGAAGAAGATCCTCCGTCTAACTTAATCATCCACAGTTGAAGATCGGTAAATAAAACAGGAGAAATTATCTGTCTGTCTATATGCGTATGTATGTTGTAAGTAGAAATCAACAACGGAAAAAACATGTGTTGTGTGTGTAGTTATTACCTAGAAAAACAGCAGCAATGAGAAGGAAGTAAGCTGATATATTTGCCATATGCTTCTTTCTGGAAAAACAGTTTAGAGGACAAATCTGCAAGAGTACTTGTTTATGTGGTTTGGCACACTAGCTAAATAATTGGATGAGTTCCTTGTTATTATAAGTTGTGAAAAGGGGTGTATCAATTATTGAAGCCAATCCAATTAAATCCTACAGTACTGAATATGATAGATGGTTACACTTTTGGTTATGCCGATTAATAACCAGGAAACTGTCCTTTAATTTTCAACCACAAACTGTTTTCATCGCCCGATATTGCAAATAAACACCTGTTTGACCCCTAATGACAGTGACTTAATTGATTTTTTCCGACATATTCCATTAGATTTAATCATTTAACAAATAAACAGCTGTATTAACACTAATGGCCGTAGCTTGATTTTTTGCCGACATTGGCCCCCTTTGCTTTGCATAACGTACGTGGCAACTGATATTTGAGCGAGTCACAAATTATTTGGTCAGCCACAAATATTCTATTTTTGATTGAAGGTTCTCAAAATCGGTCAGAACTGTATGAATAAACTAATTCTCTGCTTATCTAATTTTAGTATACGTTTTCTTTTTAGTCATAGTACTAGGGGTTGGTTTGGTCGAATAGTTTGATACAAATTTTATATTTATCTTAACAAATATATCGAATATGCATAGTATTAATTTAAAATTAAATAACTTAAAAAAATTAAAATCTCGAATGCATAAGCTTTAAACTCTACCTTCAACAATGATAATATTCACTATTTCTAAAATCGTAGACAACTTAGACAAAACAATTTAAGAAATAAATGTGCGAGAATTACTTGTTAAACCTTTTCTTGAAATATTGTCATGGTTTACTAGGTATATATTATTTTTAATTCACACTCTTTTTGTTTTATTTATGCCATAATGGGTTGTTTATCGATCTTCCTCTCCAAAATCAAATTGCATCATGTAAAACTTAATTTATTGTACTTATTAATGGTTGATCATTATAATTTAATTTTAGTTATGATACCATATAGCATCTTATATATTTGTCAAATTTCACACGTTTACGCAACCTTTTAAATGTTTTAACTACTCAATATTTAATTATGTAGCCCCCAGTTGACAATCAAGCACTTGTTGGTTCAATTCTAACATATGCAAAAACAATACATAAACCGACTGATATTATTATATATTAGTGCTGGACCCAGTGGCGAAGCCACATAGAGCCGAGCGTGTCCATCCGAACCCCCTCGGCGGAAAAAAATACTATTTTTACAAGGTTAAAATTATTTTTTATGTATATATAGTAGATGTTGAATCCCCTTAGGCTTCTTCGTATATTTACTTTTTTATATTTTGAACCCCCTCAACAGAAATCCTGGCTTCGCCACTGGGCCTGGACCATTCAGCTAATTAAGTCAAATTAAAATTTCGTAATAGAACAAGAAAGTGGATTTACTAAGGTCAAGGAGAGATCTTGTATAGTCATGCGCCAATGAGCGTATGCAAGATATGAGTAAGAAGTGTCTGTCTATTGTCATAATTTCTATTTATAAATGATACGAGTTTGAATATGACATTTTAGGGTAATTTTAAGATTTTAGCAGGTTCTTTGATGAATTGACATTTACTTTGTAAGAAGTGTCATCTGTTGTCACATTTTTGTTGGAGCGTGTGCATTTTAATGTTAAAATTATAATTATAATATTTAGGTGCATTATTATATTAGTGGGTAAATTCATTAGAAAATGATCATTATTTCTTGGTGTAACTCATGTAACTACTAGTGTTATGATCACCACTAATTATCCATTAAAGCTTAAATATTTATGTAACTACAAACCTATGTTCTACAATATATTATCCCGTTAACTTATTATGCATTATGAGAGAATTCCTCCTACTATAAATAGTGATGTTTTTTTCCTTGTATAGGAGTATGGGAAGTGTGGGAAATTATCGTAGAGAGCATAAAAAAAGTGAGCTTACACGTGGGTAATGAAGACAATAGAGAAGAAAAAATCTAAGTCTCCTGTTTATTTTCTATCAAAAAGATTATTATTTTTGTTGAAGGAATAAAGTCTTTTATTGGCGGAGCTTTGGACTCAGTAAATAATCTGGAGTTGTTTGAGTTATACGACGTTATTGGATCGTTGTATCGGTTGGGACATGTCGAGAATATTGTAGCTAAACAAGTGAAAATTTTACCGCAACATATATGAATCCTTAAAAAGAGCAAGAAATCTACGCCTTAATTTTAATTTTATTTTCTTTTTTAACTGTATTTAATATTTTCTCCAATAAGTTTTTGCTGATACATCTCTTTCTTGATCATTCGTTTCTTGAATACGTCTAGGCTACTTCTAATTATGCCTTCAGTCACTCGTTTCTATCTTATTATTCTAGAAAAAAAAAATAAGGAAGGCAGAGCGATGATTTAATTAATTACGAAAGTCTACTAGATCAAACTTGCTTTCATATTTATGCATGCAATTGGAGTGGGATCTGTTGCTCTTTCATTACTCTCACATGCATGGTGATCAAGTGTATGGAATCCATTTATCTTTGTCCATAGAAATCCTCATAATGAAACAAGCTTTAATTTCCTTAAAAGAAAGGGAACTGTGTTTAGTCAATCGTATTTCATAAGGTAATACAAGCACCATATCGCTATATATAGTTCACGCTCAGGGTTCAAGCAGCTTGCACAATAATCTAATTTTTTCTTTATGTTAGGAATTTGATATATGAACCTACTTGCAGGACTAATTCATTGACTCACAAAAGGGGTAAAGCGCTCACATCGAAAGTTCTTTATTTACAGAGCTCATATCCCAACTATATTCCATCATGGTGGTTTCACTCAATGTATAAATATGATTAATCGCACGCGAGGTACACTATAACAAAATATGCTTTTAGCGGTAATTAATTTGCGGCAATAACTTAATTGTCGCTAATTATATTCTAGAATTAATTATTACCGGCAATACTAAACTTTAGCCCTAACAATAAATGTCGCCAAAAGCCTTAGTGACCTTGAATCTAATGGCATTAACCAATTGCTGGTAAATGTTTTTGTGGCAATAACTATTGCCGCTAAAAGGAAAATATATTGCCACTAAAAGCCTTTTTTGGTGTAGTGGGTGTTAGGTTTTTGGGTTTTCCCTTTCTATGTGTAATTGGATTAATAAAACTCAATCCAATTTGGACCAGACCACTTTTGCCCAAAAATTACTCTATATATAGGATCAATTTAGGTCTTATTTTCAGAACACAACAGTGAATTTATAGCAGCCATATAGAGAGAAAAAGTGAGAGAGAAAGCATATTTTCGTCCAGAAATTTTCTGCTACAGCAATCCGTTTTAAATTGCGTTTTCCAATTTTTTAACCGTTGGATCGTGCTGAAATTTGAACTGGGGGTTCTCAACATCTGGTTCTTCGATTTCAACGGTGGAGATCGGATTTGTTGTCTGTAGCTCTAGTTTTCGAGTACGAACAATAGCTCGTTTTTGGGGGTGATTTCTCTCCTTTCTTCGCTAGTTTTAGTGCTATCTTTTATGCATTGTTGCTCCGTGCTTGGCTTTGTTGTTGTAGCCATTTGGAGAACATTGTTGTAACTCGAGCTTTTGTGGGCCGGAGGTCCCGTGGATGTTTCCTCTTCACCTTGAAGGGGTTTTACCACGTAAATTTGGTATCTCTTGCATTCGATTTATTTTTGCTTGCTTTGCTATTTTATTGTTAGTATAGCTGCTGTCCGGATTTCCATGTGTGCTAGTGTTTATTGTCTTCTCTTTGTTCAAATAGTGTGAGAAGTTTTGACTTGGGTATTTCTTCCCTTGTTACCTCGTCGAGCAATTTGGTTATTGCTTGTTTCTTCCCAACAGTGGGTACATAATTTGAGGAAATGTTTCATCCTAAAGTTATTCTCTTGCTATCAGAAATGTACATACAAAAAGAAATGTGATTTATAAATCACTTTAGGGAAATGTGAATTATAAATCGTGCTTCTTGAAGAATTTATAATGCATTTGTCAAACATGCAGATTTCGTTATGCCACTTCATAGGGAAACCTCTTTTTGAAAGAGCAAAGGTCAAATTTTTTAGAAGAGACACTTCACTTTTAAAACAAACACGTTCAGTTTTATTTAAGCATACAGTCACATTTTAAAATTCAAATAAGGCAAAATTTCTAAAGTTGGAGCGGGAGTATAATTTTTAAAGCAAATTAATAGGGGGTTTAAATGATTTTCCTCCATCTTCTTTAAAAAAAAAAAAAAAAACTTAATTCGTTCTTTTTAAATTTCTATAGTTTCACGATTTAACTTTTTATGCAATATAAATGAAATTTAAATGCTGAAAAAACTTAAAATATATGATTGTTGGTTTTTTAATTTCATTAAAATATATGATCATTGTTTTGTTGATTTGTCAATAGTGATGTAGGCAAAGGAAATATCAGTGGTGAAAGAATAAGTGGAGGGGAGGGATAAAATGATTGGGGTACCGAGGTGACATGACACGTGGCGTTCATCTCATCAAAATGATAGTGTCATGTGGGATTGGGTGTCTACCTTTGACCGTAACAGAAAAAGGTTATATTTGAATAATTTAGATAATAGTGGGGGTATTTTTGTACTAATTGTATAATAGAGGATAAAATTGATATTTTTCGTACAGTGAAAGGGCAAATTTGACCCCTTGCCCCTTTTCAAAATCTCGTTTGGGTTAATATGTTTTCTATTGCATATCTTGAAATCCGTATCTCATTTTGGTCAAGATTGTATTGGTCAAAGTAGCACTGAACTTTGATTCAATATTGTAACTTTTCACCATTTAAAGGTGAATTATAAAAGTTGAGACGCTCCTAAAAAAATCTATATTTTCCTGTTGAAAAAAATTATGTGGATATCTCTCACTGAATATCAGTGGAAAAAAATCTAAATAGTAGTATTTTTACACGAAAAAATTAGAAGGTTTTCCATCGTTTCAATGGGAACCTGTTTTCCACCATACATTTTTCCAGTGAGCTGGTTCAGTGATAATAAGGTAGAAAAACCATGTTTAATAAGCATAAATTTCCCACTGAATGTCAGTGCAAAAAACATATGTTTCTAGTAGTGAGATCAATCAATACTTATTATAATTAACCACATAATATTCATCCTTATCCTTAGTTTTTTAATTAAAATGGATATTTTATTTTAGAAATTTTGTTTTAGAAATGACCTTATTATGACTTGAGATTCAGATCTTTGTGTTAGACAATTCACTTCCCGCAGTACATATAAATCAACTGAAGATAAAGTGAGTGTTCATTTATGTGATTGTGTACGTTTCTAGAGACTGATAAATTGGATGCAATATAATGACGACGTATCTAAAATCAGTGATGATTGAACTAACAAAATAGAATTGTACTCTCTTTATAGGTTAAAATCATACGCTTATTCCCCTGCATGATGAGTATAATATAGTTGAGTGTTAAATTTTGAAGTACATGGGATATATCTGTAATTAAGTAATTATAATTAAAACAAATTGAAGTGAAAAACAAAAGGAAAATTGAGATCAAAATGAAAATTTTGTATTTTTGAATTTTATGAACTCTCAAAAAGAAGAAGAAACATCTTTGTTCACTCATTCAAGTTTTTACTAATTTACTCTTTTACTAAAAAACGGTTAGTACTAAACCTTTTGCAGAATATTATAGCCTGTTTGACCAAGCTTCTAAAATCTATTTATTTTGAAAAGTGTTTTTTTTAATCAAAAGTGTTTTTATAAAAAGTATTTTTGGTAAGAAGCAGTTTGTATTTGGTCAATCAATTTAAAAAACACTTTTCTGTAGCAATTTATGTTTGGCAAAGCTTTTCAAGAAGTGATTTTAAATGTCAAATTACGAATAAGGACATGAGTAGATTTACTTAATAATTAGTAGTATTATTAAGTAGATAAATAATTTAAATATTTATTATGAAAGACTATGATTAAGCTTTCATTTTATTTAAGTAAAATATGAAAATCATAAAACTTTTCGTTTACCAATTAACTATAATCTGAAAAAAAAAACTTTTGGTTTACCAATTACTAAAATATGAGGAAATATATAATTAGCTAAAATTAGTTAAAGACTTTTGTTTACCAAAACATAGCAGGAGATAGAAATAAACAAAGAAAAGAAGAGCAGTTAAACCAACACTCAAAGGAGATAAAAGAACGAAGAGGTATAGAGGGGTATTTAGAGTAACGATACTATACCATACAAAGCGTAACAACGATCCAAATAAAAAAAAGTAAGAAATTGGGAAAACCACAAAGCACAAGAAACCTTTATGTGCAGAATAAATAAAAAAGAACATATTCAAGAAATCATACCTTGTGAAAAATAAGTTGTTGATCACGTTCAAGGCTTGGTTGAAGGAGATATTGTCATGTGTAACGAATAAGCTGTAGAATATCGTATTTATTACTAGGTTTAATTAAGTAGGGTTATTATGGTATATAACTTCTTTTACTAAGGGTATTATTGCCAAGACAAAAATTAAAAACTGCTTCTGCTTTTGGGGGAAAACTATTTTTTTTAGCTTCTGAAAAACTGTTTCTGCTACTCCCCACAAGTACTTATTTTTCTTTAAAAACTTGGCCAAACACCTCATGTTTTTTTTTTTAAAAAAAAAAGCACTTATTGAAGAAAATAAATACTTTTGTGGAAAGATAAGTTTGGCCTTACAGGTTATTAGTCTTGCAAAACTCCTAAATAAATCAAATAAATAAATTACTTACTAAGATCTATAAGTTACTTGTAATTGTTATACTTGAGTAGGATTTAACTCTTTGATTTTGAAATACTGGGGATTATTCACGATTCAGTCATGGTACCTGGGCGTTTAGAATAATTTACTTTCGAAATTCATTATAAAGTAAGTTTTTTTTAACTCTTTTACTAATTTGTATAAAAATAATTACATTAACAACTAATATTCGCCATAATTAAATATAGGGTTCCCATGGACCAATTATAAATAATCCGTGAAGTAGAGTCACTTCCAAAAGTATAAATACTATTCCCTCTGTCCCAATTTAATATAATTTAACAATTAATAATTTATTAAATTTGTAGAAATAATTCATAGAATTCAAAATCGAAATTTCAGTTGATTAAAAGCAAAATATAAAGTTCCTTTGAAGGTCTTAGTACTTAGATATCGCAACAACCAAAACTGAAATTAATCAATTAATTATAGACTAAAAAATAAAATATTCCTTATGAATACGAGAGTCCGGTCGATTAAGGTGCGTATATAACCATATTTCCCTCGAAATATGAAGTAAATATATAAACTTAGCATAACACTCATATGCATGGAATAGTTAATAATTCTTCAAAATTTATGGAAGTATTTCGATTAGGGAAAAAAAAAACTCAGAGTTAAGGTACGTAATCAAATAATTGACCAAAATTGAAATCGGTCAATAATCTATAGAGAAAACGTATAAACATCGGATAGCACACATACATAGATAAGTATCAGGTGTGACTCAATGTAATTGGTGGTCTAAAGCCAAATTTTAATAAGATGTCTTAAATACATTCAATAGAACTAGCTTCTGTGTGTGTCGTGTACGCCGCAAATGCATCCCATGCGTCACACGTGCATCCCTTGTCAAGTAGTAAAAATATTTTAGAATCACATATGATAGTTAAACCCAAAATTATTGGACATTATTTGTTAGACCTTGTACTTTTGTGCGTTGAGTTTCGCCGTGAGTTAATCGATGTAAACTTGGAGAGCGAGATTATCCTTGAGGTTATAAGAGATTAGCCATGTTAATACTAGGTGTATGAGAGTTGCCTTCGGGGCTATTTTACAGCTTAGTTAGGTACATGCCGAGCCTAGATAAGGCCGGCCGGCTACTTTTTATAGTTTTACTTGTTGTGGGAGTCACAAAGAGGTAAGTTACACGCAGTTTATTTTTGACTCTTCAGCTTACTTTCAGTATTACAGCTTTCAGTTATTTCCAGTCGCCTTACATACTCGGTACATTATTTCGTACTGATGTCCCTTCGTCGGGGATGCTATGTTCATGCCCGCGGGTTCAGATAGGCAGCTGGAGGGAACGCCACAGTAGAGTTGCCGAATATCAACTAATGTGGTAAGCTACATGTCATTCAGAGTTGCCAGTCTAGAGTTTTGTGTGTATACAGATGATGGGTAGGGTCCCGACCATAGTACAGTCGTTACTCGTTGGAGGTTTGTAGACGTATCCCGTATGTCCAGTATTGTCAGAATGGTGGACTTGTCGGCCCTTGTATATATCCCCTTTTGGCTTTTGATGTTTATAGACTTGCATGGTGGTCTTGCCTGCCCACATAGCGATTCTTATATTCTATAAGTCGGGATGATCCCGCTTTGGTTGAGTTGATTGTTGTTCAGAGATATGTTAGCACATGGCCTTGTCGGCCTAAGTTATGATACCACACTTATTTATGGGCTTCATTAGCCCAAGTTAGTTATTGCGACACAGGTTGTACGAGTTAAAGAGTGGTACGCTCGGGCCGAGTATGGCACCAGTTACCGGCGATGCCTCTCCAGATTTGGGGCCTGACATATTTAAACTTGAAACAGTTGTTTCTTAGAATAGTTTGTTGAGCATAAGAGACCAGTACTACGAACTAATTTCTAGCTTAAATCAATATTTTTTTAAGGAAAAACAAGATCTATACACCTGACTCTACTTTTAGTAACGATTGAAAAATGGGCCCTAAAAATTTAGGGGCCTAAAGCAGTACGCCTTACAGCTTATTTGGATGGTTGTTACCTATTGTATCGTGTTATGTTGTTAGTTTAAATACAATGGTTGTTTTGATTGTTATTTAAATTTTATTGTATCGTATCGTTACCTCATTTATTTTTTCTCATTTTTTCTTTTCTTATTATCTAATAATCATATTTTATCCTTGATCCTACCTTTTTATGATAGCTCTACACCATGCCTTACTTTTCTTCTAGGTTTATCCTTCAAATTGTTGATGTCTAACATTATGTAATGACGGAAAACGATACAATCTATCCAAACATTGTATTCATCAAAACAATACAGTACAATACAATATAACACAATACGATATAATATGATACATTATGAAACAATACGTAACTACCATCCAAACAAAGTGTTAGTGGCGGCTTTTGTATTGAACCGTCCCTGGTAAATATTTACCCGCATCGGGTGTTACTATGTTAAGTAATTTGATATATTGAAAATATACATTAATTAATCATGATTAAATAATAAAAGTGTATTTATAAATTTTGTCATGTATCTATTTGTTTGGTGTAAGCATCCGGTGCTCATAAGTTTTTTCCCACGTACTTATGGATAGTTAATTATTCATTAATTTTACAGGTGATATTTCAAGTTAGGAAAGAAATTTATTCAATGTTAAGGTACATGATCAGATTTCACAATTGACTAAAACTGACTAGTCAACAATTTTTGGACTAAAAACAAAATGACAGAGAACAATACTACCCTATAAATACCCTCCCTCTGTAGCCTTTGTTACTTCACTTCCAACAGTACTACTATACTTCTCCTTAATTCCCATTAAATTCTTCCTTTTACGGACCCTTTTATATTTTTTCTCCCTTCAAATTATAATTTCTTTTATAAAACCTAGAATGTCCAAACGTTCTCGAGTTAGCCGCTCTGATAGTTTCGACCAACCCAATAAGCATAACAACAATTCATCTACAGACAATGCAAACAAGTTACTCAAGCCTTCTTTTGGTCCTTTTAAAAATTCTTCTGCGAGCTCTTCTTCTGTTGGAATGGCTATTGGTCAAACGAGTGGTCTTGGTGATTTTTTCAAGGAGTGTTCCTTTTGCCAGTCGAAGTTCAAACAAGATCATAACATCTTCATGTATAGGTACATGTTTTTTTTTTTTTTTTTTTTGTGATTCTTTTTTTATATATGATTGAATTGATCACTCGTCTTGCTTGAATTTGTCTCCTTTATGCAACAGTGGATTCAAAATTTTAGTATATGTGCCTTGAGTTGAGAGTGTACATTTTGAATAATGTATATCTTTTTTCTATTGGTACTTGTTTTTCTCGAGCGAGCACACAATTTTTTTCCCCATAATTGTGGTGTTCAGATATATTTATAATTATTAACGATTGTGATTTATATGTAATCTCAAAAGCTTGAAGAATTTGTATGATCTATGTTGTATTACACACAAAACATTACTTGTCACAACTCACACGTCATATAAATTCGAAACCTAAGATTCCGTCAAACACGTACACATCTCACGTGTCATTAGGTTTTTTCTTTGAGAATTCTTAAATTTTAATGTTCCCTAACACGTTATATTTATTAATCTGTATTACATATACACATGATTTTGGTTCCCTTTTTCCAGACTTAGTAGAAATTTAATGTAGTACTTACATTTCGTGTTTTGATTGAACACAGGTCACTTGCATTCTGCACGGAGGAGTGCCGTGCAATTCGAATTGCTTATGATGAAGAATTAATGAAGAAGCAATCAAACAAATATGTGGAGAATTAATTAAGAACTAGCTCATGAAGGAGTCATATATATATATCTAGGGTGCAATATTGGCTGTCAATTTTTATGATAAGCTAATTGCACTTTCTGTAACATGGCTTATAGGCTATATATATCATATCTAAAAATTATCCTTTTCTAGCTGAAATTAATGGGTCCGTGAGTCCGTCCTGTATTAGTAATGTTGTGTCTGTTTAGAAATCATACTATAGGTCATCAATTGTGCTGTACAATTTGAACACCGTGGTATGAAAATCATGTTATTTTACAGTTTGAATTTTTTTATTTTGTCCTGTTAATGTCTTTTAATCTGTTCGCTCAACGGATAATGTGGTTTGAATTAAATTGCAAATTTAATTGAGTAGGTAACTCATGTTTTCTTCTTACGTTCAAATACACGAAAATCAAGAAAAACTAATAATAGTCATACGCTATAATAGATCTATTACGATCGAAGGATGTGGTGATACGGTAAAGGAGTCATCTGCTATGGTGAGCGCTAAAACCCCCCATAGTGAAAAAATACAATATAATTTGCTTAGATTCGCCATATGTCTAGATTCATAGAACGTAGTAATGAATAACATGCGAAAATACATTTTTTTTATTAGTTTAGTTACTACTTACCTTATTAGGTATTCCAATAATATAGGTATACTTGGCACTGAAGAAGGCAGGTCAGAAAGATGGTTATCGATTTAAAAACGTAAATTGTCCCTGCTTTTTTAGGGTAAGGAACCGTGGAGAAAATTCCATTTTAGTTTCTATGCTGTCTAATAATTACTCTTTGTACATAGTTTAATAACTTCGTCAATTCAAAAGTCAACTCTATCTTATCATATATTCAAGCATCTAAGTATCGATACAAGCATGGACACATGAGAAACTAAATTTTGAAATGTTCCTCCTATTTTTACTTTGGGAGGTCTGAACAACGATCTCTTAGAGGTAGTATCGTTTAGATCTACCTCAGCATTATAAAGACAATTTACTTTCCCGCCTTTAATGCTATTTATAAAATCTCTTTGTTCCAGCAAAAAAAAAGTATCGAGCATCTAAGCTCAGTTTGCCCTATCATGGACATAGGAGAAACTAAATTTTGGAATGTTCCTCCTATTTTTACTTTGGAAGGTCTGAACAATGATCTCGTAGAGGCAGTATCGTTTAGATCTACCTCAGCACTGTAAATTCAATTTACTTTCCCGCTTTTAATGCTTTATAAAATCTCTTCGTTCCAACAAAAAAAATATCGAGCATTTAAGCTCAGTTTGCCCCATCAAAATAAGTAGTAGGAGTATTACTTATTACCGTATTTTGCTAGACGTTTATATTTGCGTGTCATAAACATTGTCAAATATTTTATATTTAATTGTGGAATGATAGATTACTTACCTTAAAAGATGTAGATGATTGTAATTACTTATCATATCATGCATAATATAAAGAAATACTTCTCACAAAAATATTCCTTTGCTCGGTCCTATGTCCTTTGAATAACAGTTTAAGTTGTACATAATGAGAGTGTAATGAATATTAGAGCATCGATATAACTTAACCTGTTATAGGTTTACAACAGGTTACTTAACATTTATTCTATATTAATCAATGCTTAATTACTAGATAAAGTTACCTGTAGTTTAATTCAGTAAATAAAACTTAAACTTAAAGAACTGAAAATTTTGTTTTATAACACAAACTTCTCACTAATTGTCGTGAGAAAAGCATGTGTTTCTAGTAGTGATATAACGATTGACTTTCCAGCTCGACATGCAGGAGACAGTCAATGCACAGGAGCTGGATCGGAGGATACCATGTTTGGTCAACCGCGAGACAAGAACGGAGATCACTACGATAAAAGAAATAAAGGTAAAGATATTCAAAGAGAGGTTCAAAAAAATGCTCTTCCTTATTTATCCTCCGAATCTCTTAAGAACCTACCTGGATATAAGAACACCACCAAACCCTCAAGTGGAAAATTATGCTATAGTGATTAGGGATGGCCGTTCGGTATTCGGTTTGGTATTTTAATTTTGGGTTCGGTAATCGGTAATTGAAAGTAGATACCAAATACGAACTTTCAAACTTCGGTTCGGTAATCGGTAAATCAAACTTTGGTTCGGTACGGTATTTGGTAATACCATATTGAAGTCGAAGTCCGTTGTATTAAAGATGATTTCATTGTCAAGATACATGCAGATGTGGGTCAAAGTTTAACTATCCTTTTCACCTTTGTGTACAACGGTTCATACAGCTTCTGATATTTAGCTTCAAGTGCTGCCATCTCCTCCAAAAACTTAGCTGTTCATCATGTTGACCCTACAAAGAGAAAATTCTGTCAAGCTCTCTTCTACCTTTTGTAATAGCAATTAAGATATATCATATTGGAAGCTTCAATACAGCCAACATAATGAGAAATGCAAATCCAAGAACTCAAAGGTGTGAAAAGGGGAACTTACAACTAGTAAATTAATCATTAGAATGAGAACTTATTCATTTACAAACACAGTTACTAGTCACGCCAGTTAAATATCATTTTGTTGGGATCGGTATTACCGAATACACATGGGCTGAAGCAGAACTCAATCACTGATGGGTATATTAATTTAATGGGTCTTTTATTTATTTCGGTATTCAATATTACCGAATTACCGAACGGTATTATTATCTAAAATCGAATACCAAAACCGAAATACCGTATTTTTAATTTTATTCCCGAAAACTGAAATACTGAAATCCCCAGTTCGATTCAGTAATTCGGTATTTTATGTCTAGCCCTAAATTAGTGATGAACCCAACACTGCTTCAGGCACACGGCGATAATTAGTCAAAACCAATGAATCTAGTTGTTTGGAATTATCGAGGCGCGCACAACACTAAAACTAGACGTAGTTTTAGGTCGTTGTTAGATTGTTATAGACCACGCATGGTTCCAATTCTTGAAACCAAGATTAATGACCATCAAGTAGTACTAGATGATTTCCCGTTTTACTGATATGATTCAAGTCCCTGTTTGGGGGTAACTCTGGTGGCATCGTGGTTGTGTGGGATAACCATTTTTAAGAGCTCGATCAGATTGCAACCGCGGATCAGGAAGTTCATGCTATGGTGAAGGTATGTGCAAATAATGATTCGTAGCTTTTGAATTGTATTTATGCTAGTATTCATATAGTAGATTTTAACTTGTTTAGAACATATATACACAAGGTTATGGTACACTCTACAACTGCCAACTTTTTACTTTCAGCGAGTGTATTCCATGATTGGATCGATCTACAATGCAACCAAAAACAACTCAACCACAGATACTTCCCGAATATGTCTAGAGATACTTTTTATGTGCCTCACACATTATCGCAATTTACGTAAATTTTGTGGAATAATCCGCGTAGCATCAATGATAATTATAACTATGCCTTAATGCATAGGCTAAAAGTTGTAGGCTAATTTAATTACTGACTGCAGAGAGTTGCACTGCCTGGTGACTCGTTGGCTAAAAGGAGACGCATTGCAAGCACTATAATTGTACTTAGCTGTTCCGTTATTTGTTCGGAAAGTGGAAGCAGACAAACTAGAAATTACTTCTATTATAAATTTACTAAGGATGTTCCTTCTGAACACCTCTGTGCTACTTCTAGCACTTATATTCTTGTAATGATCGTATTGATTTTTGTTCTATTTCTATAAGAAAAATCATTTTATTATGATATGAATGCATATAGACGCTTTTCTACACTGCCCTAGGTATTGTCTTTTTGGTTTCCCTGCCAGATATTGTGAAAGGCTTTCTCTTCCAAGTTGCTCTAAGAGTTTTTTCAATTCAGAAAGAGTGAAAATAAGACATCCTATTTAAAGATTTCTGTGGGCGATGAATTTGTTTCCAAACTTAGTTCCCGACTTAAGAATTGGTGTAATTATGTTAATACTCCATGCTTCAGTGTTCCGTAAAGGTGGGGGGAAAACCCTTCATTTTCACTTAGGTCTCGGTAACTTGGAGGGTCGACACAATGTGGCGTGTCAAGGCCCAAATGCCACTGTATTCATGTAATGGAGGAGCCCAAACAGGATCAGGGGCGAATTTACTAACATGTAGGTAGGTAGGTTCAACTGAATTCATTACTATTACTTTATGTTCGAACAATGTTTGCAGAAAAAGAAACAGAAAAAAAAAAAAAAAAGAGAATAATCATAGCGTGCTACAGCATCAGTCACACTGACAATAATCAAGACTGCAACAAATACAGATTGGTCTTTGCAATGAGCAAGTTTTTGTCTTTCTCTTGCCCCATAGGATCTGATCTTTTCACTGAAAATCAATAAGAAAACCATTTACAAACGAAAAGAGACAGCTCCTAAATCAGCAACTGTATCTAGGTATGTATAAACTTGTTCATGTAAAAGTACAGTAAATAGTGCCATTTTTGAAGCACATGCACAGACAGAATTTTTGTTCACCCATTAGTGTCCAAGTGCTATATGGTTATAAATTGAATGACTATTAATGAAGGGCATGAAATACCCGCGTACAAACTTATAAGTACAATTTTGCATAAAGACCAAAGTCCAACCTTAATGTGGAGTGCAGAATCAGGGGGAAGCTTCAACCAACCATTGTGCGCTTTCTTCCTCTTTGCCTCACTGAAATAAGTCACCAAAATAAGAAAGGAAAAACATAAAGAAACCATCGGAATTAGAACCACGTTGTGTCTTCTTTCTGGGAATAACAAGGTAATAAACAGAAAGGGGCGTGTAGGAAGAGTCGGCAGCACCTTGGGCAAGCTTGTTCCATGTTGATGACCACTGCTTTGAGGATTTCTTGTATGCAGCAAGTATCTGGTCCATCTGAGATAACCATATAAACCATAGAAGATTAATCTGATCTTCACTACAGTTCGAAGTCCTAAGGCTTTGTTACAAACTAAACATAAAACCATTATGCACATGCGAGTTTTTAGCCAAAATTGTCCCTTAACTATGGGAATAGGTCTACTTTGGTCCTTCAAAAATAACCTTGAGCATATTTAGTCCTTTAAATTTGCTAAAGCGGGACACCTTTGATCCAATTTACAGAATGGACGTAAAAACTAAACGTAACTACCAAAAGACACGGGAAAAACCCGACCGACTGAGGCGTGTGGCCACAATAAGGTTCCTGTTTCCAAATCACAAGAAAGTTATGGTTCTGTTATCCTAATTAGGATCACTTAACCCTTAACAAGGCTTCTTTAATATCAGTAAAATAATTAATCAGATGCTCAAGTGTATTAGAAGAAAGCACCGAGAGAAGCAGAGAGCAGTTCAATAATTCCAGCAGAAAATACTGTTTCTGTGAAAAGGTGCATGTTTACATGACACGAATGTTATACTGCGCAAAGGAAAAAGTTATTTAAGGAAGAAATTAACAGACTTTTCCATGAAACAAAATTATGATTTAAAAATGGGGTGAATAGAGAAGAGCAAAAAGCTTCAAGAGGACCTTAAGGCTTTATATATGCCTCTAACCCACAACCAGTGGCGGATCCAGGATTTTCACTCAGGGGGTTCGAAAAAACAACAAAAGCTAAATATAAAAAATAATGTTGTCAATCGGATCGAACCTAGGACGCAATGATAATTTTGAACACCCTGGACCGCTTGAGCTAACCTTTGGCATTTATTCAGGGTGTTCAAAAGTTAATATATGTACATAAACACAGAAAATCTATCCTATATATACACTGTAATTTTTTGCCGAGGGTGTTCGGGTGAGCACCCTCGGCATGCTCTAAATCCGCCCCTCCCCACAACACAGTAGATATGACAGAGCTTACCACATTTCCACAAGAGGAGTGCATAGAGAGTAAAGCACGTTCTAGTACATACAAATCAACTGCTTTATCTTCTGGAAGCGTTGAAGTAAAGCTTAGGCCAAAGTCAATTAACACCTGGAGAAAAAGTATCATTGACAAAAAAAAAAAAAAAATCTCATTGAGGGTGACCGCAGAAGTTCATCCTCACAAAGGCAAATAAGGAAAGAAATTGAAGAAAAAGTCAATCATAAGAATTAGAGGAATAGACATTTTTTCACTTTTGGCCCGTCGGTCGAAATTAATTACGGCAAGTTAGCTAAATATAAAAAACATATATACTGATTATGGATATGATATGTATATTTATACTTTAATACATGGCTATTATTTTTTTGAGCAGTCCAAAATTATCCCTAATCCTAAGAGAGAGGGAGAAAAATATCCACCAGCTGATTGGCAGCACTCCTGAATAACATGTTTGATGTTGTCAAATCGCCATGGACTAGGCCACCATCGTGTATTTTGCCAATAGCATTACCAATCTGTGTTGCAATATCAGCCATCCGTTCTTCGTCAACACCAGCTAATCCAAACTCAAGGAATATATCTTTCACAGAAGGACCTTCGACATATTCAAAGGTGAGAGTATGCATAACAGGGTCAACAGCGTAAAGCACTGGAGTAACAACACCAAGCCGTCTAGCTTTTGTCATGCACCTTGCCTCCTGCACCAGAATTTCAATTCTAATATTTCTATCTTTAAGAAAGATTAAGGAAAGAATAGGTATCATTTACACCAACCGCATTCAACCGTTTAAGAGTGAGTTTTGAGTCCAATGTCGGATGCCTGTATTTCTTTGAAAACCGTTCCTTGATAATACACCTCCTACTGCCCACAAATGTTGACTCAAATACCCTCTGATATCAACAGAAAAACAAGATAAAATGTTACAGAAATCCCAGTGTCAAGTGTCAACAACTACTTGCCATCAAATGAACATTGGCAGAATTAGTAGTATTGTGATTCACAATTTGTGAATATGAACATAATTGTGAATAATTAACTATGAACTCACAGCCTCAGCTCCTTGCTTGATTAAAACCAAGGATCCATCATTTCCATCTGTCTTGATTTCCATCTTTATGGTATCTCCAATAACTTCAAAATAAATAAACAAATAAGTAAAAAGAAATGGATAATCAAAACTTTAGACTTCGATAAAACAGAGTTCTTTATCTCTTCCACAATTCAAGTACAACATGAAGCTTGCATGCAAAAGGATGCTTAATGATTTACACAAAGGTCTTTCTATGATTTTCTATTTTTTTTTTAATTAATATATTGGTCTTTTCCTCCTCCCACTACATATGCTTCAATAAACGGTAGTACTATACCTCTTCTCACTAAATTATCAAGAAAAGAAACTAAGCTACTACCATTATAGCTTAAAATAGAGGGAAAGTAATTTTTCTTGAAGTGAATTCTTTACTGTGGCTAAAAGAAAGCTTCAATTTCTTTATCAAAAAAAAAAAAAAAAAAAAAGGAAAGCTTCAATTTTTACAAGTATAAAAACCAATTAGTGGCATTTACGGGCATCAACGAAGCAGTAGCTGCAAAATTTGGAGATATGAAGATGAAAAAAAAAAAAAAAAGATACACACACATAAAATTACGAAAAAGAAGGGACTGAAAAGTTAAAGAAAGGAATAACGAAAACTGAAGAGAACGAAAGAAACCTTTTTGCAGCGCCGCCGCCAAAAACCGTTGAGTGAAGAAGAATGAAGACGAAGTTGCGATTAAGGTTTAGTAAATTTGGACATTTCGTCCCTAATGTTTTCGACAAGTGATAAAGTTTGTCCCTGACCTTTAAATTTTGGTCCCTTGCTACAAAATATAATATCTCCCTCGACTAATTTGAATTCGTGTCACGTAAGACATATTAAAAGGGAACCGCTTCTTACCATGATTATTTAGTGTTTTAGCCACTATTTAAGTTTTAATCGGTGTTTCGAAATTATACTCTTTTTTTGAATTCGTGGTTCTGCAGCTAAGAACTCAAGGATAGATCGAACAACACAATACTTGACAATGTGAAAGAACTTAAGGAAAGTCTTCGAGTTCACGGTTTTACATGTAAGAACACAAACATAATCGTCAAGTTTGAACTCAATGGAAGACTCCTTGAACTCGTGTTTGTACAACTGAAAGTTTAAAGATCCAGTGCTTGAATTCGAACTCGACATATTGTACTAGATTTTCACTTGTTAAAATTTCGAACTTTAACACTATATACTAAATCTTTTCCATGTTTTAGCTAGAGGTATTTTTATTCAAAATTTATTTTCTCCTTAAAAAAAAAAAAGAAATTGTCAATTACATTTCAAATAATAATTATTCTTTTTTTTTTTTTTGTGCGGATTGCCCTTCAAAGGCACTGGTCTTTAATTTTTGTCCCTCAAATTGGTGGTCTTTAATTTTTATCCTTCGCCTAATACCCCGAGGTTCTGGGTTTGAACCCTAGCTCAGTAAAAAAAAAAATTGCAAGGCAGAGTTTTGCATTCAAAACTCTGTCTGAGGTGGAGTTTTGCAGAGTTTTGCTGCCTTGCGAATTCAAATTCTACATTGCAATTTTTTTTTTACTGAGCGGAGGTTTGAACCCTAAACCAAGAAATTTTTAGCGAAGGACAAAAATTAAAGACCAGGCTTTGAAGGCCAATTGTGTAAGTGACCCATAGTTATTAAGGCAGTCCCAAAACTGGCGAACAAGCCAAAGCATTGGGCCTTAGAAATTCCATCGGGTCATCTCTCGACTAAAGTAAAAGGGCCCATTAAAAGCAGCCCACCCTCGACAAGAAAGAGGAGGTTTGCATTTTACCTCTGATGTCCCAATCGAAGCTTTCTCTGTAATAATCACTGTAACACATCGGTGGATGGCTCCACTAAACAAATCCAAGAAGACTAAGAAAGATTCAAAGAAGTTGAAGAAAATAAAAGGCAAAATCAAGAAAGACAAATCCATCAACATTGTTCCTGTTGAGAACAAAATCACTGAATGCGATTGGTGGGATAGTTTCTGGCACAAGAATTCACCAACCCCAGGTTAAATTTCCATTCTTTTACTACTTTTTTGCTTAAATTCTGCAAAAGTCACTTGTATTTCCAGTCCATTTGCTGTGTAAGACTTTACTTAGACCTCAATTGAGGTATTGGTTCATATCAAGATTGGAGTTTTAAGCCTAATTTCGTCAAATTTAGTGCTTTGTGAAATTCGTTTGAGTCAGGATTTTAAGTATAAGAAAGTAACCACACGAAGAATTCAAAGGGATTTAACTTATAGTAAACAGTGTGATTTCCATAGGTGAAGGGTAGTGTGAAAAAGAGTCTGATGATTCATATTTCCGACTCCAACTAGGTCGGTGCTTATAATTGATTGATTTTATTGCATTTATCTTTGGATTACGTATACGTTCTTGAAGTAAAACATCTAACACTAGGAAGAAGTGAAGTTGCTTATTTAAGACTCGTGATTATGACTTCTGACCGAACCCATAGCTTGTCTTAGTTACTGAGTTCACAACTAACTATTTAATGAATTCCCTAATATAAATACAACATCTTAGCAAATGCTACTGGGTTCGTTTGAACCCATAGCTAATGATGTAATTCCACCCGTGTGGGCAGACATAGTCGAAGCCAGAACTTTTACATTGAAAACGTTCTCTGGCTGAAGCTGTCATAGTTGGGATAGTAATCGGAGTCGGTTCGGTCGGTTTTCTTTTTCGACTTTTGCCGTGTTTTTGGTTGTCAACGTTAGTTTTTAAGTCCATTGTGTTAGTTAGACCAAAGGTGTTGCACAGATAAAGGACAATTTTGAATAAAAACTCCTGATTTCCTCAAGTAAGCAAGACTGAGAGGTGTTGATAATAGCTTCCTCGACTGGAGTTCCTTATTTAAAAAAAAAAAAGAGATCTTTTTGCAATTTGTATTCTTATAAATCTTTTTTGGTCTTTGCAATGCGGGGATTAACTCACTCCTATACCTATTATATCTTGCAGGTTCTGGTGTACCATGTGATGAAGAGGAAGGTTTCAAGTATTTTTTCCGTGTTTCAAAGAAGACTTTTGATTACATATGTTCACTTGTAAGGGAGGACCTTATCTCAAGACCTCCTTCAGGTCTCATAAACATTGAGGGAAGGCTTCTTAGTGTTGAGAAACAAGTTGCAATTGCGTTGCGAAGGTTGGCTTCTGGTGAATCCCAAGTTTCAGTTGGGGCATCATTCGGAGTTGGGCAGTCCACTGTGTCTCAGGTTACCTGGAGATTCATTGAAGCACTGGAAGAACGTGCAAAGCACCATCTTAATTGGCCAGGACCTAGTAAGATGGAAAAAATCAAGTCTGAATTTGAAAAATCATTTGGTTTACCTAACTGTTGCGGAGCAATTGATGCAACTCACATCGTAATGACCCTTCCCGCTATTCAAACCTCGGATGATTGGTGTGATCAGGAAAACAATTACAGCATGCTTTTGCAAGGCATCGTGGATAACGAGATGCGTTTTTTAGATATTGTGACAGGCTGGCCTGGGGGTATGACCACTTCAAGGCTGTTCAAGTGCTCAGGATTTTACAGACTCTGTGAAGGTGGTGATCGTTTAAATGGAAATGTTTCTGAAGGAGCAGAAATTAGAGAGTACATTATAGGAGGTTTTGGTTACCCTCTTCTTCCATGGCTTATTACACCTTATGAAGGTGATGACGACGAGTTCTCGGATTCTGTGCTGGATTTCAATGCAGTGCATGAGACTGCAAGGTCAGTCGCGGTAAAAGCTTTCTCGCAATTGAAGGGAAGTTGGAGAATCCTTAATAAGGTTATGTGGAGACCTGATAAACAGAAACTACCTAGTATCATCCTCGTGTGTTGTTTACTTCATAATATTATTATTGATTGTGGAGACAAATTACATCCTGACGTTGCCGTATCTGGTCATCACGACCCAGGATATGAGGGACAGAGCTGCAAGCAGATCGAATCAATGGGGAGATTAACAAGGGACAAATTGACTAAACACCTACAGATTACCAAAAAAGGAGGCTCGATGTAAATGATCGTCTAAACTGTTTCACATGTCATTTAGGTATAATCTTTCTGTTTTATTCTAATCATTAGTCCTTTTCTTTTTGTTGTGATATATAACTTCTCGTAGATCATCTGCACTTAACTTGAGACTTGAATTAACTGTCGATGATAACGAGTTAGTAGAGTGAAGGGGCTTAACCTTTATTGGATTACTACATCTCTCTTTCTGGAAAAAGGTTTAAAGTATAGAGGGAAAGTAAAGGTCTTTCTGAAATAATTCTAGTCGACATTCATGGGAGGAAAAAAGGAAGTTATATAAAGTGAAGTTTACACTTATTCGTTCAGCATTTAAAGCCTCGACTATTTTAGACTTTCCCATTTCTGTAGGGATATGTAGGAAGTTATGCAATGGAGGGAACCATCTCCAGACTTGCCCAATTTCTATAGGGATATATAGTATGTTAAATCACATATAAATGTTTGAAATGCAACAAGACGGTAATTTTGATTCAATATATACCTACTGTGACTTCACTTAAAGGGCCTGTCAATTAAGACTAGAAATCATTTCTATGCTATCTTAGATGTATAAACTCTTAGAAGTGCTTCTGATGGTGATTGGTTTTGGTTTAAGAATACTTTGTAAAAGCTGGCTCTTTATAAGTTACCAAATGCAATTACCCCTTCACAGTTCACACTCGATTGTAGCCTATCCTTTTTTTCTCTGTTTATTCATTTCCCCAATAATGGATGTCTCTGCTCAATGCCTGGTAATGAGTGATAACATAACCATGAGACTAGTACGTCGTATTTGTACTTTCCTAGAACTCCCAATATGATAAAGAAATCAAATGCTTGTTGACTATGAGATTGTAAGTAAATTTGTGCATATACAAGTCACAAGTATAGAAAATCAAAAGGGAACTATGAAGCGAGCAGGCAAACATTTAAGCAGTAATTATAGGGTGCTAAGTTTTGAGAGAACAATTAGGAGCTACTACACCATGATAGTGGTTTAGGTCCAGGTCCGAAGCTATACATAGATTGTGCATCATCCGGTACAAGCACATATTCAGCTCCTTTCATTTATATAATTCCTTTGTATTCTTGTACAATTTTCTTTAGATTCTAAGAATTTACTTCTATACATCCCAAGCATTTATAGCCTTATTAGCATGCTTTTATCTTAAATTCCACCAATTGTCTAGTCTTTCCAAATAAGCTTACTTGCCTTATTTGTAGAAACACATTGGTGAAGTGCTTAAGCCTATGGTGCCGAAAGAGCTACATCTTAAGAGATAATCTTTTAGTGTAGGGGTCGGCTAATTGATCTTGGGAAATAACACTATGATGTGAAACAGAAATTAGTCCAGTGTAAACCATAGCATTATATGCTAGTCCTAACTTTATAAAAATTCTGGCATGGGCCAAAGACAATGAATACACATAAAACTGATCCTATAATGAAAAACTAAACCTTTTCTTACTTCTGAGAAAAATAAAAAAGGAATGAAAATCTAAAGTTCCTCGTATATAAGAAGGGGGGGGGGGGGGGGGGGGGGGAGTACAGATCGTTGCAGATAAATAAAAGATACAAATGAGTATACAGCTGATATTCATTCTTTAAATAGGAGAACATGATTTTACAAAATGTGGGAGAGAAATAAAACCCCTTCCAGTTTATTGTTTGGGCAGGATCTTGACTCCTTTGAAGCCAAATAATGATATGCTGCATCTTTACAAATTAGACGTACACATGAACCACTACTGTGATAATAATACTAATAAAGTAAAACGATCTATTTAATTTGAAGTCAAACGTTGTTGCTCCATTTTTGGGATGCTTCATCTGTTGAAGACTTAGGTTTGCAGGAGTGAAGCATGAAGTTGCATGCTTCCACAGCTTCCCCCACTGTTAGGAACATCCATTCTTGTCCTAATGTATCTATGAATTTGGCCTTGTTCAACTTCTTCATCACCTCGGCTCCCGGATTTGCCAACACAAGCTGCAATGCCACACACACACACACACACAAAAAAAAAAAAATCTCTATGTGTTAAGAGGAATTTAACTTTTATATAGTGACAGTGTTAAAAAAAATCATATTGTCATGTTACCTGAAAGATAACAAGCAACTGATCATAAAAGGGAAAAAGGAGTTTAAGTTTTGTAAACGGATGGTGGATAAATTTTTTACACCATGTTAAGTTGATTTATAACATCATGTAACCCTTATCGCATGTTTGTTATGATAACTTTGGAAAATAGAGTGTCAACCTGTTATATTAGGTTAATTACCTTGATAGTACTGGTAAACATTCTTTATATTTTTAGTATATATATAACTTAAATCCTTAGAAGAAGGCAAATTGCCTGTAATTGTGTGAAAATTCTTTCCATGTATGTAAGTTAAATCCTATGCTACATAGTTACTACTTCATAATGGTAGCAGTTTAAATTTAAATCCAAAAGTAAGAAATAGGAAATTGGCCGACCTTGAGATCTCTTCTATCAAGATTTTTCTGGACTTCTTCAAACATGCTAATTCCACTTGTATCAATGTTCCCTACAGCTGCCCGTCAAAGAATTTTAGCTGTCAGTGCTGCTCAAATTCAGTTTATTTATCAACTATTTATGTATTACTCGTCTTTCGAAATAATAGACACCATAAATTAACTAACCTCCCATATCAAGTATGACATACTGCAAAGTTGTTTCTCCTGAAGATTTTAACTTGTCTTCCTCGTCATCAATCCACCTTGAGATCCTATAACAACGAATTGAATTAACCCACAATTATTACTCCATTTGCATTTAGAGGTTGTAGTTATTTGTAGATAATAGATAAAAAGCTTTATATATTTGTCTAAAATAATTACCTCTCTCTTAAATAGCTAGAATTAGTGAAGTAAATAGGGGCTCCAATGTCAAGTATGAGAACGCCTGGAACGTTGTTTGTGTCTGGGTATTGCTCCACATTTCTGTAGATCATAGAGTCTGGGATGTTACCTAGTACTGTAGTCCTTGGCCTTGCTACAAAAAGTAACACCCTTAGTACCGATAACCCTACCTGCATTTTCATTAAACAACAATTTATAAGTCAACATAGCAGTTAAATCTGGGTTTCCATATAAGATCAAGTACCCTATAAAGTTAACTACAGTAAATGTTTGTATTAAGTGTGAGACTCTACTGTTTTTACAAATCAAGCAAATTATAGTGTGCAAATAGGGCAAAAAGAATTCGTTATTGTTATATTTAAATTGTTGAATACCTTGACTATAAGAGAAGATTCTAGCATAGTGACAAAGGAAGCTCAAAAATTACTTAAGATCGACTAGTTCAAATCTTGGGCATGACATTTTTGTATTTGTTTGAACCTTGTATATATATTTCTGACTCCGCCACTGATTGTAACATGTTATCTCTTTTGTTTATCGGCTAACTAGTTCCACTTATTACGTGCACTTATCTTTTAAATGATCTAGTACTGCAAAAAACTTCTTGAATTTCGAACTCTAAGGAAGGAGTACTCACAGCTAAGATTAAGCCAATTTCAATGCTGCCAAAGACAACGCCAATATATGCACTTATGCAAACCAAGAAGTCGAATTTGTCGACATGCCAGAGATGAATGGCGGCATTATAGTCGATGAGGCCGAGCATGGCAGCGATTATAATGGAAGACAACACGACGAGTGGAGTGAAGTGGAACAATGGTGTTAGCAACAACAATGTCACCATCACAGCCAATGCCATGACGATGTTTGATACTGCTGTTTTGCATCCTGCGTTGAAGTTCACTGCTGATCGCGAAAATGGCCCTGCACGTACGGTCATTTTTTGTATTAGAGAGTCATCCCAAACATATAAAAAGAGTTTTAACTTCTATACGCTACTAGCCTTTACATTATGGTTGTCACTTGTCATGTGTTAAACTTGGACTTGCTACGACATTTATCTATGAATTTATATTTGTCCAAGGTGAAAACACTGAACGAAAGACGTGCCTTATCCTACATTCCATATTCTTTTACTTTTCCCCTTTTTCCACCTCTAAAAGAATAAATAAATTGAACCCCTCCTTACAAATATTGTGACTCGAACTCATGACATACAAAAAACACTAGGTGATTTCTCCTATTTGTTTAAACTTAGTATACAATATTATCCAGTACCTATGTTATGCTTGTAGAAGGTAACATATATCGAGTATAATTAGTCGGCGTATGCACAAGTTGATCCCGACACTATGTTATAAAAGAAAAATCTATCTTCTAGGGGATGGTCCATGTAGCACCGGAAGAACCAGTCACCTTTTATGAAGTTTATGTTTTCGAGATCAAATGTAGCCAAGGTCTGTGTGGGTGGGGGCGGGGGCGGGGGGTGGGGTTCGGTTTCCTACATATTATGGGCCCTAGTGGGTGAGGGTGATCCAAATCAACTTTCGGCCCATAAAGGAAAATAAAAGAGAAAAGAGAGATAATGACCAAGTCAAAGATGATATTGGTATGTATGTAGTCATGTAGGAACATACCAGTAGTGAGGTAGCAGGAGGTGCAGGAGCCAACAATGTTCATCATCCCAAAAGCAATCATCTCTTTATTTCCATCTATGTTGTAGTTCTTGTACATTGCAAAACTTCTTCCTACAGCTATTCCTTCCTGTCAGATCCACAGAGGATTTAAATTTTGTGCAGTATTGTGAGGAGTCTCAACTGTCAACTCTACTTCAATCTCATTTTTTTATAAAACACCAGGCAATTCACTATACTTCATGGCAACGGGTGTGAAAAAATCATATAAATACATATACTTTTTTTAACTAGTTAACTTTCATACATTTATATTGTAAAAGTTTTTTCATACTATCAAACTACCTAAAAGATGTTACAGTATCCGTTCATAAGAAGCGGGGCTAGCTATTTATCACGAAACAAAGCACGTTACCATCTACAAGTTGATAAAATATGCGGACTGTGTAAAAATTCTTTATCATTGTATAAGTTAAATTTTTCAAATAAATATTCAACTACCCATATATAATTCAGCAACGTACATAAAATTTTATGTAAGCGATGTCTATGTATCTTCACAATTCAACTTGCAAGAAGGTTTGGATCTTAGCTACTTCTTGTCCTAGATTGATATTTACTTGGCATTATTCTCAAGCAGTATATATCGACCTATTGTCTGTGTTTGTGTATTATCTATACAGTCAAACAAGGTAGATCCGTTCATGCACACATGTTTTATATGCTTGTTATTGAAATCGTAAATAGCTGTTAAAAAAAATATATAAAAAAAAAGGCAGCTGCCGCCCTAGTACTGAACAATAATGCAAGTACGTAGCTGGAATTGCAGGAGAATAAAACAAAGGAATTGAAATCTGGAAAAAGGAAGCTTACAGCAAGAGAAATGACACCCGTGACTATGCCTGTTTTGATAGCCGTTGTCATATATTTCGATCCAAATGACAGATCCATTATTGATGGTGGATTTAACCCTTTCTTCAGCTCCCCAATCTGTTCCATTTTTTTATTTTTATCATTCACATAAAAATCCAATTATTCCACATAATGAATGACGCAATGCAACCACAATTATGACAACAATCTCTTCTACCATACACTGACAGTATATAAAATACATTATTAACCGTATTTTAACTTGTTAGCTTAAATGCCTTATGTTTCAGACTAATAATCTCGCTAATTAAATATGAGCGATTATTTGTAGTTATATGTTAGGTGATTTACTACTATAAATTTCTTTGTTACGTTAAACTCTTTCGTGAAGAGCTCGCCATCGCAAAGTTCTCGTATTTTTATGAAGAAATTGCACGGTTTGGTCTTCAACTGGGCTGGTCTTTAATTTTTGCCCTTCAAAATAAAACTTATGCCATAAATTCTTTACAGGCACGGGACATAACTTGTGAGATAATATTATGCGAAAATATGAACTTAAGTCTTGCGAAAAAAGTTTTCTCTACGATTAAAGACCAGCACAAAATGGGGATAAAAGTGCCAATGACCCAATTTTTTATTGTATACGATTGAAACCCGTGACTGACAAAACACTTAGGCACAAATAAAAACTTTTTCATTTCACTTAATTTCTTGTCTTGTTTTTGAGTGTCAACTTGACCAACTTATTTAAGGACAAACAAAGCTATCAATCAGAAGTGTCTTATTCATGTGCTGATAATTAATATGAACAACTAATGTCGTCGAATTATCAGGGCCTAACCAATTTTGGCACTGGTACGTCGTGTTGTCCTAAAATGTGTAGGATACTTAAACCTCCAGGAAATTATTAATTAATCAGTAAGTAGTAGTTTAGAGTCAAATGAAGTTTTTAAATTAAGCTAATTATATATCTTCTGCAGATTCTGAATGACACATGTAGCTTTCAAGAAAGACACTAAAAGGAGTTGCGTAAAAGTTTTATATATGCACCTTTGAAGTAATTTTTTAACACAACCATGTTACTTACTGGTTTCTATGAAGTATCACAACAAAATATATTGAGTAATTTAGTTCAGTTTTGGCATATCTTTATTTTCTAAAAGAAATAAAATTAATCATAAAAACTAAGATAGAGTATATTTTTTTTGAAAAAATTGTCCTTCAATTTCAATTAGCTTTCCTCACTTCACACTGTAGTGTAGTCTGACATTTTGCGTTTGACATTCATGTTTTATAATAATAAATAAATACTCCTATTGTGGATTTAAAAAGTATAATAATAGAAAGAAATCATTGAAATTCTTGGAGATTTTTTTTTTATTAGGTAAAATTATTTTTAAAAAGAAATAAAGAAAAGATGTATCTACCTTGTCACCGAAAAAACCCTATTTAAAGAAGGGATAATTCGGAGCTAAATGTAGACATATCGCCTAATGATAGATCCCTTGATCCACTCTCTAATTACTTACAATGAAGGAATTGCAATATTAGGCATCTGATGATTTAAGGAAAAAAGAATAATAAAAATTTTTTAGTACAATATAATTGAAAGAGTCAGAGTCCTACATAAGATTAAATCTAATATTAGTAGGTCTCAATAAAATAGCTACACTTTTGGAACTTTGATTAAGATTAAAATTTCATGCAATTTCATATTAGGAGAAGTTTTAGGATTTACAATTTTATCCATTATAGGATTAGTATTTATTAAGACATAATTTATCTTTAAAGGATATAAACGTCGTTCAATATTTGAAATATATTTTGGTCAACTAACATTTGTATTCATGCTTTTAAAATAATATAGATAGATAATGTAATTACACAGGTCAGTTGTTATGCTAGGCGATGGATAACATAGTAAATATGGTAACTAAACGGCTATCATAACAAGTTAGATTACATGGATAGTAACTATTACATTGTATCAATATATATAATGTAAATCCAATTAAATGTCTTACCACTGTGACTCCGTGTTTTTCAGCGTGCGTTATATAAACGAGAATAGTTCCCAATATGACTGACGTTAATGGCGCCATCGCCGATATCCAGAACAGCTTCGGTCTCTTTTGGCTCTACATGCATGCATGAATGCCCGTTAATATTAATAATGCAACTTTATTTAACAACAAACTCTTCGAAATTTTACTATAAATTACTTAACAAAATATAAAATTGAATTTCCTTTCTTTTACGAGAAATTAAGGAAAGTTTGCTTTAATTTGTTGGCTTGTTCGGAGTGGGAGTAGGTTAATTTATATTCTAGGAGCAAAGTCAGTGTCAATCCAAAAAAAAAAAATGTTGTTTGGAAGACTAGGACATAAGAATTGAGGTTTGGTATGAAATTAGTGAGGAAATTAAGGTATGAAAACGTAATAGGGCATTGCAAGTCTGAAAAGTTTCCACTTTTAGTAGACTGCTTTTGACTTGTGGATACTGTTCACATTTCCAAAGGTCAAAGTCAGTGTGTATACTTACGAAAAATTTAGCCAGCATCAGGTAGAAAAGGAAACAAAATCCCAGCACCGCACTTTCCCATCGCCACTGCAATTATTTATATCATTAACAATCAGTTGTGTATTCAAAGAAAGTAACAAATACCATAAATAAGTTAGTAGCGGAAGATAATAACTAATCTAAAACGAATTCATTCTTCAAGAATCACTTTACACTATAAAAATTTGATTCTCCACGGGAAAGTAAAGAAAGGGTCATGTTTCAATTAATAATTAAAATAAATGCTTTTGGACACGAGTAAGCAATTCTCTTAAATTTTAACAAAAAAAGGGAAGAAAGAATCAACATGTAACTAGAAGATATTTACCATCTATATATTTTACAAATTAGCAACCCATGCTTGTTATAATTATACGTGTAATTTTTAAGTAACTTCATTGTGATTTTTTTTTAAAAAAAGACAACTCCTTAGAAAGTTAAAATCATTTTTATTCTGTCTACTAAAGGCAGAGCTATTGTATTGCTTACGAGTTCCGTAGAATCAATAAATTTGGTTCAGACTCTGTATTTGAATAAAAAAATTCACTTAACATGCATAAATAATTTATAAAAACCCAATAAATTGCCTTTTTTTTTAGAATATAAACATTTAAAAACTTAAAATCTGGACTACGTCTCTACCGCCCACCATAGACTTGGGACATGTGACATAAAGATTCAAAGACATGAAACAATCTCATGAGAGAGAGAGACCTGGTGAGTTTGGGTAAAGACAGAACGTAAGACAGAGACAACATCAGTAGCATGGGTGAAATGTTCAAGCCCAAGTATTCCCTTTAGCTGCTGAAGTATCACCACTGTAGCTGCTCCTCCCATAAATCCAACTATAGTTGCATGTGATAAAAAATCCACTATAAATCCCAGCCTGTAAAAATCATTTCCATCAACTTATGATAGTAATAATGATTTTCTACCAAATAATGTGGATGTGATTTAGCAACACTAAAAAGTAGAATATAAGCTCTGAACAATGATATTCCCTTCACTCCAAAGTACTATCATGTTTTGTTTTTCGATAGTCAATTTGACTAATTTTCGAAGTTAAATTGAATTTGATTGATTCAATATTTTGAAATTAAGATTTAGATATTAAAAAACTATACAAAAGGTGCTATAAAGTTGTAATCCTTCTGATATCAATATGGTAAAAAAACACATCTTAAAATGTTGGTCAAAGTTCATGTAGTTTGACCTTAAAAAAAAAACGTAACACCTATTTTGGAATGGAGAGAGTATTATACTATATTATATTTTTATATCTTCAAATTAAGTTACTCACAGTAACGAGTAGCTATTTATATCAAATATGTAAATAAGATAATCTATTATAACACGTTAAATTATACTAGCCGTAGCTTACTAACCTGAAAAATCCAAGAGCAACTTCAAATAATCCAGCGAACAATGTGGCAGTGAAAGCAAGATGAAGATAAAGAGTTGGATTTTCACTAGCGCTAACTTCATTTCCCAACATAGAAGCCATGAGAAGAGATCCAACAGCAACTGTTCCCACTGCCAAATCTCTTGAACTTCCCATTAATGCGTACACTAATGGTGGAACAAAGCTCGAATCTGCAGAACAAGAAAAAAAAAAACATTAAAAACATAAGTTGCTATAAAGTTTAAATCACACTTCATATATCTACAAGGTCAATTTTCTATGTATATATAGTAAATGTTGAAGTCCATTTGCGAAAACTTTGCATCCACCACCGGTAACTAGCTAGCCGTCACAAAAAGTATATTTGATATGAAGGAAGTCATTTTCCACGAAAAGCTTTTTTTCATGTAAAATATTTTTGAAGGCAGTATTTTTCAGAACATGGTTGTTGGATGGAAAAAGTTTTAAGAAAAGAAAAAGATATTTATAAAGATTAATACTCCTAAAATAATAGCAAATCAAAGGCAAAGAGTGTTTTCATAAAGTTTCGTTAACGCTAAACATTAATAATATGTCTATGTATTAGTTAGAGCCAGTGATATAAAGTTAAATATTAAGATGTTTATTAAAAATTGCTTCCGCCCAAAAGATATTTGAATACATTTTTCGTTAACTAAACATCATAAAATTAACTTTTCCTAAAAAGAATTCTTGAAAAAAATTACCAAATATTTTAAAAAAATTATCATGACTTACAGAGGCCAAGTATAGGGGGCAAGTTCCCTAGCTTAGCATAGCTTATTCCCTGAGGAATAGCAAGACTAGCAATGGTAATTCCAGAAATAAGATCCGATTTGAAGAACCCGAAATTGTAACGAGAACCCCAATCAAGAATTGGAAAAAAATACTGAAGACCAAGTGTGAATTTTCTGAGGGGTGTTTGGTTCTTGAATTGCTTAAGTGGATCATCTGGAAATAAAGTTTCCTTCACAGTATTTTTTAGTGACTTGAAAAAAGGCTGTGGTGGAGGAACTTCAACTCTGTGTATGCCTATGCCTGTGCTTTCTCCATTATTCATCATTGATGGGTGCTCATAATCTGCGTTACCCATTCGGATAATGCTATATTGTTGTTGTAGTACTCTTTTTTGCTTTTGTTTTTCTTTTTTGCTATTCAAAATAAATAATGTGACACTGAATTTATATATCCTATGGATAAGGACTTCTGCAAATTCTGGACAGTTAAAGCTTTGAAAGAAGGAATTTTGGTTGGACTGGCTTAGACTGAAGGATGGGTGTGCTTTATATAGGAGTATACGAAGGACAGTTTTGACACTTTTTGAGTGCGCCGGGGGGTAACAGGGACCAATTGTCTAATATTAACTTGATTAATTTCAATTTTTCTATGATTTAACTTACTAAATTAAAACTAGAGTAAGAAACCAATAGTATCTAGGATTTGACATTTGATACTAGTTTCTTTAATTAATGTTTAATTTGGCTTTGAAATCAAAATATCGGAATAGGTTTTCTAGTTTCCAATTTTAATAGGTTTTGCACCATTATTATAACTAGGGGTATCACTATTTATTTTCTTAGTGTGGAGAACTGTGTGGAAATTATTCACATATGTAACAAAATTAATGAGATTATGAGAGAATTACTTTTCTTTACATGCGTTTGAAGATAGAGTTATCTCGTTCAATTAACATAGTTAATTATTAATATGTATCTTCACCTTATGGAATCACTTAACATAGTAAGTTTGACGTAGTTTGATGTAATCGTCTGGTGCGACTAAATTTTTATAATGAAGTAACGCATATTGATTTTTTTTTCCACAATATTATTCTAGTTTAACTAGTAATAATTAACAAGGTTAGAACTCTTTTTCTATGAAATATAAACTATATGCGAAATATGTAACAATTTTTACATTATATACAAGCTTTGACTGATTATAATAAATTCTTCTCTATATTTTTCCACGTCTTCAAACTTGATATAAAATTACCAGTCAGCTATACCTCATACGATAAATAAAATAGATCAAAACTTAAAACTCCTTTTGATTAATCATTGACTTCCACAAAGCCAGTACTGTTCAAACTTCTGCTGCTGCTTTTTTCATCGTGTCTTCCTCCCTAACACCAGGAGGCAAAGTGATGGTAGCTCACGTATTTTACCAACAACAAAAAAAGTTATGTAATGAAGTGGGCTTTATCTATTGGCTTGAATTTCAATAACTTATCACCTTTGACACCTGGTTAGTACTCATTGGATGGCTTCCTTTTCCTTTTTATTTTTGGTAGATACTCTTTTTTCGGTTGAGAGAGTATAATCACATATTTCATGCGTGTTTATACCCGAGTCCGGAACCAAAATGCCCAAAAAAAAATATTTTGAACCAAAATACCCCAATAAAAAAAAAGTTACCAAAGTACCTTTAGCGCAGTATTTTACTGCGCTATAGCACTTGACGGAGACGGAGCCCTTAAGTGCTATAACGCAGTATTTTACTGCGCTATACAAAACTTTCTCTCACCTATAACGCAGTAAAATACTGCGTTATAGGAGTTTGTCTCTCTCCTATAGCGCAGTAAAATACTGCGCTATATCACTCCACTAAAACCCGATCGGGTTCCACCACTGGTCCTCCAGTGGCAAAAAAAATTGAAAACGCCATTGGAGGCGAGCCAATGTGGTCCCCACATCTAAAAAACTTTGTTTTCTATTAAATTTCGTCCGGAAAGTTTAGATTCTCGGTATATTCAAGTCAAGGAGCAAGATTCTAAGTTTGAATTTTGAGAAAAAGCGGCGTACAACTCGATTAAAATAACTCTACAAAAAATCTTCGATTAAGGTTTCTATTATGAACTTTTGTTATTATTTTGTTATATACATTATATTGCATGCATGTTTAACATTTAATCGTCGTTAATTTCCAAAAAAAAAAAAATCATTTTTTTTTTGTTTGATCGGGCTGGGCAGTGGCTTATGCCACTGTTCCCTTTTTTTTTTTAATTCATTATTTGTTAAATGTTTATGAATTGTTAATTTGTTAAATGTTTATGAATTGTTAATTTGTTATATGTTTATGAGTTGTTAATTTGGTTAATTATTTATGAATTGTTAATGAATTATTATTTTGTTAATTGAGTATTTGTTAAATATTCTTTATGAATTGAACGAAGTTGATTGGTAAAGAATTATTATGTTGTTAACACTTTGTTTGGGTGATTGTTATGTCTTGTTTTGACATTTATTGTATTGTGTTGTATTGTATAGGGCCAAATCAGTGGTTACATAAAATAAAATCTTTCGTCGTTACATAACAATAAAATTAAAGTAGCAATCAAAACAAACATTTTATTTAAACTAACAACATAATATAATACAATAGGTAACAACCTTCCAAACAAGTTGTAAACGATTATGAAATGTTAATCTATATAATTTTAAAAGCGTGAATATATATGTTAAATAAAAAAAGATTATCTTAAAAAGAATAGTTAAAGTTCTTCTTTTCATAAATACATAAGCTAACGAAAAAAATGTAAAGTTTATAGGAAAATATGTGGTCGACGAATATACTTTTTTAGTTTAATTTTATCGTAGTTGTGTTGGCTATTTGGTCAACTAAAAATATATCACATATTCAAAATAGAGTTCCAAACAAATATTACTGCTGAATTTCGATTAGTTAATATAATTTATCTTTCATTTCAAGAATAATGACTAATTTAGTTTGTACAAACCGGACTCTTTCATGGATCCGAATGTTCCCCCTGGGCCCGATGATCACCCGGGGTCCGCTGTTCACCCGGGGCCCGCTGATAGATCAGTATTGTCTTTGCAAGACAATCATGGGTCAGAGTTAAATTATTTATTTTAAATATATATATGTTACTCATTATTTAGTACTATTTTATATTTTAGGATTCGGCGCCAGCGGGTCCACCAAAGCCACCCACTTAGGCATTTTCTCATGGGCCTGCCGAGCTAGCGATGTCTTCCCATGTGACTGTCGAGCCACATGTAAGCTTTTAATTAAAATTAGTTTTATTCAATATAAGGTCAATATTTAATATACATATTTGATAATTTAAAGTACTTATTATTTCATTTTTTTTTTCATATTTTAGGATTCGGTGCCAGTGGGTCCACAGGAGCTGCCCATTCCGGAGCATTCTCATCAGCCTGCCGAGGCAGAGGTGTCTTCTCATGAGACTACCGAGGCGCATGTAAGTTTTTTACTTAAAACTAATTATATTCAATATAAGGTAAATATTTATTTAATTTTTATAACCTTTACTTGGACTTCGAACAGCATGTCATCCAGGAGACTACCTCATATTCACCACCACACCAATCTCAGGAGCCTACAGACCCATCTCAGGAGCCTACTCAGGCGCCCGTTGACACACAGGTTTGATTAAATAAATAACGTTAATGTATTCAATATACATAAGAATGGTACTAATATTTATATATTTTTCAGGTTCATCCTTCGACGCTTGTGGTGGCGACTCCCGACGAGGAAGAGGTCGAGTTTCCAGACCCAGCTCAGCCTGAGGTTCTGAGCGTGCCAGCGGGACTAGATCCCAAGAAGAAGCACGTTCTAGTTAAGGGCGCAAGGGCTAGGGGAAGAGGAGATGATCATGACTTGGAGCGCCCGGTTATTAAGAGGAAAAGGGCGATGGAGACGATGGCGAGGACGGTGGGGATGGTATGAGCCTTAGGCCTAGGGATAGTCTCCGGCATACTACATGTGGGACCCATCCTCGATAGTGTATATACATTAGTGTTGTACAATTTATCGTAAATATTATCTATTTTTTGCATATTTATAAATATTATCTTAGTCTTTATTATTATTTATAGTTTCACATCCTAAATTGATAATAAAAAAAAACGTGACACATTCGAAATAAAGTTAAGCGTTAATTTAAAACTAAGACGAAACCCTAAAAGATAAATAACTTAAAGCTAATGACTACAAGTCTTCAAATAAAAAAAGACTTCAAGCACTTTTCAACCACTAAAATGACAATCCAAAGTATTGCGTATTCTTGATGTGTTGAGCCTGTTTTATTAATTGTACAAATATAACTAGAGTTCTATATAAAATATTGAAATTTCGGAATCTCAAAGCATGATTAATATACGGCTAAACTACGTAAAAAAGATAAACTACGTAAAGAGGAGTGAAAATGTGATGTTATTGAAAATGGCGGACTCCTATAACGCGGTATTTTACTGCGTTATAGGTGAGAGAAATTTTTGTATAGCGCAATAAAATACTGCGTTATAGCACTTAACGGCTCCGTCTCTGTCAAGTGCTATAGCGCAGTAAAATACTGCGCTAAAGGTACTTTGATAACTTTTTTTTTTTGGTATTTTGGTTCAAAATGTTTTTTTAGGGCATTTTGGTTCCGGACTCGTTTATACTGTTAGGGATGTTATTACATTATTTATCAGGCAATACACTTAATCGAATCTGCTAAGTACTAATTAATAATCATGACAATTCAAATGACCACTAAAGTTAGAGTCCGGAGCCTAAAGGGTATAAAAATATACGGTCTTTACCAAAAGGGAATGTCCAAAAATTAATATACCAAAAGGGGTATATCGTGGGCTGATCCACGATATACCCCAAATTTTTTTTTCCGTGTCAGACTTGTCAACGAAAAAAAAAAAAAAAAAAACTGTATAACGTGAACTGATCCACGAGTCCACGTTATACAAGTTATAAGGTATGGACTGAAAAGTGGATAATGGGTTTCTGATACAATTTCTAGTAGTGTACTTCTCCCATATCTTCAAGTAGTACTTGATACATAACAAAAGGTGGCATTATACAAAAACACTTACTGATTTCTTTCTTCTCCATTAGCTCCTTGCCGCGCCATAAAACATGTGCGACCTGGTTCCCTTCTCTAAATCAATGGCGGATAAGCAGATTCCCCAATTTCTTTAATTACCCAGTACCTGCATTGAGATGTGAGATTGTTATATAATGGGAAGTTAGTATTGATGGTATTAAACACCTCAGTGGAGTCCGTTTCGATCTCCACAGAACAAGGTTGGTGGTCAGTTGCTAGTTGAAGTCCCTGGACAAGTGCTTTAAGCTCCATTTCCATGGTTAAGAGCATGAGCCCGAGTACAGAAACCCATTATCCACTTTTCATTGCAATTTTGTATAACGTGGACTGATCCACGTTATACAATTAAACTTTTTTTTTTTTTTTCGTTGACAAGTCTGACACGGAAAAAAAAAATTGGGGTATATCGTGGATTAGCCCACGATATACCCCTTTTGGTATATTAATTTTTAGACATTCCCTTTTGGTAAAGACCGTGTATTTTTATACCCTTTAGGCTCCGGACTCACTAAAGTTATCTATATGAAAAAGGCAAAGTTGGGTAATGCAAGTATAGCGACCAGTAGCAACTAGTAAAATGGAAGTTCCTAATTTAGTAAGTTCGTAAATTAGGCCACTTGTACCAAAATCAGTTCAAAAGGAAGTTATAGTTCTAATTGTCGACTTCTCCATTGACCTCTAAAATACCACGTTTTAATCTATGAAGGATGACGCAAAAACTTGCATCGTCGGGTGGACGTTCGGACAGTTCAGATTGGACATAAAAACTGTCATTTAATTTTTTGATTTTAAAATTTAAGAAATTAGAATCGTAATATTTTTTGGGTTGATCGATTTTTATATATAAGTTAATTTAATTTCGGATTAATCGATTAGGTTATTTCTATTTTCAGTTTTGAGCCAATAATTAAGTTGAGCTTCTTCTTCATTTTCTTATAGAAATAAAGTAATTAAACTCAACATCAAAACTCTCTTATAGAATAGACCTTTCTTGACATAATAGCTAGGAGATAATTATTTTTTCGACAACATTAAATATTTTTGGCCTGGCGAGACCACTGCCCTTTCAGATCTAGTAGACCTTTCTACTAATTAATATAATTAATTTAGGAGTCATCTTGGAATATTAAAAAAACAGTAATCAGGTGTACAAAGCATTACACGTTAGTACTTAGTAGGGTAGGTGAAGGGCCGTACCACAATTAGGGGTGTGATTACAATTTACAATTTTTTCCCATATGAAACGTAGAAGAATAGGACGAATAATCCTACTGTAAACCACATGTACTTTTTCATGTTCACATTTTCATATCATTTTCTATGTAATATATGTATACTCCAGGAGACACAAGTTGCCTTCATAATGTCCAAATGAATTATGAGCTACTATCAGTACCTCTTAATTCGAATTTGGTTTGCTTACCTCAAGAGGGATCCGTGACCTATATATATGGCCATTAAGTTGCTGTTTGCTTTTAACAGCTTGAATATAATTAATTAAATAAGGCAATGAAGGCGGCTTTTGGATTTTTTGAATTATCAAGTTTTTGAAAAATATTTGCATCGGGTCCGGACGAATTTATAGAACAAGTAACCGTTCTGAAAGTAATTACTCAAAAGCCAAAAAAAAATAAAAAAATCTAGTTTGATTTCCGAACCAAAACAATAAATGCGACAGAAATTTCATTAGGAAAAAGAAGATGAGAAGACAAATTAAATAATTCAGAGAGGAAGCTGCAATCAAATTGCCCAAAAGTAATAAAATTAAATAAAGAACCTAATTATTGTGGGGAATTAACTTAGTGAGTCAAAAGTCCAGAGAAGATGCTAATATTTAAGCAACATAATTTGCTCCTACTTTTTGTAGGGACTTTATTTTCAACTAAGAATAATCCAGAAAATAAATTTAAAAAATGTGCTAGCTAGCATGACTCATGCTGCACGAGTAATTACAATTTGCAGGATATATATACATTTCCATCTCGTGATTCAAAAAAAAAAAAAAAAGGATTCAAAGACCTGGGAAATTTTGTGCGAAATGACAAATCCGACACATATTCTTTTAAAAAGGTAGCTATTTGTGTAAGTTTTACTTCTTTTAATATCTTCTCTATATTCCTGATAAGGATTCTACTGTTTAATTTGCTATTTGATTCGTGATTAATAATTGAAGTCGATAATTAGGCAGCATTGAACGGAATATTCACAATTTTTTTTTTGTTTTTTTGGCAATAAAATCTGAATTATTACCATACCAGCAAAATCAATTACACCTAAGGGAGCACTCATAGCCTTAGCCATTTAGCTGAGTTAGTGAGCCTCAGATATCTAGTTACATAGTGAATCAATAAGATGGACAAATTTCCTACCCTTCTTTGTACTCCTATACATGTTTAATCTTTCTCTAACTACATATTGTATCTGCTGCAGTATAAATTTGCTCTGTACAGTGTGGCCTCTGAATATCTTCTGGTTCCTAGCATTCCAAATATTGTAGATGGTTGCCCCATATATGGCAGTCAACAGACAACACTTCCTTCCTGAACTTGCTCCATTTCTTGTTTTTTATCCCCAGTAATGTGTCCTTCACTCTTTGTTTCTGCAGTTTAATACTCAACCAGTTTTGCACTTCATTCCACACAGTTTTAGTCCAAGTACAGTTATGAAATAGATGTACTGCATCTTCCAACTCATTCTCTGCACATAACTCACATTCTATAGTGTCACACTTCAGTCCCATGCCGTGTACTCTAACTTTAGTAAGTAGCCTTTCCTGTGCTGCTAGCCAGAGTATGAATCTGTGTTTTGGCAGAGCAATGCTAGTACAGATGAGTTTAGCAGTCTCCTCCTTTGCTCCAGCCCCTAAAAGAGCCTGATAACTATTCCCTACGTATACAGAGTAGTTACCTGAAGTGATGGGAATAAAATAGACCCGCAAAAATAATATTCACGGTATTAGTGATAAACGCGGAACACTAACTTATGGTTAAATCAGCAAGAATAAAATGCAGCAATAATGACACCAAGATTTTATGTGGAAACCCTTCTGAATAAGGGAAAAACCACGGCCAAGAGGAGCAGCTGATATCACTATAGAGGAATTTTACACTGTGTAGTAACGAGTACAAATACTCCTAAGACCACTACACCCTCAAAAGAAATAACACTCTTTTGATTTTCCCACCTCACTACAATATCACTCACACTCTATTTTTCTTCACAGACTATTTTCTTACAGTCTATGGAATACCTCACTTTTGCTCTCACTCAGATGTATTGTCTGAGATTTTGGTATGTTACAAATGAACCATAAGCTGCCTATTTATAGGAATGAATTTCCTATGGTGAGGTAAGCGCTTACATCACGATTATGATGAGGTAAGCGCTTACATCATGAAAATGTGAACAAAGAAATTGGCTTGTTAGCCAAGTCCACAATTGTTGCCAATGTATAATTTGTCAAAGGAAGAAAAATCTTCCTTTCTTAAAATATGGGATAGGGGACTGGACCCCACAAATCTCCCCCTTCAGTCCCATTCACCTGAAGGAGGGTACACTGGCTTCTAATTTGAGTGCATGCCGACAAGTTCTTTGCACGATTCGAACTTGTCTCTCGGTACCGCCTTGGTCAGCATATCTGCAGGATTTTCATTCGTGTGAATCTTCTTGACTTGGAACAATTCGCTTTCCAATTGCTCACGAATCCAATGATATCTGACATCGATGTGTTTTGTTCTCGCATGGTACATGGAGTTCTTGCTCAAGTCTATTGCACTCTGACTGTCACAATAGACAACATACTCCATTTGCTGCAATCCAAGTTCTTGAAGGAATCTCTTGAGCCATATCATCTCTTTGCCAGCTTCAGTAGCCGCAATATACTCCGCTTCCGTTGTAGATAGTGCAACACACTTCTGCAACTTTGACTGCCATGATATAGCTCCCCCTGAAAAAGTAAACAAATATCCAGTAGTGGATTTTCTGTTATCAAGGTCACCTGCCATATCAGAATCTGTATAGCCCTTCAAAATTGGATTTGATCCTCCAAAACACAAGCATTCATCTGATCTTCCTCTTAGATACCTGAGTATCCACTTCACAGCTTCCCAATGCTCTTTCCCTGGATTTTCGAGAAATCTGCTAACAACACCGACTGCATGAGAAATATCTGGTCGAGTGCATACCATTGCATACATTAAACTTCCGACGGCAGAGGAATAAGGAATCTTGGCCATTCTCTGTTTTTCCTCTGTTGTTGTAGGACACATCTTTTTGCTCAATTTCAGATGACCAGGAAGAGGTGTGCTAACCCACTTAGCACTCTTCATATTGAAGCGCTCTAGTACACGTTCTATGTACTTTTTCTGCGACAAATAAAGCTTCTTTTCATCTCTCGAACGAGTAATTCTCATGCCCAAAATCTGCTTAGCATGACCCAAGTCTTTCATTGCAAAAGACTTACTCAACTGTTTCTTCAACTCGTCAATCCTGGAAGCATTTTTTCCTACAATCAACATATCATCCACATATAGCAGAAGGATGATAAAGTCACCATCAGAAAATCTTTGTACAAACACACAGTGATCCGAAGAAGTCTTCTTGTAGCCTTGCTCCCCCATAACAGACTCAAACTTCTTGTACCACTGTCTGGGAGCTTGCTTCAATCCATAGAGACTCTTCTTGAGTTTGCATACAAGATTTTCTTTACCTTTTGCCTTGAAGCCTTCAGGTTGTTCCATATAAATCTCCTCTTCTAAGTCACCATGAAGAAAAGCAGTCTTCACATCCATCTGCTCAATCTCCAAATCAAGACTAGCAGTCAAACCAAGAACTGTCCGAATGGAGGACATTTTCACGACAGGAGAAAATATTTCGTCAAAGTCAATACCTTTCCTTTGACCAAATCCCTTAACAACCAATCTAGCTTTGTATCTGGGCTTCAAGCTGTGTTCTTCGGCTTTAACTTTGAACACCCACTTGTTCTTCAAAGCTCTCATGCCCTTAGGCAAGTTCACCAACTCATAAGTATGGTTCTCACGCAGAGATTTCATCTCATCTTGCATGGCTTCAATCCATTGATCCTTGTGCTCATCTTCCATGGCCTCCTCATAACATTCAGGTTCTCCCCCATCAGTGAGTAATACATACTCATTAGGTGAATAACGGGAAGAAGGAACATGCTGTCTAGTAGACCTTCTAAGTGGAATATCTGACTCATCCACGACTTCATGAGTAGGAGCATCTACTTCATCAATAGCAGCATCGTTATCATCATCAACATGCTGATCTGGAACATGATTCTGGGTATCACCATCGTCATCGAGCCCACTAACTTCATCAGCATTTGTATGAGGAACTTGATCAAGATTAACTAAACCTTCAGAACTTGAAGATTTTATCTTCTCCGCTTTGTTAATATCTTCAATGGTTTGATCCTCCATGAAGATAACATCACGGCTTCTCACAACCTTCTTCTCAATTGGATCATATAGCCTGTAACCAAACTCATCAAGGCCATAACCAATGAAGATGCACTGCCTTGTCTTGGCAGTTAATTTCGACCTTTCATCTTTAGGCACATGTACAAAAGCTTTACAACCAAACACTTTCAAGTGGTCATAGGAAACATCCTTTCCATACCAAACTCTGTTTGGAACATCACTTTGCAAAGCAACTGCAGGGGATAGATTAATAACATGTGCAGCGGTCAATAAAGCCTCACCCCAAAAGGAATTCGGCAGCTTTGCTTCAGAAAGCAAACATCTGACTCTTTCCATCAAGGTCCTGTTCATCCTCTCTGCTAAACCATTAAGCTGAGGAGTCTTAGGAGGAGTCTTCTGGTGTCTGATACCCTGTTGCTTGCAGTATTCGTCAAACGGTCCACAATATTCACCACCGTTATCAGTACGAATACACTTCAGCTTCTTTCCAGTTTCTCTTTCAACTGAGGCCTGAAACTGCTTAAAGACACCCAACACTTGGTCTTTAGTCTTTAAGACGTAGACCCAAAGTTTCTTTGAGCAATCATCAATAAAGGTAGCAAAATAAAGTGCACCACCCAAAGTCCTTGTCTTCATTGGACCACATAAATCTGAATGCACCAACTCAAGCAACTCTGTCTTTCTTGAAGGAGGATGAGACTTGAAAGAAACTCTATTTTGTTTTCCAGCCAAGCAGTGCTCACACTTTTCTAATTTAGCACTTTCGAAATTTGACAATAATTTCTTTTTGGCCAGAACATTTAGTCCTTTCTCGCTAATGTGGCTAAGCCTCTTATGCCATAACGTTGAAGAGCTATTGCTCTCAACTGCATTCACCATATCAACACAGGTAGAGGCCGTAGTCCAGTATAGACCACGACGTTTTTCGCCACGAGCCACAATCATGGAACCTTTAGTAAGCTTCCACTTTCCAGCACCATTGGTACTGACATATCCCTCATCATCCAAAACACCAACAGAGATCAAGTGCAAACGAACATCAGGTGCATGCTTTACATTGTTTAAAACTAGTTTAGTTCCAATACTAGTTTTCAAACAAATCGTTCCAACACCAGCCACCCTGGATACAGTCTCATTACCCATACTCAAAGTTCCAAAGTCACCCGGAGTATAGGATGAGAAAAATTCCTTCCTTGATGTCACATGAGATGCGGCACCACTGTCCACAACCCAGCTTGACTCATCACAAGCAATATTTATCAGATCTGCATCAAGGACAGTAACAAGATCTTCTGTAGTGACAGCGGCAACACGATTGCCATCTTCTTTCTTTTCCTCCTTTTCTCTATTCTCTTTTTTCAAAATCCGGCAGAACTTCTTTGTGTGCCCTTTTTTCCCGCAATGATAGCAGTCAATATCTTTAAGTCTGCTTCTGGATTTGCTTCTATGATGTTCTCTATTTTGAGAACCACGATTCTTGCCTCTCCCTCTAGTGTCAGTCACCAAGACATCTGATGAGGAGGAACCTTGAGATTTTCTTCTCATCTCTTCATTTAAAAGACTGCTCTTGGCAAGATCCATAGAGATCACACCATCCGGAGCAGAATTTGATAATGAAGTTCTAATAATTTCCCAAGAATCTGGTAGGGAACCAAGTAGAAACAAGCCTTGAATTTCTTCATCAAAATTAATACCCATAGCAGATAACTGGTTCATGATCCCCTGAAAAATATTCAGATGATCTGTCATTGCGGAACCATCGTGGTATTTTAAACCCAGCATTTGCTTTATCAGAAACATCTTGTTATTACCAGTTTTTCGAGCATACAAACTTTCAAGATGCTCCCATAGGGTCCGAGCATGTGTCTCTCCAGAAATATGGTTCAACACATTATCGTCAACCCACTGTCTAATAAAGCCGCAAACCTGCCGATGCAACAAATTCCACTCTTCATCTGATTTATTGTCAGGCTTTTTATTTCCAAAGACAGGTTGATGAAAATTCTTGACATAGAGCAAATCTTCCATTTTGCCCTTCCAAATGACATAATTTACGCCACTCAAGGTAACCATTTTACTAGTGTTGGCTTCCATCGTTTATCACAAATACAAATACTATTTTATTCGAAGACCAAAGTAATTCTTTTCTGATGTGGAAGTTCAGACTGTGCTGCAACCACAGAGCATACTCAGACAGAACCTTGGCTCTGATACCACTTGATGGGAATAAAATAGACCCGCAAAAATAATATTCACGGTATTAGTGATAAACGCGGAACACTAACTTATGGTTAAATCAGCAAGAATAAAATGCAGCAATAATGACACCAAGATTTTATGTGGAAACCCTTCTGAATAAGGGAAAAACCACGGCCAAGAGGAGCAGCTGATATCACTATAGAGGAATTTTACACTGTGTAGTAACGAGTACAAATACTCCTCAGACCACTACACCCTCAAAAGAAATAACACTCTTTTGATTTTCCCACCTCACTACAATATCACTCACACTCTATTTTTCTTCACAGACTATTTTCTTACAGTCTATGGAATACCTCACTTTTGCTCTCACTCAGATGTATTGTCTGAGATTTTGGTATGTTACAAATGAACCATAAGCTGCCTATTTATAGGAATGAATTTCCTATGGTGAGGTAAGCGCTTACATCACGATTATGATGAGGTAAGCGCTTACATCATGAAAATGTGAACAAAGAAATTGGCTTGTTAGCCAAGTCCACAATTGTTGCCAATGTATAATTTGTCAAAGGAAGAAAAATCTTCCTTTCTTAAAATATGGGATAGGGGACTGGACCCCACATGAAGCAGTCAAGCAATAATGACCATTGCTATACCAAGTAGTCATTCTGGATTTAATCTTGTGCAGCTTCTAAGGAAAGGGATAAATCCAACTAGACAGCAAAAGACACTAGACATAGAGTTGGTGGAATTTAGTGTATACTTGACATTTTAATTCATTATATTTTAATAGTATTCTTTTATGTAGGCTTTTATCGTTATCCAACTCTTATTTCAAAATTCAAATTAGGACACATTAATTAAATATTAAAATAATAATATTTCTTTTTAAAAGCCAAATTGTGAAGTGAAAATGAGATGGAGAACGTGAATGAATCGAAATGTGGATGAGACTTTATGAACATATATAGTAGCATATACTTGAGGCTCAATTTGTTTTTATTAAAGGCCTGAATTTAAATCACAAATTTTAGTTTCGTAGGTATTTTTTTAATTACTTATTTATTTTAATGAATCTGAATCGTTCAAATCCTATGCTTGTTATTATTTACTAAAAATTCTCGTAAAGGTGTACATTTACCATCGCTAATCATTATTCCACAACCACCACACCAACCAACATTATCAACCCCGTAGCTTTTACCACCAACTTCTATCACACAACTATCACGACCACCAATCACCTCGACAACTGCCTCCATCGCCGACCACTAACGACCACCTCCACAACCGTCAACCACTAACGATCTCCTCCATAACAGCCAACCGCCACTAAGGACCACCTTCATGCATGCAACACATCCACTACGCACCATTCTGCACACATACCACATTTAGCCATCTCACTAACCATAATTATTTACTGTTATGCTCAGTGGCGGAGTCAGGAGTTTCAGGGCGTTCAAAATATAAAAAAAGTAAATATACAAAGAAGTCAAAGGGACTTTAACATCTACTATATAGACATAAAAAATAATTTTAATCATGTATAAATAGTTTTTTTTTTTTACCTAAGGGGGTTCGGATGAACCCTGCCCTCAACCCTATGTGGCTCCGCCCCTGACTATGCCTCATAGCTATTATTGCAGATGAGCATCACCACCAATTACCACCAATTCTTAGAGGGCGCTTCATCAAATAAACAGTTTTTATAATATCATATAAATTAAGATTTTTCTAATATTTTATTGATATCTATTTCTTAAAATTAGAGGTCAGGTTTTGCATTACGCACGAGTATATTAAGTCACCATTATGGTTTATAGGATAGACTAGCGTTATATCCTTCCCCTAAACGTATCAATATTGGAAGGACCTAATTGGAATTGGCACACTCCATATCAAGCAATTCCACTTTGTAACATTCAGGCTAGTTTACCTTTTCAATAAATAATCTTTCATTAGTAAGAATATTCTCAAATGCGATATCCCATTATCCGATCCATAACTGCTACTACTTTATTACCCTTCATATAAAATAATTTTGTTTTCCTTCATTCATTTCCACTTAAACTGGAAGGTTTGTTAATACGTCGTCCCATCAAGAATGGCTGATTAAATTATTTATAGGTTATACTTTAAAATAATCGAAGAGAATCACGAATCTTTGAACTATTGGCTGATTTGATTACTTAATTTCTTTTGTTCGTGGGTGAATAATAGATTATGCATATTGGATTAAGCAGCAGATTTTGCTCGGATAAGTAACGTATCAACTAAAGAAAATAGGAATTAGCGGAGGATAAATTTTGTAGTTAAATAGTAAAATTCGTCGGCTGCTGCTAATTAATTCTATTTAGGGACAGATTATCAAAAGTATTGTTAGCTACAAGCTATTTAGCAGTAGATTATTAGTTAGGAACGAGCTATTTAGCGACAGATTAACAACAACAAAATTCATAGCTAATTCTATCTCTTAAAAGATACTACTATATATAACTTGCACAAAGATTTGCAGGCACTAATCCTTATGTGAAATATGTCGACCCAAAATCTTTAATCATTATCTAAGATAACTAAATCCACAAATAATAGTCATTTTATTGATCTGCCAACATCTTGTGTCACACAAAGTAGAATGTGGTGCTAAATTTTTACGATTTCACACTTCCAAGTGTCTTAATGCCTAACTTGTCACGCAGCTAGAGCCCACATTAAGATGTGGACGTATCATGAGGAGAATATTCCTAGCTTTATGGAGCAATAAAAGCAGTGTCATATGGGATACAATGACGAAGGCAACCTTTAATATGGGATGTCGACACTGGATAGTGTTTTGCAAAAGTTCTCATTATATATTTGTCTAAATAAATAGTACAAAATATGTACTCCGTATCTAACTCACTTAGATAATAGAAAAGTAACTATAGGAGTATTAATTTAGGATGGGAAGTAAAGGCTTAAAGCGTAGGTAATGCAAATTGGCTAAATGAAGCATCCTTAGCGGTATGAAAGGAGGGATCGCGATATAATCATCCATGTTCGTATCGATCCTGATGAAGTAGATCCGGATCCAACTAAGTTATTGACTAAGGAATAAGAGAATTCCTACTAACATATTGGGAGGCTAGTCGGGATTCCCTAGAAGCCAGTCGGGGTCAGCATAGAATGAAGAGAATGACCCTAATCTTGCGTTGGCTTTAATTGCTTCCTAGCTCTAGAGTTAGAGGTGAGATCACTATAATGGCTAAGGTGAGTCATCCTACGCGAACGGACTGCGTGAGATTTATCCAATATTATTCCTAAATCAAATTTTATTTCAGCAAATAGTAGAATTGTGGCTAGAGAACATTATGGCAAAGAACAAGACGAAGATAAATGAAGAAATCTATCATAGCAATAAAGGGTCGTTTTGTTCAACACTTTTCTTTTCTCTAGACTAGAAATAGGGAAAGTAAGAGAAGATATAGTGAAAAAATTACCCCCACATTTTAAAACTCAGAACCACTTTTAAGCCGAATTGTGACAACAGTTTGAAATTGTCAAAACGGGCCAGCCCAGCTCAACCCAACCCAAGCCTGGCGGGCCAAGGAATTTGATGGGGTAGGGCGGGCCGGCCCTTCATTTGAATGGGTCTTAAAATGGCTAGCCCAACCCAGCCCTACAAAGGTCGTGGGCTGGGGCGGGCCAGCCCTTCATTTTTTCAATAATTTTTTATAAGATTTTTTTTTTTTCAATTTAAATTCTAACATATAAGTACATACCAATTTGTTATCATCTCTGATATAATGAATATATGGAAGTACATAATTCTACGGCAACTTATAGCATATTTAACACCTATACATTGTCAAGCACATTTGAATCCGTTTGTGATAAAATTGTCTTAATTAACATCTCCATCTTCGTCTACAGCCATATGCAAATTTAATTAATTAAACATTATCAAATAACTACATTTCATAAACTAATCAATAGTATTTAAATTCGCTTAATAATATTACCACTTTGAATTTGGTATAGCTCAACAAATAATTCGAGTAACAAATTTTGACAATTTCATGATGGATGCAATATTTATACGTGGTGATTAGATATTTTAGTATTAAGGTACACTTGGTGATTAGGAATTTAGTATTAAGGATTTAACGCTAACTAAAAAATTATTGTAAGATACTAAGACTAATTCGATAATCACTATTCCTACTTTTTACTTATTTTTCCGACTTTCTCCTAAATTTCAAGTTAAAATTAAGTTTCCAATCATGAATACAACTTCTGCACTTGGTGATTAGGATTTAGCGCCCGTGAGTAGAGTATTGTGTAAGATACTAAAACTTATTCGGTAATCACTTTTTCTATTTTTGCTTCTTTTTTCACAATCTTCTTTCAAATTTTTAATTTAATCCAAATAGACTTTTGGCCCACGGGCCGGCCTCGGCCCAGCCTAGGTCAAGCCTCAAGGGCCAGCAAGCTGACTTAGGATGGGCTTATAAGCCTCAGTTTAAATGGGCTTAAACAATCTTAGCCCAACCCCACCCTAATAGCGAGTTGGGCTGGGCTAGCCTCAAAGGCCAAGCCCATTTTGACGGCACTAAACTAGATCGAGGTGGCGCACTTACATGAAAATATAATTCGCTCAACCCGTTTAAGTTTGGGCTGGTTATTGATTCACCTATTTATTAGTTCCGCCCATAAAAATTTGAGCTGATATGTAGCCTAAATTGATCCTTTTTTTTATTTTTATTTTATTACATAAGGGATAAGGGAAAGAGAAATAGGGGAGGGGATTACAATGTGGGGATTTGAACCCTTACCAACAAGATAAAGGTTTAGGTAGTCAACAAACTGAGCTACTGAGTCCCTACTGCAGCCTAAATTGACCCATGAGAGATGTTGTGACTATTTTTCAATTTCTTTATGCGGATTATCCTTCTTTTGGGGTGGTCTTTAATTTTTTCCCCTAAAATTATTGATCTTTAATTTTTTTCCTTCGCTTAAATTGGTGGCCGAAATACCCCGAGGTTGTAGGTTCGAACCCCCGCTCTGTAAAAAAAAAAAATCGCAAGACAAGACTTTGCGAAAAGTCTGACACATAATAGACGTTTCCTTAGGCATAACTAAATGTTTGTCTTATAAGGCTTTGCAAAGCCTTGTCTTGCGAATTTTTTATTTATTTTTATGATTAGCTGGGGTTTGAACCCAAAACCTCGAAGTATTTTAGGCGAAGAGCAAAAATGAAGCGCAATCGTGCAAATTGCCCACTATTTTTTATTTGATAGCGCCCGAATGGGAGGGGTCGGCGCGCCCAACGACAAAAAGAAGAAGTACGAGAGAATAAATGGGAAAAGGTGGATGTCTCAATAGTCATACTCCACTATATACCCTCTCTCTTATCCTTGTCAAAGAATCATTTTCACCCATAACTTCAATAGTAGCTCCACTCTTGGGCCTCATCTGTATTCACAGTATATGAAATCCAAGAAAGAAGAATGAAGAACAATATTTGTGGATCAGAAAATATGGTGGTCCAATTAAGGCATATTTACTGGCTGAAAGTCGTTTAACAAAATGCCATCAACTACCCTCCATTAGTAGTTAAGTGTGTTTGAGACATATCATCATATTGCCACATGCTCCTAGAAAGAAATGTAGGTCGGTCCACCATGGGGCTAGTCAATATATGTGCCAAATTTGGTATTTGGGGGCGGTCTCTTCTAGTGCCATAATAATTTGCTTGGTCAAAATGAGGCGGAGCAAAATTCATGGGTCTTGAATTTTTCATTGAAACTATAATCGTTATAATTATTGAATTTGCAATCAAATATTTATAAAAATTTAATGAAATTCCTTATACAAATACAAGATTTAAACAAAAATTATTAGCTTCGTTCGAACCTGTAACTGATACTCTCCCTCCGCCATTGTGGTCAAGTGTTCTGATTGGGAGAGCAATAATAAATCATGAAACAGAGAAACTGCATGTCATAACCCACCAAGGCAGAATTAGAATTTTTATTTATGAATTTTGAATCATAATTTTTCTTGCTTACTAAATACTTTTGAATAAATTATTTATATATATTAGATGAACGTTTTGATACAAATTCAAAATTTGAGCCAATACTGCTAGATTCTGCCGAACTCATAGCTTTATGACCGGCTTCACCCCTGATAACCCAAATTCATTGCACCTACACGTTACTTGTGTTATTTCATATGTAATACTTCATTGTCTTCTCTTTTCTATTAGCATATATAATTTTTCTAAAGTTATATTTTGCGTTCCTTCTTCAAAAGCTTATAGCCTAGAATTCTAGCATTTTTTCATGCCTGCCTTCTGTCACTGACGTCACAAGACTTATTTCTCAATTAGAGTTGTCTTAGAAGGTCCCTTAAATAATTGACAACATTTTCCACTCCTTTGTCTCCAGAATGTCAATGAAAATTAATAAACCAATGAGAAAAAGCCAAGTTTCATGTGGTCTCAATTGTCCAGGTAGTCTTCATTTTGTTTCTCCTATTTCCACCTTCTCTCTCTTTTTAGTGCGTGTCTTTGAGTTGAGTAACACTCCCCTATTGGCTATCGACGTCTTTCTTTTTGTAAAAAGCATCGTTCAACTTCAAGCAATATCTTCAAGCACTTCCTACTTGGCCTTGTGGCTATGCCAGTTGTAAGAATATGGTTGAAAGTTAAGATCACTTTTTATATGTCTCGCCCTCTTTCTTTTTATTTTGTTGAAGTAAATGATCATTTCGTTTAAAAATATAAATTGTTGCAAAAATACATTTTTATTTATTTAATTTCGCATTAACAAGCCCTTCGTGTGTGACTTTGATTTGATTTCTTTTGATAAGCCAAGAACACAAAAAAAAAAAAAAAAAAACATTAATACTATGAGACTCGAACCCATAACTATTTATTTGCTTTAAACTGCGAGACAATGAGAACGAGTTTTATTGCTGAATTATTTTTTATTTTTCTTTATTTTGATCTCATGTTCTCTCACTTGGTTATTACTAAGGTCGAGCCTTTTTTAACCCAAGGCGGCTCACTGTAGCCACAAGTCATTCAATCTAGTAAATGTTCTCAATGTGCCTTTTTTTATTTTTTGTAGCCACAATCATGCAATCTATAGCTGAAAATTATTGTTACATAATATGTTTGCTGGTACTCCTGATTATTACGGGATATTTACACTCTATATATAGCATGATCCAACAAAACTAAAATAAAAAGTAATCATAATTTTTTATTTTATAAGTTAATATAATCATTTTATAATCAGTGTACGATATTGAGCATACACCAGCGCTTGTTACAATCTATATTAGAAAAAACAAGGAGGGTGAAATTTCTTGGGGCAAAAAACATTAATGTACATAGTAAGAGGGTATATTTACAAAACATGCAGATACTTTTCACTTTACAAAATATATCATTAGATTTCTTACAAAATTTATACGAATCAGGTAAATTAAAAAGAAGCAAATAAAACACATTAAATAAGGGAAGAAACTGTTTCCCTTATTTTATCCACTTTTCTCTCTCCATTCAAAATTAATAGATATTGTTCCCTAATTTTCTCCAACTTTTGCTCCTTTATTTCATTCACTTTTCTCCCCCCATTCAAAATTAAGAGATATTGTTCCCTAATTTTCTCCAACTTTTACTCAAAAAGTCCATTCTAATCAGTAATTTTTATGCACAAAGTTCATACACCAAAAAACATATATGTATAATTTTTGTATGAAATATGTATAACTGTATAAATTCGTTATAATTTTTATATCTGAAATATGTATAGAAATTGTATGTATATTTTTATTATGATAAAGTACATATAAATTGTATAAAATCTAATCAAATTATGTATAAATTTGAGAAAATATGTATAATAAATTTGTAATTGATACAAACCAGATTCCATACAAAGTTCATAGACCAAAAAATAAATATATATAAATTTTTGTATGCAATGTGTATAACTGTATAAATTCGTTATAATTTTTATGTATGAAATATGTATAAAAGTTGTATTTATATTTTGATTATGATAATGTACATATAAATTGTATAAAATCTAATCAAAGAATATATAGATTATGAGAAAGTAAATATGTATAATAAGTTTTTTGATTGATTCAAACCAAATTCCATACACATATCAATTCTCAACATTTTTAAGACTAATTCTTATTGAATTTATTCGCATTTCATACACTTTGTGCCGCATATCTAAAAAATGATATATAACAGATTTCATACACATTTCATACATATATTAGTTTTGTTAAACAGATTTCAAACACACAATGATCAAACATATCTCAAAATGATACAAATAAATTTTTACATACAATTAATACACTGGTCAATAATAAAAAATACTTTGTAATATTGGTTTGAAAATTTATATTAGGAGAGAAGATGAATTTTAGGTCTATAAATGGTATCTATCATAGAGGGAGAGAGAGAAATCTTTTTAAAAAAGAAGAAGAATTTGATTGGTAACTATTCTAAAATTAAGCCACATTTAAAATCAGATTCTCTTTCTTAAAAAAAGCCCAAAATTGTGGGTATCGATTAAGCTCAAATCTGATATACTTCATAATTTTGTTGGTATATTTTATAAATAAAAAAAAATATTCTTATATTTTGTAATATAGAATCTTAAATAGTATTACTAGGTTATTTTCCCATTTCGTTCTTCGATGGACTACTAAGATCCCAGGCAAACTTTGGGATTACACCCAAGCACTGCAACAATGGGCTACTAGTGACCGCTAATTGAAGCCCAAAAAGATTTCATTTGCACTTTGGTCCCCATTTTGTGCAGGTCTTTACTTTTTGGCCTTTAAGCTAATAATTAATTTTTTTCCCTTCAAAATCGAACACCTATAAATACATAAATTAAACATTATAATATTCAAAATTTATGTATGCACCCTTAAAGAACTTATGCCCTATATGCATAAGTTCAATTTTGAATGACAAAAATTAAAGACCAGAGTATTTGAAAGGCAAACCGTACAATTACTTGGCTGAAGTTGATAAACACCAGTGGAAATCCGACTGAAGAAATTTCTCGGTTTTTCTTTCAAATGGGCTGGTCTTTAATTTTTGCCACCAAATGGGCCAGTCTTTAAATTTTATCTTTTAAAATCAAACTTCTGCGATGGATAGGTACTTTAAGGGGCGGAGCATAATTTGTGGGATGCTATGATTCAAAAATATAAATTTGTGTCCGCTACAAAATTATTAGACTTGAGGGACAACATTTAAAGACCACAACAAAATAGGGAGGAAAGTGCAAATGACCTGATCCGACTTGCTAGGCCTTCATCAATTCTGCTTCAAGAGGATGTTATATCTAGCTGAGCCCCAAGTGATCTAGACCTGGATATCAATTTTTGAAGTATGTCAATAATCTTAGGCAAACTTACTCAAATGACTACCTTATTATAACTTCCTACCATTTGTAGCTATCCTTTTAAATATTACCATTTGTAGCTACCCTTTTAAATATTACCATTTGTAGCTACATTTTAGCAAAATAGTGTATATTTTCGCGTGTATTTGTTGCCAACAAATACATGAGAACACGGTAAAAGAATAGTATTCTTGATTTTAGCCTTTAACGATGGAGCTATTAAATTAGATATTAATATTATTTTTTTGATGTATTATAGTTTTTTTTTGCTTTGATGTAACTAAGAAAATATGATGGTAGCAACAACAGCAGCCCGTTATTGTGATGGGCAAATTAATAACGATTTGGAGTATGGCCCAACCAAATAGCGCTTAGTCAAGAGGGAAACGCACGGCCTCATTTACTTTAATTTTAGGAAACCCCACAAATTGCCTACTATAGGCAAACTAATTACGGGTTATTAACCCCAATGATTTAATTTACCGCAATGCTCCTTCGGCTGAAAATAATTACCCGAGATTTCTTGCTTGTAGCGTCAGCATCCTTTTTTGGCGGTGCGCAATTAGTTTTGTTTCCTTTTTATACGGCTTCTCAATTCCTCAATTCCTAATCTGTAAGTAAATTTTAGTTAACAGTAGAATATTTCTCTCTCTTCTCTCACCTCATATTTTCATGAAAACCCTAAATACGTAGATCAAGCTTATCATCAATGGCCACCATGGCCATTGGTCAGTCTTCCGGAGTGGCTGACCAGCAAGATACTACAACAATTCATCAAGAGGAAGGGATATTACAACCGAGAGAGAACAAATTACAGTATGCTGAACTTTTGAAACCTACTACTTTGAATGCTACTACACAAAATCAGAAATACACAGTTCCACCAATTGAAATGAAGAAAATCTCTTATCTTCATGGTAAGCCTTATCTCAAATGGACAGAGGAAGAGGTGTCCCGGATGAACGTGATTGAGAAGCTACAACATGCTGTTGTTGGCAAATTCTCATATGGATGGCCAGATATGGATCAACTCCGCACAATTATCCCTGCACAATGTGGAATAAAGGGTGAGTGCCAAATTGGGTTTTTCAGGAGTCGACATGTACTCATAAGATTATCACTTATAGAAGACTTTATCAATTTATCCTCTAAGCCAGTATGTTATATCAGTGATAAGGAGGGATATGAATATCAAATGAGGCCACTTATATATGATTCAAAATTTAAAATAGATGAGGAGACTACTAAAGCTATGGCATGGATATCCTTCCCTAATCTACTGCCTACCTATTTTGTGAAGGAAACTTTATTTTCAATTGCATCTGCAGTTGGCAAACCACTTCATCTTGATATGGCTACTATCAACAAAACAAGACCTAGTTGTGCTAGGGTTAAAGTTCTAGTAGATTTATTGTCAGATCTACCCAGTTCTGTAAGGATGGATATTGAGGATGAAAGTTCAGGGGCAATAAGGACAGTAAATGTGAAGATTCATTATGACTATCTTCCTAAATACTGTAGAGAATGTAAATTACAGGGGCATAATGAATATGACTGTAGAATAATCAATCCAGAACTGGCAAAAAGAAGGGAGGAGGAGAAGAACAAAGAAGCAGTGTTATATGAAAACAGTGAAGGCAATCTAAAAAGTTATGAGGAGAAATCAGGAGCATCCCAAAAACAGCAGAGAAAAGAACAAAAGGGCAACAGAGAAGAACAACCAACGGGGAAGGTAAATCAAAAAGAAAAGGAAGCAGGTAAATACAAGAATTTTGAAAAGCCAATGCATAGGGGTTATCATAATTCTGCAAGAATATTGTCTAGTGGAAGATTAATAGGCAATCCTGGACAATGGAATCCTGTTAAGGACAATAGAAAGCACAACCATGCAGAAGGGAACGAGAGCCAAAATATGCAAGGTGGGGCAGGGAAGAAGGCATAAACTAGTGCGGTGAAGACCAACAACCAGTTTGCTGCTCTTTCAGAACAAGACCATTTAGAAGAAATTGTGACAAAACAGGCAGCAAAACATCATTGTTTAGAGAAAGAAATAGCAGAGAATTTACCTAAAGAGGGGAACAAGCAGCAAAGCCAACATGCTGAAGGAAACCTGAATGGACAAACACAAGAAAAGGAGAACACTAATATAAGCAACAATTCACAAAATGCAGCAGATAATGAAAACATTCAGTCTCCAAACGGAAAAAAGGAACAAGACAAAACTGTGCAAGAAAGTTCTAAAGATTGGGTGGAAGCCTCCTTTGGGAAAATCAATGTTGACAATGGAAAACAAGTGACATCACAACAGGGACAACAAGAGCAAAATAGATGTGATAAGCAGGTAGTGGATCAGGTGGTGGATGTGGATCAGACACCAAATGTTCATGAAGCAGATAAAACAAAAAAGTGGAGGGATAGAGTAGAAGTAACAGAGAATGCAGAAGAAGAAATCATGAGCCAAGGGTCAGCAGTGCAGTTAGAAAACAACTCCTATGATACAACAAAGACACATCATGGTGGGGAGTCTTATGGGGATTCTTTGATCTCTGATGGGGCAAAAAAATAAGAGGAAAGTGGGCCTAGTGATACTGCAGATAGCTTGACGGTTGGGGATCTACTTCAGCAATCAAAACCAGATGAGATAAACCAGATGAGATAGGGATAAAACACAATCCACCAGATGGGCAAGCAATTGACATAGAAAGGGAAGCAGAAGAGAATTTAACTGATATGATGCCACATTCAATAGGTTTTGTAATATGTTCAGAGGGAGCAAGCCGACAACAAATGATCCAGCAAGGAAAACATAGTCCACCAAATGCTAAGTTACAAGAAATAGTGGCCCATAGAGTTACAGAAAACGAAGTCCAGCAGGCTATAGAGGAAGAGCAGCAGCTAGAAGGGGATCAAGGAATAGGGATCAGTTCCAAAATAATAAAAAAGGTGTCCACAGAAACAGATATATCTCCAAAGGCCATAACAAAAAGTGGAAAAAAAACAAAGGTGCAAGATGTTATACCACCCAAGAGGGTGAACCCAAAAAGAGTGGCAACTTCCAAAAGTAAATAATGATTAAGTCTCTAATATGGAATATTAGGTCCGTTAACACTCAACAGGCTTTTCAAAGGTTGATCATGTTACAAAGGCAATATAAGTGTTCTGTTGTGGCTTTAATGGAACCATTTCAAAACTGTAAACATCTGCAGAAATACAAAAGGAGATTGGGCATGGAGACTGCTGTAGCTAATTGTAATGGTAAGATATGGGTTTTTGTCGATGATGCAGTACAATGTGATGTGTTAATGGACACAGACCAACAAATTACTTTGAAGTTGTGTCACCAAGATACTGGCAAAGAAATTATTTCAACCTTTGTCTATGCCAAGTGTGATGAAGGGGAGAGATTAGAGCTATGGGACAGTCTTTACCAACTTGCAAGTGACATGAATTTTCCATGGATGGTTGGGGGGGATTTCAATGTGATATTGTCTGAGGAAGAAAAACTTGGTGGGCTTCCTGTCACATTATCTGAGTGTGAGGCCTTTGCTTTCTGTATTAACTCTTGTGGGTTATTGGACATGGGATTTAAAGGAAGTCCGTTTACATGGTGGAATGGGAGATCAGCAGAAGATTGCATTTTCAAAAGGTTAGACAGAATAGTGGTTAATTGTCAGTTCCAGATCATGTTCCCGCAAATAGAAGTTGAGCATCTTTCAAAAAAAGGGTCAGATCATGCCCCTCTGATTCTATCATATGGAGAAGAATCTGTTCACTCTATAAAACCTTTTAGGTTTCTAAATTTCTGGACTCAGCATGAAACTTTCAGGGAGGTGGTGGTGCAGAATTGGAGGACTCCATATGCAGATTCCCCTTTCTTAGCATTTAAACAGAAGCTCAAAAGCTTAAAAGGTGCTATTTCTAGGTGGAGTAGGGAAACTTATGGAGACATTTTCAAACAGATAGCAATTAGAGAGGAAGTGGTGAAAATAAAGGAAGATTTATTTGAAGAGGAGCCCAGTATTGTAAACAGAATTGTGCTTCAAAAGGCTCAGGCTGAATTGAAAAAATACTTAAGCCTAGAAGAACAATACTGGAAACAAAAGGCAGGATTTAATTGGTCCACAGAAGGAGACAGGAATACTAGATTTTTCCACAATTATGTGAATGGAAGGAGGAAGAGATTACAGGTGAGGGGAATACATAATGGAGAAGGAGTATGGTTAGAAGAGATGGAGAATATCAAGGCAGAAGCAGTAAATTTCTTTCAAAATCAATTTACCTAGGAGGGGGATACATCAGATTTTGGAATATTAAGACATGTTCCTTCTTTGATATCTCATGAGCAGAATATGATGTTATGTGCATATCCAACAAAAGAAGAAGTCAAGCAGGCAGTTTTTGCTTTAAGTGGGGACAGTGCTGGTGGACCAGATGGGTTTACAGGTATTTTTTATCAGCAATGTTGGGAGATTGTGGGGAATGATGTGCATGCTGTAGTTTTATCTTTTTTCGATGGTGCCGAACTCCCTAAATCAATCACACATACTAATCTAGTACTCATACCTAAAAAACAAATTGTTCAGACTTTTTCAGATATGAGACCAATCAGCTTGTCTAACTTCATCAATAAGGTGATATCAAGAGTAGTGCATGGAAGGATGGAGAAGATTTTGCCTTCATTAATATCAGCAAATCAATCAGGTTTTGTAAAAGGGAGAAGTATTTTTGAGAACATTCTCTTAACACAAGAGATTGTCTCAGATATTAGAATTAGGGGAAAACCTGCAAATGTTGTGATAAAACTGGATATGGCCAAAGCTTATGATAGGGTTTCATGGAAATATCTTTTGCATGTGTTACGATCAATGGGTTTTGCAGAGCATTTTATAGGCCTGATTTGGAGGTTGATTTCGAATAATTGGTATTCAGTTCTTCTAAATGGACAGGCAACTGGATTTTTTCATTCTACTAGGGGAGTGAAACAGGGTGATCCCCTATCACCTACTTTATTTCTTCTAGCAGCAGAGGTTTTGTCCAGGGCTCTAAATTCACTATTTGAAGAATCCAATTATATTGGGTATGGGATGCCAAAGTGGTCTTATCCTTTAAATCACTTGGCATATGCTGATGATACAATTATTTTCACTTCAGCTCAGCCGGAATCACTTAAGAGTATCACGAGAGTGCTGAATCAATATGAGCAGGCTTCAGGTCAATTGATTAATAAGGAGAAAAGTTCTTACTATATGTACTCGAAAGTAGGAAATACTCTTATTCAGTCAGTTGCTGATAATATTGGTATTTCAAGAGGACAATTTCCTTTTATATATCTGGGGTGCCCTATCTTTCATTCAAGGAAGAAGAAGGTGTACTATGCTGAATTGATCAAAAAGATTAAAGGAAGATTGCATTCTTGGAAGGGCAAGCTCTTGTCATTTGGAGGTAAGGCTGTACTAATTAAAAGTGTTCTCCAAGCAATGCCTTTGCATCTACTTTCAGTATTAGCTCCTCCAAAGTGTGTGTTGAATGAAATACACAAGATGTTTGCTAGATACTTTTGGAGTAATAAGGAAGAAGGGAGGAGTAGGCATTGGGTAGCATGGCAGAATGTATGTTTACCTACTCAAGAAGGAGGTTTAGGCTTTAAATCTTTATTTGATATTTCAAATGCTCTTTTTGCCAAATTATGGTGGAGATTCAGGACTTCTAATACATTGTGGGCAAATTACATGTGGAATAAATATTGCAAGAAACAGATGCCTATTCTAGTCCAGTGGAAGGGGGGGTCACAGGTGTGGAAGAAAATGCTAGAAGCAAGAGAAGCTATAGAACATGAAATTTGGTGGGAAATAAAAGGTGGAACTATTAATGTTTGGTATGAGAACTGGACTAAGCTGGGAGCTTTACACCATGTGGTGCCCACTGATTTTCCTATTAATGAAACACTGGAGGATGTTGCAGATCTGATAGAAGGAGGGAGATGGAAGGATCAAATGTTGCAGCAAAACTTTCCAATAGATATAGTGGATCACATAAAGTCTGAAATTCACATAGAACAGCTTCAAGGTGTATGGGATAGACCCTGGTGGAAGCCAACAAGTACAGGAAAGTTTACAATCAACACGGCTTGGGATATTATGAGGCATAAGAGTCACATACAAGAGGACTTCAAACAATTGTGGATTAAGGGAGTTCCTTTTAAAATTTCTTTCTTTCTGTGGAAGTTATGGAAATGGATAATCCCTACTGATGATAATTTGATGAGGATTAATATTGCCGTGGTCTCTAGATGTTACTGTTGCAGAGTTCCTCAACAAGAAACTATGCAACATTTATTTTTAACAAGCAATTTTGCAGAAGGGGTATGGAAGGTGTTTTTAGAAGCAGCAGGACTACATGTAAACAGAGTCCAACTACACCAAACAATCAGAGCTGTATGGTCAGTAGCTTGCGGTGACATGATCAAACCTATTGTTCAAGCAATACCAGCAATGATTACATGGGAACTGTGGAAAATGAGAAATACCACAAGACATGGAGGTAAGGTGAGTTTTAGAAAAGTGGTGCATGAAGTGAACAATAATCTATACTATCTTACCAGGATGAGATACCCATCGTTACAAAATGTACCTTTTCTATGGCCTGACCTAGTTAATTGTCTGGAAAGAATACAACCCCGAATAATTACTAAAGTTGTTCATTGGAAGCTTCCATATGCTAGGTGGTTTAAGTGTAATACAGATGGGGCTTCAAGAGGGAATCCGGGACCTAGTTCTTATGGTTTTTGTGTGAGAAATTGGCAAGGGGACTTGGTATATGCTCAGTGTGCTGAAATAGGGGATTCTACAAATGTAGTTGCTGAAGCTAAAGCTATACTGCAAGGCTTGACCTACTGTGTGGAACATGAACTCCATCCATTAATTATGGAAACAGACTCATTGCTCTTAAAGAAAGTGGTGGAAGAACAATGGCAGATACCATGGTGCATTATCACTGAAGTAGAGAGAATTAAGAAGATGATGGAAGGATTCAATGTGATAATACAACACGTCTATAGGGAGGGGAACAGCCTGGCAGATTTTTTAGCTAACATCGCTTTTGATTTTGCAGTTATATCAGAGTTTAATTTATTTTCAGAACTGCCTAGTGCAGGGAGGAAGATACTAAATTTGGATAAGCAACAAGTTCCTAATCTCAGGATCAGAAATGCAAGGAATAAGCAGACCTAATGAGTACATGTGTGATTGTGTAACTTAACTATTGAAAATTCTTCAATGTGTGGTATTAGCTTCGGCTCATCCTATTGAAGAGTTAGCAATAGCTGAGAAGCAGTATCCACTTTTTGATTGTCTACTGTAAATTAGAAATCCTAACTGGATATCTAGCCTTTTGATTAAAGAGAAAGTAAGTCTTGTTTATTTAGTTCAATTGTAAAGCCTAGAGATAATCTTAGTGTGGTTGATAACCATGTCTCTGGTGAGAGCTTGAGGGACATATTAATGGGGCCAATCACGGGCTTAAGAATGCTACTTACTCAAGACAAACAAGATCTAACAATCAACAGGACAGAATTCTTAAGTTATCAAATCAATTTGAGAACTGGGTAAAGGTTAGAGATTTCAAAGCACATCAACAATGGAGGAGAGGAACAGACAAAGCTCAAAAGAATTGATTCAACATAACACAACACAAGTTTTCAGTTGGAAGAATCAATATTATACACCATGTACTTTTCTTCAGTTCAGTTCATACTAAAATAGACAGGAATGAAAATGGGTGAGAATCATACCTGATTGCTAAGCTAGGAGACTGAGTTGCTGTGAGAAGAGATTTGTTCTCTGTTCTTAGTTCTTGGTTCTTGGTTCTAGCTAGATTTTTTAGATTGTTGAGCTTTTGCTTTTGTTTTGTTTGTTCAGATGTTTCTGTCGAAACACTTTGCAAAGAGGCTCTTTTATTTAGTAATAAAATAAAGCCACTAGGCATTGCTTAGTGGTTGCTTCAAAAAAAAAAAAAAAAAAAAAATTCCTAATCTGTGCTACTGTTTTCTTTTTCCCTTTTTCTCTTTATTTATTTTCCTTGTTTTTGGTTGTTTATCTTCTTCCCTTTTGTCCCTTTTCTAATATTTGTGTGTCTTTTAGTTTTTCTTTTTATAGATAAATATAAAAAACAAAAGATAATAATATTAGCTAATTGTTTTTAAACTAATATAAATATATGAATTTAAACAATTGGTAATTTTTTAAATAATTAACTCGCAAAAAATTATATAAAAATTAAAATAGCAAACACTACTCAATCTTCTATGATATCCACATGATATATCATTACTGACAGGATATAATAGAGGATTGACAGTTCATTTTTCAAGAAAATCGCAGTCCTCTGGGCTACCCACATGATATATATCATATACTGATAGACTATCGTAAATGATTGGTTCAGTATATGATAAATACCGGATTGGTATCATTGAGGATTGAGCTCTTTTTTTTAAGAAATGAACTAGTCCTCTATGATATCTTGTCAGTATATGATGCCTTGATATACCATGCGAGTATCATATATCAAGGTATCATATATGACTTAGGAATGTTTTCTTTTGAAAGAATGAACAAGTCATTTATAATATACCCTATCAGTCCATGATTTATACAAAATGGGCATTGTAGAGGATTGAATAGTGTTTATTTTTAAGGAATAAATCTATCGGCTACGATACCTGTCAGTATATAATACATACAAGTTGGTATCATAGAGGATTGAGTGTTTTTTTTTGAAAGAATGAAATGTATGTTCTCTATGATACTCTGTCAGTATATAATATATCATATGATACCTTGATATATCATGTGGGTATCATAGAAGACTAAGTAGTATTTTTTGAAAGAATGAACCAATCTTCTATGATACGTTGTCAGCATAAGATATATACCACGTGGGCATCATTGCATATTGCAATAGTATACTTCAATTGTCACTAATTTGGTATATTATGTGCTAGAAAAGTTGTTTTTGAAATATAGAAAAAATATAATAAAATATTTATATTAATTTTATTTTTTAATGATATAGAAAAAAATAAAAATAAATGAGCCAAAAGTGTGTAAAATTAGATTATGAAAAAAAAATAAGAATAAAAAATAATTTGAGAAAAGTAAATGAAAAAAATTAACTAAAAATAGCAAAAAAAGTGAATGAAATTAGATTATGAAAAGAAAAAGAAAAAAAAAATTGAACGAAATTAGAAAAGGAAAAAAAAGTGAATGAAAAGCACCAAAAATTAAAAAAGAACAATAAATAAAAATAGCATAAAAGGTGAATGAAATTAGATTATGGAGATAAAAACGAAAAGAAATAAATGAAATTAAAAAAGAAACACAAAATAAAGAATTTAAAAAAAAAATGAAAAAAAGGAGTTAGAATTAAATATGTAAGCAGATTGTGGTGAAAAGTAAAATAAAAAATAGTAAAATTTGGAAAAAAATAGATGAACAAAAAGGAGAAAGAGAAAAAAAAAACGACAAAAGAAGATAAGAAATAGAGAAATAAAAAAGAAAAGAAGAAAAAAGAGACAATTACCTACAAAACTTATAATGGGTAGAAAAAGGAGTTAGAATTAAATATGTAAGCAGATTGTGGGGAAAATGTGGGGAAAAGGAAAAAAAAATAGTAAGATTTGGAAAAAAATAGATGAACAAAAAGGAGAAAGAAAAAAAAAACAACAAAAGAAGATAAGAAGTAGAGAAATAAAAAAGAAAAAAAGAAAAAAAGAAAAAAGAGATAATTACCTACCAAACTTATAATGGGTAGAAAGGACAAATAATTATGGTGTATGAAAGTAAAAGGGATTGGTAGGATAATTATTTTTTGTGTAGTGAGTTTTGATGTTCTTTTTCCTAAATTTTATCCCTATTTTAAGATGTGCAAGTATAATTATTGAGAAATCTCCCTTTTAGATAAGACTGACTCGAATCTTCTATTTGCTTATTCTGACGTCTAATGTTTTAGAAAAAATTAGAGTGTGCTGATGATTTTTGATAAGATTTTTATTTTGCTCAAAATAACAAAATATTTATTAAACAATTATCCATTAAAAAGACCGCCGGAAAAAATTTCTCTCAGGGCAGACCTTTTCTTGTCATACTGCATTCACTACTAATGCGTCATCAAACATCTAAACTGAAATCAAGAGGTAACACCGAATAGAATAGAAATAAAAATCACATTCTTTAACATCGGTGGTATACATAACTACATCATAAGTCCTGTATTAGTAACATTTTCTACACAGACTACTGCACCATAACTAAGACAAAAAAGGAACAAAAGAAGGGGGAAAAAAAATATATTCACAGACATAGCTGTCTTTCTCAACTTTCAGAAGCTCTGAAGATGGTCAATATAGAGAGAAAGAGATTGATAACATCCAAATACAAACCAACTGCAGCCCAAATATATTCGTCGTAAGTGTAGCGTTTGATTAAATTGTCTGTATCATAGATGATGTATCCACAGAATAAAATTGAGGCTAAACACCCATAGATCATCACAGAGAGCCTACCCAGTGGAAACAGTAGCTGCAATAGGCAAGAAGAACAGGGTCAGGTCTCTTCATAGTAACATTTTTGTGCGCGTTTGTACAATATTTGGTTGTCGTTTAAAAAAAAAAAGTATTTAAAATCGACGTTAAAAAATTCGGATGTTGAAGTAGCATTAAATCCTCCAATTACAGATAAATCCATATTTTGATCCTAGTAATATACCTGAGCACGCTCAATCTTCGAATACTAAAATGTGCATTGTTTATCCCTTTATATATGAATTATGTAAACTCTATTATCTTCAAATTATGGAATAACAATGCAAATTGAACGTAATACATAGGTAATTAATTGTTCAATAATTAATCATTCATTAAATTTGTGAAGATCCACAAGCAGAAGAACCAAAAATGCACAATTCAAAGTTTGAATATGCTCAACCAGCTATCACAAGAACCAAAATAAAAATATGCCCTATATTTGAGGGACTGAAAGTGCCACTTTTCAAAATTTAAAGATTGTGAATGGAAAGTGATATCTCACAATGAAAGCACTTCAAATCAATATTTCACTTTTCAAACAATGGATCAATCACTGATGATAAAACAATATTTCCAAATTCTCAAAGTACTGAAACACTGTATGGAGTATTTATGACCAAAGGGGAATTATGCAATGAAATTAGGAATGACTACGAAATGGCAAAGTCGACGGACCTGGATGAAGGCAAATAACATGAGAACCATGAGGGCACCAAATAAGAATGGCCCAAGAAAATTGAAATCGTGGCCTCTCTTTGCAGCCCAAAATGTGTATAGTGTCAAACTAAGCACCACTGCTGCTGTCAAGATAACGGACTCCAATATTACCTTGCCTGTGTCATCCAAGTGGAGAGATTCGTTATTATCCATATGCCACTAGTATAATCATATAATTTGTGTTTTCCTGATTCCAACCTGACGAAAGGTATAGCTTGACTCTTCTAAATTCAGGTTATGAAGTCTCACTTTTAAAGGTAAAACATTCTCTACTAAGACGAGTCTGTAATTCTAAGGCTCGAAGCTGAGACTTTTGATTAAAGATGGAGTGAACTTACCGCTCTACCAATCATATTTGTAAAATAACCAAAGAACTATTTATCCAAAAAATTGGTTGGATTCACGGTGTACTTCTTCTAATGGATATATATGAATTATACACGGGTATACACCTATTATATCATCTAGTTGTTTTTAATTTAGGCAATTGGTGAACAACTATTTAGTTTAATTCTTCAACAATACATGTTAAACAATAAATCCTTAGAGGAGGTATAATACCATTCTATTATACTGTTTCCCGGTGTCATTATTACAATGAGAGCTTCACAGCATTGTTATCAATTATAGACCAAAAGACTATATGAACACATTGACACAAGAAAAAGGATATTCAAACTCCTAATTACAGAGTTCTCATTATCTCATGCAATTGCAAGCGTGTATACAACTACTAAACATTGCATAAACCACACGCAATGTTTGGAATATTTGAGACTTTTTGCTCATAAAACTCTGACTGTGGCCTTTGATTTACTTTTTATGTGATGGAACTGAATTTATGGACGAAAAAAAATACATGTTTAGATAGAAGTGTTGAAATTAAATTTAACTAAAACATTATTATTGATAAGCACTTACCACTAGTGAACGCGCAAGCCAATCCCACAACGAAGGACAATGAAACTGTAAACAACCCAAGAAGCAAGAAATTCACCGGATGTTTCTGGTGATAGTAATACAACGGGCACAATACTGCACCGCAAATTAATCGGGTCAGTTTGCGAACACCTCAATTAATTAAGACTAGACATATAATATTGACTACTAATATAAAAAATTAAGAAGGACGTACTAATGAAAGGAGTGATGATAAGAACAATATAAAGTGCCAATCCTGCCCCAGTTGATGCAAAGAAATGTGCAATTGGATGAACCGTAACGACCACAGAAGCAACAGCAATAGTGAGAAGCAATTGAATACTCAAAATTGAGTAAACTTTCCTAATAAAAGCCCAACGTAGTTGTGGATTCTCCAACATAGCCGGATATAAAGGCCTTGCTCCAGCTTCCACGTCATCTTTCCGGTAAGGCGTATTCCACGTCTGCTGCCACATGTCACAAATACACCCAAAAAGAAAAAAAGTGAAACACTAATCAATTTGCAATTAAAGTTATATTTGAAATGTTATTTGATTTCTTTGGTATGGTATTATAAAGAGGTGCAGAGGAGTCGGTTATATATTGTAAACGTTGGTTCTAAATTTAGAAACTTCGTGACTCGTATAGAAAAAGATGACACGTGGAAGAAACAAAAAAATGGAAAGTGAGTTAGAGTTTTTTTTTTTTTGTATTAAATCAACATTCTTCTGGACTTGTCTAGATGGATTAATGCTGAAGTTTGTGCTCATACTTTTATCCTTATGAACTTTGGTTCATCGCTTTTGTTTGAAGGCAAAGCCAGCTGAGTTTTACTGTATTTGGCTTAGCTTTCTTCGAAGGTTTAACAACATTTGGAATTCCTACTTTCTAAGTTAATAAAAATGTACAACTAATTAATGGATTTAACTAATATAAACTGACAGTATAAGAACATTGCTTGTCTTATTTATTAAGGACATTAATTTGGTTATAGTTAATAAGTATCATTTAAGCAATCCGATGATATAAAAATTCTTCTACTCAAATTAAATTCATGATAAATTCACTAGTTAGAGTAAAGTTATTACACGTTTGTTTCGTTGGAACTAATAAAACTTCTTAAACGCTCCAGACCTCCATTTTATCTGATAGTGACCAAGTCTTAAGTTCAAAAGTGATCGTACTTTTTGAGATAATTTCAAATATTTCTCTTCAAATTTAGTTTCGTAATGAGAATTTTTCTTTCGATTTTCAATATATACCTTTATTCACTCATATTTTTATGTAAAACTCTGGAGCTAGCCTGTAAGGCATATTCTTTGCAAAAATTATTTGTAAAGCAAGAATCCGATTAACATGCTAGTGACTTCTACGGATAAAATTTGACTTTTTTTGTTTTTTGCAATCAAATATGTCCGAAAAATCTGGAAACTTCTGTGCACCATGATGACTAGATTTTCAACTATTTAAGTACCTCATTCATATTTCTTTCGAATTTATAAAGAGTTTAAGTTTGGTGCGTATAATTTTTCTACACCATCATGTCATTTTAACCAATTTTCTCCTAATTTTTCTCTCTCTGAATTTATGTATTGAATTTTTTTATTCTGTCTCTTCCCTTCAACTCCTCTGTTTTCATCGCTCCAATTAATCGATTGTGTTTCTCTTTTTGTTTTCTTCTACCACGGTTATCTTTTATTTTCCCTTCAAATCCTCCTCTGATTTGTTCTAAACATTAATTCACAATTAAAGTAACAAGCTTTGCAAACACTTACTGAAAAGTAATACTATTAAACACTAAAAAACTTCAATGGATAAAGTTTTATTCGAGCAATTTAAAGAAACAATAGCCCTTCGAATGCTTTTAGATGGAAAAAAAATTCAAAATTTGTTAATGAGAACTTACTGTTAAACAAGAAGAGGTTCCACAAAGTTTAGAATATATGAGGTGTTTAAATAATTATACTTATTACAAAGTTCGCAATGTTTGAAGGGTTAAAGAATTACTTCAGCAATGATCTTGAGAGGGGGGAAAAGGGCAAAATTATAACATTAAGATTCAACTTTCCATTATGTTAATTTTTTGGTAATTAAAGAATTTTATTTACCAAAGTAGTATTTACAAAGCAAGGTTCCAAAACTAAGCAGAACTTAGACAGAAGGCCCCAAGTTTGCAAGCATCACATCTCTTTCAATTCATCTACTAAGCTAACTAATTATTACAACCTTGTGGATAGTAATTAAGCTTCCTAAGCTGTGTATCTAATCTCCTCCTTAGAGCTCCCCTGCAGATTACCTCCTGAATGTGGTATGTCTTTGCTTTTGACAAATCCTTATGTTCCTCTCTTGCCACAATTGGTTATACACGCAGCTAGTGTCATTCTATAAATCACAGCAGTGGCAGCATCCCCATTTGCATGTGTTACAGTCCATTGGAGTTCACCTGGCCAATCAAAAACTGATCTAGCAATGCCTTGCCATTCTAACAATTTGCTCCATACAGCTGCAGAGAAAGAGCAACTAACGAACAAATGGTTTAATTCCTTAATGTTAATTAGTCGTCTGTAAATTGCATTTTCATTAAAAAAAAAAAGTAAACATATTTACTTAAAAAAGTTACTATATTACCTTGAAAATTACCTGATAGTGTATAAAATTTTGTTCACTGACAGTGCACAAAACTTAAACTCATTTCTAAATTGTTCTTTAATCTATAACACATTAGTTTCAATATACTCCGCGCACCTGTAATCTAGCAATTATTTAAAGAAATTTTTAACAGTTGTAATTTTTGTTAAATCCAAAATCTAAACATTAGGAAAATGATTAAATTATAATTTTGTCCTACTAAGACTGGGACGCACCCACAAGTATCTAGTTCTTATCGGGCAATTCACAGGAATGCCCCCTACTCGGGGTGGTCTTTAATTTTTTCCCCTTAAATTGTTGGTCTTTAATTTTTGTCCTTCGCCTAGAATACCCCGAGGTTCTAAGTTCGAATCCCGGCTCAGGCGTTAAAAAAAAAATCGCAAGGCAAGGCTTTTGGAGAAATCTGCCTTATGAGGCATAGGTTGTCTTAAGGCATAACTAAAGTTCTGCTGGGTCCGGCAGAGGTTGCCTTCTAAGGTAGACTTTTAGTTATGCCAAGGCAACCTCTGCCGAAGACGACATAGGTTGTCTTAAGGCATAACTAAAGTTAAGCCAGATCCGGCATAGATTATCTTATAAGTCAGACATTTAGTTATGCCCTAAGGCAATTTATGCTGGAGTTGACATAACTTTAGTTATGCCTTAAGGAAACCTGTGCCGCATAAGGCAGACTTTTCCCAAAGCCTTGCCTTGCGAATTTTTTTTTTCTTTGACTGATCGGGGTGCAAACCCAGAATCTGGGAATTTTTTCAGCCACTTTTTTAAGTGAAGGACAAAAATTAAAGACCAGCAATGTGAGGGACAAAAATTTAAGACCACCCCAAAAAAGGACAATCCGCGCAAAAAATGGTTCTTATCTAATTGATCAATCCAATAGTCTGTAAGCCCACATACGTATAATCATTAAGCACATTTGATTTGAACTTCTATATAAGAACTCATACAAACCCGCAATTCAGAATCAACGATACAGAACAATTTTTTTTTAACCAAAAAAGTGAAAAACCATTCACCTAGGCTTTTTGGCTTCCTCATTTCTTACTCTTTTATATTTTTGATCCGAAATTTTTGACTCCGCCACTGCAAAAAACCATTCACCTAGGCTTTCACCTCCCCCTACTGAGTAAACAAATAAGCAGCAAATTACAGTTACGGAGGGGGACATAGGAACCTAACCTTCTTTAACATCATAGAAAAGAAAAAAGCTATCCTACTAAAGATAATGTTCAAAGAACTTCACCAAAAATCCGAAACAGTACCGAAAGATTCGGCAGTCAACTAAGACATTAATGGTACCAAATAGAAGAAAGAATGATCAGAACAACTCAGCAAAATGGAGCTATATTTAATACCTTTTCTCTAAAGTCCCCTTTCTTTCAATGTTCTAAACTCCATGATTTAAAATCAACAACACAAAATTATTGCAAGAAAAAAGATCTTAGTTATTTGACATAGGTATGACTGGATCAAGTGTAATAGGAGCAAGAGAAGGCGCTTTCACAATATCATTCAGAAAATCCACTTGACCTCCCAATTTAGCTTCCAAAAAGGCCACAACAATCCCTCCAACAGCTTTTCTCATCAAATCCTTTGATCCTTTTCCACTCTTTGAAATCAAACTAGCTATTGCAGCAATTTTGTCATCTAATATATCAGTGTGTCCATAATCCTTAGCTAGAAAATAATAACAAGGTGGCTTGCACTCGTTAAAAAACTCTGAATGGTTGACACCGTTTGGTGCAAATGGTGGGAAGATGTAATATGCGCGTTGGTTTGACAAGCCGGCGCCAATCACCGCCACGGGGACGCTCTGATCGAACGATCGAGGAATATATTGGAGAATTTTCGGGGCAGATTGGCTTGACGGAGAGGAACCTGCAAGTACGTTCCTAAATTTAGCTCATGAAAATATAAGTCGCTCAAATTTGAGCTATGAGCGAGTAAATTTGGACTTAATCAAGTTAGCATTGGCTAGATTCTTCGACCATATTTAGGATGCATGCATGTATAACACAAATTGACCTATAATCTTTTTAATCAAAACGCAAAAATATAGCACACTCTTTTCTTTTCGATTTGTATGATATGGTTACTCAACTCGAAGTTTAAGAAAGAAACAATTTTTTTATGAGATAGGTGATCTAGTTTGCTTAAATATGCATGTCATAACATTCGTGTAGTTATAAAACTTTTAAAACTTTCGTGTAGTTATAAAACTTGTAAAACGTGCGGTCTTAATATGCTATAATATATGTGTAGCTATTTTTTTTTTTCTATTAGGGGTAGGGGAAGGAGAAATTTGAGAGGGAATTATAAGGCGGGGAATCGAAACCTCACTAACAAGGTGAAAGATCAAGCAACCAACCAACTGAGCTACTAAGATTTCTCAATATCTGTGTAGCTAAAGTTTCTCATTAAAGGTAAAATGAGAAGTTAAAAGTTAAAATATTTAAGATATAAAATTTGTCATTCTTTGAAAATGGAGTTGTAAGAAAATAGACGCACAAAAGAAAATAGAGGGAGTCTACTATTGGGTTTGCAGGTTAGATATAATCATGACAAATAATAGAAAAAACTTTTGTTAGTTTGATTTGAACATTAAACAAACTAAGTATAAAAGAGCAAACAAGCCAACAAAAAATGATTTTGAGTTGGGCGGATGGATATGTTATATTATTTCACTACTTGGCTCTGTCCATCTTGACCAACCAAAATTTAGACGAGTTATAAACCCAACCCGTTCATTGATTCAATTCATTTTAATCTGTCCAAATTTAATTTTGTTCAATCACATATCTGACATCCCTACCTGCAACTGGATCGATTCCTAGAAGTGCTTGAAATTTGAGAGGAGTTGTTGGGGTTGAGCTGGAGAGGTTTCCATATCCTAAAGCTAGTGAAAATGCTGTTTTACCACCTCTGCTGTGGCCTGAGACGGCGATCTTGAAAAGATCTGGTTCCACTTTCTCCGGTAGAACTGAGTTTAGGCCATTGCTTAACCATTCTGTAACTTTGGCTGCTTTTTTCACTTCCTTGCTTTGAGAAATCAGAGAAGAAAACTGCAAAGTCCAAATGCAACAAGACAATCTTAATATTTTGATAGAATTTAATATTTATGAATTCAACCTTTCAGATTTATATCGTCAGGACACTTAATATTTTTAAAATTATGATTTTCGTGATGGTCCATATCTTAGTGCTTACATGAATAATAGAATTTCCAAAATCTTACTGCTTACAGCAGAAATAACAGGTTCAATATAAAAGAAGTTGCATCCGCTTTTTACTAGTCTTTTATATTTAAATTATATTTTCTCTTTTACTCGTCTATCTAGCTAATTATGAATAGTATATTAAATTTAGAAGATTTCCGAACAAATATGGGATTTCTTAAAGAGAGTGTCAAGTAAAAAAAATAAAAAGAGAACGGAGGGAGTATAAAATTATTAACATCCAACATATATATGTGGATTTAAGGAGGGCGTTGTGAGATCCACCAAACCTGTACTTTTCAATCGAATTATATGTATACGTGCATAAAAAATATTGAATCACAAGAAGATTTAAACTCATTTTAACTACTAATTACTCTAAATTCTGAATTCGCTTCACTCATTTGAGGCGGTGATGGATTATACTATGTATATATATACTCCTATAAATTCTGAATTCGCTTCACTCATTTGAGGCGGTGATGGATTATACTATGTATATATATACTCCTATATTAAGGCGAATCCATGATTTTTAAAACATGAGCGCACCACTAAAAAAAGAATGAAAAATGAATTAAGTGCGGATTGATCTCTAGAAGTCTAGGTCATGAGTTAATTCCAACAATTAGTATTATACCAATTTTAGAAAATATATACATAAAATATCTAATTTTACGGAGAGATCATGAGTTCACATGTCCCAAATTTTATTTGCTCCTGCTCCTATATATATATATAATAATTTGAATGAGTACCTGAGGAGCAACAACTATGTAGCGGTGGGAAGAAATGTGTTGAAGGAGAGACTTGTACCAGCTAGGCTTGAGAATGAAGCCATGGAAAAATAATAAAACTGGATATTTCCCAGGTATTATTGGTGAAACAACTAACAATGGACTTGGTGAAGGTGAAACACTATCACTTAATGACCCCTTTTTCACCTTTGTTATTTTCGCAGCCACATCTCCTTCTTCAAAAACATGAGATGTTAATGATGCATCATGCAATAACGGTTCCTCTAATACTTTTCCCATCTTTTTTTTCTCTCTCTCTTTATTTCTGTACGTAGATTTTAAATTTTGCATGCAGCAATAACGCTATGTTCTGGGATTTTATAATCGCAAATTTGTGAAATTTCTGCAGTTGATGAAGCTACACGGAAAATTCTCGTTCACGGCTTTAAAATGATTATCAGCGCACGAGTCCATGACGTTTGGCACGTACTAAATCGATTGCGTCCGTTCAAGAGACAGTCCAAAGATTTTTCAAATACTAGACGGCTTATGCCCGTGCTGCGCACGGACCCAACACTTTAGATTATAGTGCATCTATGTGTATGTAGTTGTCTTTGAATAGTAATTATATATATATATATATATAGAGTATATGTTATGTTTAAAATATGATTAATATAACATTATAGTTTGTGCTCCGTATCTAAAATTTTATTATATTAATGTTTGCTACGAATACAAAATCGGCAAATTTATTAATATTTTTTAAAAGAGAAGACTTGTTGTAGAAATTGATTTTCTATCTAAACGAAGAAATACTATTTTTTAATTTTTTAGTAAATATTCTCGGTTTAACTCATTTTACTTGTCATGTTGTCTTTTGTATTAAATTCTATCTAATTTTAAAATATAAATATTTTAAGTATATTTAGTGAACATAACAACTTAATTTTGTCAATATGGGATACTATGTTCAAAACACGATTAATATAACATTGTAGTTTGTGCTCCGTATTTAAAACTTTATTATATTAGTGTTTGCTATGAATACGCATGGTGTTTAATATGGGGCCCACATTTTTTTTTAACATTGTTTGTTTTTTAAATATGAGATTCACTTTTTTTTTTTTCCAATATTGCTTGATTTTGTTAATATGGGGTTCACTTTTTTTTTTTAATACTGGATGGTGTTTAATATGGGGCCCACAATGTGGGATTCATTTTTTTTTATATATTGCTTGATTTTGTCAATATGGGATACTATGTTCAAAACACGATTAATATAACATTGTAATTTGTGCTCTATATTTAAAACTTTATTATATTAGTGTTTGCTACGAATACGCAAGGTGTTTAATATGGGGCCCACGATTTTTTTTTTTTAATATTGCTTGATTTTGTTAATATGGGGTTCACTTTTTTTTTCCGTGAGTTTGGATGTGGTGGGTTCCACTTTTTTAATACTGGATAGTGTTTAATATGGGGCCCACATTTTTGTTTTTAATATTAGTTGTTGTTTAATATATATAGGGCCGACAATTTTTTTTTACTATTTTTTTTTAATGGGCTTGTTTAATATGGGGCCCAATTTTTTTTTTTTTTTTTTTTTTTATATATATTATGTTCAAAACACGATTGATATAACATTGTAATTTGTGCTCCGTATCTAAAACTTTATTATATTAGTGTTTGTTAAGAATACAAAGTCTGCACTTTTTTTTTTTACATTTTTTATTTTTTTTAATATGGGATTCATTTTTTTTTATATATATTGCTTGATTTTGTCAATATGGGATACTATGTTCAAAACACGATTAATATAACATTGTAGTTTGTGCTCCGTATTTAAAACTTTATTATATTAGTGTTTGCTACGAATACGCACGGTATTTAATATGGGGCCCATAATTGTTTTTAACATTGTTTGTTTTTTTAATATGGGATTCACTTTTTTTTTTTTTAATATTACTTGATTTTGTTAATATGGGGTTCACTTTTTTTTTTTCCCGTGAGTTTGGATGTGGTGGGTTCAACCTTTTTTTTAATACTAGATGGTGTTTAATATGGGACCTACATTTTTTTTAATATTAGTTGTTGTTTAATAAATATGGGGCCCACAATGTTTTTTTTTACAATTTTTTTATGGGCCTGTTTAATATGGGGCCCAATTTTTTATTTTTTTTTATATGTACTATGTTCAAAACACGATTGATATAACGTTGTAATTTGTGCTCCGTATCTAAAACTTTATTATATTAGTGTTTGCTAAGAATACAAAGTCTGCACCTTTTTTTTTTTTTATATGTTGCTTGATTTTGTCAATATGGGATACAATGTTCGTATTTATATGTAATATGTTCAAAACACGATTGATATAACATTGTAATTTGTGCTCCGTATCTAAAACTTTATTATATTAGTGTTTGCTAAGAATACAAAGTCTGCACCCTTTTTTTTTATACGTTGCTTGATTTTGTTAATATGAGATACTATGTTCAAAATACGACTAATATAATATTGTAGTTTATGCTCCGTATTTAAAACTTTATTATATTAGTGTTTGCTACGAATACGCATGGTGTTTAATATGGGGCCCATTTTTTTTTAAAATATTAGTTGTTGTTTAATATATATGGGATCCACATTTTTTTTTTTTTATGGCCTGTTTAATATAGGGCCCAAAAGTTTTTTTTTTCTTTTTATGGGCCATCAACTACGACGAAGAGGGACGACCAAACTCCCTCTTCTAAGTAGTAGTAATTAAGGATTAAAAGTATGAGATTGTTAAGATAAGTCAAAACTAAGCGAAGCATCAGAGTCAGATCTAGAATTTTAAGTTTTTGGATTGTCAATTCTAGGACAGAACAACTTATTAGGTTCGAGATAAATTAATTATACAACTTAAGTATATTTTTTTTTAACACAAATACAGAGTCTATCCCAAAAAGATCCGCCCTTAAGAAGCGTGGACAATAACGAGATGTATATATATGACATATCAACATATTAACTAACTAATATTTCAGTCTTAGCATCTTGTGGTCTTAAAAAATATCAAATAGAGAAATGTGTCCTTTTTTTTTTTTTTTAACGATCTAAACAAAGAATTTTTTTTATGTAATATAGAACAAATGGAGTCTGATCACTTCAGTTTGCGTTGTTAATTGATTAATTGATTTGACGTAAATATTGGGTGCGAAGTGTGATAACGGTACAACTGACTCGTACTATGTTATCACGATTTACGACCATCTAACAAAATGCTACTCAATTTGTGAAAAATAGTAAAATATGAGCAAAATATTTTGGAACTATCTAATTTTGAAAAGATATTGAACATCCCGAACAGATGGATGAACTCAATTTGTGTTCCACAAGAAACTTCTGTATATCTGGTAACTCCCTTATTGTTATTTGGACAAAACCGGCACGTCTTCCTGTAATTGGGACGTCGTACTTAGATTTGAAACAATGTCTTATATATCTCCTTTTGTTTTTTGTCACGGAGTTCTTGGAATGTTTGGAAGAATGGTCAAAGATCATATATATGAAATTTCAAAAATGGAAAATAATCAATTATTGACAAGTGATATATGAAGTTGGGAATTTGTAGTTTGCCTTTATATCTCAGTCCTTTTATTTTTTAGGTCAGTCTAGTCATGCTTGACCAAAATTATCTTGAATGATGGCTGATTCTCATATCATTTAAATCGTTCAGTTTGACGGAAATAGAAGTTAAGGGTTCACCAAAACGCTATGTAGCTTTGATTCAAAACCATTGTTTTAAAAGGCAGTGTCAGGACTCGCCCCGGGGTAGGGCAGTGGCAAAACGCCCTGGGACTAACGTGCAGGGCTTAGTTCCTATGAGGCTTACGCCCTAAGCGTCCAACCGTACGCCCTAAATACGCCTAACGCCCAACGCCCGGGGCTCGCCTAAGTTCTTACACAAATTATATTTTAAATTCCTTAATTAAAATCATTCACCCTCATAATTGTTTAACAAAATAATGATACTTAATAGTTTTTCATCTATAGAAATAGAAGATTGGGTGTAACTCATATAACAAGTCATTGTATTGGATATTTACTATTTCAGAACGTCGTGAGGGTAAAAAAAAAACACATAGCGGAATTGTACATTTTCACTTGTCATTGGTCATAAGTCCTATGTATCAGAATTATCATATAATTTTATTTTTTGTTCATGAAGAAATTATGTTTTAACTGTAATATTGATAAATTTTATTGATTATTTGCTTATAGGGAGATAAAATGAATAGTATGATAGTAATAGTGTTTTAAGAAACTGTGTTTTTTTCCGTGTTTGAAAGTTAAAATGTTAGAATTGTTTTGCATTTCATAATAGCTTTTATTTCATTGTATTGTTTATACTTGTAAAATTATGTTATATATAATTACAAGTTATAAGCGGTGTATAATGAATTGCTTTGATCATTTTTTTGTGAGGATCAAGCGCGCGCGCTCACACACACACATATATCTATATTTCATTTATTTACAGTTTTCTTTTATTTTTTTTTATGTAAATTTACCTATTTAAAAATATTTATTGTAATTATATTATTTTGAGAAATACTAAAAATTAAATACTCATGGGGCTTACGCCCCGTGCCTCGAGGCTTACGCCTCATCGAAGCGTATGTAAAACGCCCCGCCTTACGCCCCCGCCTTTTAAAACACTGTTCAGAATCCAGTAATAAAAAAATTGTGATTCAAAACTTATAAACGAGAGTATATATCTCGCTGGTTTAATTGCGAAAGAAATAAAAGATCACCATGTTGTCTTTCCATCATCGCAAATTCAATCAAGTGATTGTGAATTGTGATCAGGTTGTACGTGTAGTGGTCAAAATCAGCTAGGGCCAGGCCCGTAAATTTTGCTATTAGGTCCAGGGCAATTAGTAGAATTGCCCTTCTTTTGGGGCGGTCTTTAAATTTTACCCCTCATATTTACGGTCTTTAAATTTTGCCCCTCATATTTGTGGTCTTTAAGTTGCTTTTAGCTTGGATATCTGAGGTTCTGGGTTCGAACCCCCGCTCAGGCATAAAATAAAAAAATAATTTCGCAAGGCAGGGCTGGAGGGAGTGTATGCCGGATCCGGCATAAAGTCTTTAAGGAAAAACTAAAGTTATGCCGAAGGGGGCATAACTTTTCCTTAAGGCATAGTTTTAGTTATGCCTTATGGGGCAAAACTTTTCCATAAGGAACTATGCCTTATGGGCAGACTTTTAATTAAGGCATAACCAAAAGTATGCCTCATAAGGCAGAATTTTTCCTTAAGGCAAACTTTTAGTGTTGCCTTAATGAAAAGTTCCGCCTTATGGGGCATACTTTTAGTTATATTTTATGGGGCACACTTTTAGTTAAGGCATAACTAAAAGTATGTCCCATAAGGCGGAGCTTTTCCTTAAGGCATAATTAAAAGTTTGCCTTGAAAAGTAAAAAAGATAAAATATATGTCTCAAAGCAAAGTCTTCCCCCTCCGACATAACTTTAGTTTTCCTTAAGGATTGTATGTCGGATCCGGCATAAAGTCCTTAAGGAAAAACTAAAGTTATGCCGGAGGGGGCATAACTTTTCCTCAAGGCATAGTTTTAGTTATGCCTTATGGGGCAAAACTTTTCCATAAGGAACTATGCATTACGGGGCAGACTTTTAATTAAGGCATAACCAAAAGTATGCCTCATAAGGCAAAATTTTTCCTTAAGGCAAACTCTTAGTGTTGCCTTAATGAAAAGTTCGGCCTTATGGGGCATACTTTTAGTTATATTTTATGGGGCACACTTTTAGTTAAGGCATAACTAAAAGTATGCCCCATAAGGCGGAACTTTTCCTTAAGGCATAATTAAAAGTTTGCCATGAAAAGTAAAAAAAATAAAATATATGTCTCAAAGCAAAGTCTGCCCCCTCCGGCATAACTTTAATTTTTCCTTAAGGATTGTATGCCGGATCCGGCATACACTCCCCCCAGCCCTGCCTTGCAAAATTATTTTTTTATTTTATGCCTGAGCGGGAGTTCGAACCCAGAACCTCAGATATCCAAGCGAAGGGCAAAACTTAAAGAACACAAATATGAGGGGCAAAATTTAAAGACCACCCCCAAAAGAAGGGCAAACAAGCCCAAATAACTAGCATGACACTAGTGGACTTTTCGCAGAATATCCCTTTGTGGAACAATAATTTTAATAAACGGCTTTTTTTATTTCTCTTACAATTTATGAATTTTTTAGTCCATGGTCTTAAGATCTCTTTCGGGCAAACTAGAATTTTATGAGATAACATTAGATCACCTTCTAAAATTTGTAGTTATTGATGGGTGGTTAGATACAATGGCAGAGCCACATGTATTCAAGGGGTGTCAATTGACGCCCTTCGTCAGAAATTGCACTGTATAGCTAAGTAAAATATTCTCTTTTATATATAAATACTATATACAGTTAGACCTCTCTATAACAGCATCTGCATATAATAGCACCTCTCAATAACAACTAAGTTTTCCAGAACCGGTCTTTTATGTTATATTTTACTTCTCTACAACAACATGTTACCTATTGCAGCACAACCAACTTTATAACAATACGCTCTCTGTAAAATTACCCCTCATATAAGATCTATCTTTTTTTTCTTGGTGATATAATAATTAACCATCTTTATAAAAATAGAATATCTATGATTATCAATCAGTGTAGAGATTTTGACCAAATATTTAATTTGATTCTTTAATATACTATGCTTATGACAAAATAATACATATGGATACATATTTGTAATCTATAAATATCATTGTCTTCTATTTTTATTTATAAATAATTTTCAAAAAGGAAAACAATGTAAATAAGGAGTACATTCAAGTAGAATTAAAATGTGTGCCATGGAGTTCAAAACTTTATACATTCAGTTATGAATTTATTGAAATTGTATTAACTTTCTTTAATGTTTAATTAGTGAAGTATGCATATCTTTGAGATTTAAAATTTTAAATAATTTATTATTTTTTATAACATTAAAAAATAGATTTTATGCATCTTTTTACCTATAACAACCAACTATTATTTAAATGTCAAATGTTGTTATAGGTGTATAACAACCATTCTTTATAACAACCAAAAAATGTTGTTAGGAAGTGAAACTACTTGCTATTATTATAGACATTAATTTGGTTATAGTTAATTAAACTTATAATTAATTCGCTAGTGATCAGAGTGCAGCTATGGAAAGAATTCAGCAATAAGAAGAATATCACCTCTGTAGGATTATAAGTCTCCATAAAACACCAACCAAACTCACAAGTCTTTGTAACCCTAATCAGTTGTAAACATGGGGGAAAAGGCTAAACTTTTCAAATCACTTCTTCAAATTATGACCCTTTGTATTGGAACTTCATCAAAGAATAAGAAGAAGAAGAATATAATAGTTGGGGTGAAGCCGTCAAAGAGTATAATTGAAGAGAAGATAGTTGTGAAGCCGTCAAAAAGTTTAGTGAATCAGATGCATGTTGATCCGATGAGTTTTAATTTCAGGATTCTCAAGTTATTTCTTGTTTTATGTGTATTTTCTTTGATTATTTTAGGTCATCTATGATTTTGTTTATGTGATTTCTCTTCCTTCTTTTCTTTTGGTTAGCTAGTAAACCTTAGGTGATACTAATAAATTGATAATATTGACTTTTGATTAACTAACAATAATTTCGATTTTCACAACGGCTCCTAACTCTCCCAGGTCAAAAGTTACATATAAATTGTGTTTAGGGTGTTTTTACAGGTGTATGACACACGTCTTAATTTCATACATATTATTTTGTCTTTTTATTCTTTTTGTAATTTTAACACCTTTCACCCACTTTTGCTCCATATTTTCATCTCCAGTGTACCTACAAATTAAATATACATTATTAAGTACAAATCACTATAATTAATACTCCAACGACGATAAAAAGTATTAAAACGTGAGGCATGCATTTTAGGCCGAACATCAATTCTTCCTAAAACTAACAGCTTGTTTGGATGGTTGTTAGTCTTGTAGTATGAATAGAATCTAGCTGTTTGATATGGCTCTTGCGTTGTTATGGTATTCTCTGACTTCTCTTTCAAAAGGCTCCAAAGTTCATTTAGACTGTGACTTTGCATGCCCAAGATATGGTTTTTCAGTTTGTCTTTGCTGTTGAAACATGTTTAAATGTTTCTTTTTAGTTTGTTTGTGCTTTTGAGTAATGTAGGCAGTGTCCCCGTTTTTTTTGGTATTGTTAAATTTTTTCAACCTTCAGCTCTTTGAGGAGCACTTGCAATGTTTCTCTAATAGTCTATCGAAAACAACCTCTCTATCCGTCAAAAGATAGGGGTAAGGTCTGTGGACACTCTATCCTCCCCAGACCTCACATGGTGGGATTATAGTGGTTATGTTGTAATTGATGTAGCTTTCTTCTTTGACAATTGTTCCTGGATTTTGTATACATACACACAAATATAACAGTGAACTACTAAAGCACTTGCTTTGTCCTATCTAGGCCAATCAAATCCACTTCCCAGAGGAAATAATTGCGGACATCCTCTGCAGTTTGCTGTGCCGTCTCTTCTTCGATTCAAATGTGCTTCAAAATTTTGGAATACATTAATCTAGGATCCATGCTTTAAGGCCAAGCATTGCAATCATGCCAAGAACAATAAAAAATTACTTATTGGCCAAGTGAACCGTGAGGTTGGTTTGACTTCATTTTATTCTGCTTCTTTATCATCGGGTCAACTGGTTGAGGATGTACAAAAGCTTGATTGCCCAAATCATAAACAGGGCGGTTACTTCATATTATGTTGTTGCGATGGCTTGTCTCTTCTTTTGTATGGTGGTTATTACCATTATCTGTGGAACCCATTCACAAATGAATCAGTACTACTTCCTAATACTGAATTTCCACCCATAATCACTAGTACTTACGGATTGGGATATGACCCAATTAGTGATGACTATAAGATTCTTAAGATTGAAAGATCGGGTTGTAATTTCTCATCCATTAGAATTTTTGCACTAAAGAGTTGTTCTTGGAGAAAAACTGATTGCCATCCTCGTGGCTTTCGCAATAGTGTGTCTTGTATGGACTCTTTGGCATTTTTTCGTGGCGCATTTCATTGGATCTGTATGGATAATTTATCTAAGTATTTTATAGTTTTATTTAATATATCAAATGAGGTGTACGGAGAAATACGGTTGCCGAAGGGAGTCGGCTATATTCCTAACACGGGTTACCTACTACATGGCGTTTCAGTATGAGAAGGAATGCTTTTTGCTTATTGTAATTCCATAAATAGAGAGGGGAACACTTTTAAGGTATGGGTAATGAAAGACTATGGTCTCGAGAAATCTTGGACTGAATTATTTACTATACGAGGGGACCGATCTTGTGGCCACACCGACATATAGGTTTCCGGATGGTGAAGTGCTACTCTACTACGATGAGGGTGCATATCAGGGGTTTAGGACATCCAAAGGACGTCCATTTGGATTCTTGCCTCATATCGTGCCTTACAACAAGGATTCGTTTATACGGAAAGTTTGATCTTTCCAAAATTACTTACTTAGTATTAGCTTATGTTTGACCAAGTCGCCTTTTTTTGGATATCATGCTAACAACCTCTTATTCTTATTTATTTATTAGCTTGCCATTTGTGGTTTCAAAATGTGTTTGCCAATGTTGTTGGCTTTGCTTATTTCATGTTCTCATAGAGGCGACATGAGCCATTTCTATGCCAAGAAAGAAGTGGTTGAACCCTCCCCTCTCTCTTTTAGTACCTATTATTGCTTCTCTAGTTCTATTTATACTAATTGCTGCTAGTAATGCAATGTTTATTCTTCAGTTGAAAATGATGAAATGACTTTCAATACAAACTATGCAGGTAATGTTTAAGTAAGAAGTATGATGGATTATTACACTAGAATGAGAAGATGAAAATGTAGTATTATGGTACTGAATCTTGTTTTAAAACGTTTGGGCTTGCACTCCTTTGTGTACGGGGGAGAATGACTCATCTATACATAAGAATAAGGTATATTTATAAAATATTATGATATTTTTCAGTTTACAAAACATACCACTATTTTTCTAGCAAAACATAGACGAAATTTTTTCTTGTGTCATTTTTCTAAAAAAAAATATATATTTTTTAAATTCTGTTTCAATTTTTTTTTAAAATTTATTTATTTTTTCACTCAAGACTTTAAAAAATCGCTGAAAATTTTGTGTATGAAATATGTATATCTCACTCAAGACTTAAAAGGTTCGTTCAAAATTTAGTGTATGAAAAATGTTTTATATCTTGTTCAAGGCTTAATTAAAAAAAAAAAAAATCACTCAAAGCTTAAAAAATTCACTTAATTTTTTGTGTGTGAAAACTGTATGAAATGTGTATATATGAAAAATGTATATCTTGCCCAAGGTTTAAAAAGTTCACTCAAAATTTAATATGTGAAAAAATGTATGAAATGTGTATATCTAGTTCAAGGCTTAAAAAATTCGCTCAAAGTTTTGTTTATGAAAACGGTATGAAATATGTGTACCTCGCTCAAGGCTTATAATTTTGCTCACATTTTTTGTGTATCAAGTTCGTGTTAGGTTTCTGAAAACTAATAAAACTACAACAACATTGTATACTTACTTTCATACAATATTCAAGGCTTAAAAATTTAGCTCACAATTTTGTGTATGAATCTGTATAAAATTTTCGCTCACATATACACATTTCATACATTTTTCATATAGAAAAATTTGAGTGAATTTTTTAAGCTTTGAGCGAATAATTTTTTTTTTTTTTTAAAAAAAAAAAAAATATAAAATCCGAAAGAAGTATGAAAGATGAAGATCCATAATATTTTTGTAAAATTATTGTTGTGTTTTATAATATAGAGTCTTAAGGAAAAAGAACATAACTAGGCAATAGTTAGAGAATAATTGCATAACCGTAGCAAGGTTATTTAGTTTCCATTTCATAGAAACTAAATATTAAACTTTCAAACGATTTTATTCATGTTCAACTGAATTATAGGGATTTTCGTTTGAAAGTTTAATATTTAGTTTCTATGAAATGAAAACTAAATAACCTTGCTACGGTTATGTAATTATTCTCTAACTATTGCCTAGTTATGTAATTATTCTCTAACTATGAAGATGAGACTATTTACAATGAATACATAGCTACAGAAGTGAACAGTATTAGTATTGCTACAGAGCTGGTAAAAGGGCCCTTAATGCATCACCAATCTAAAAGATTTAATTTCTATATCAGATAAATACATGTCGACAGTGTAAATATAATTACACTAACTTGTAAGTTAAACTCAAATAAAGTGTATGATTTAATTTCTACACACTAATAGTATTGTAATCCTTTAAGCTATCAGGTCACCTTAAAGGAAATGTTGAAGTAACTATCTATAACAAGTGGAACTAATAGCTCAAAAAATAAGGAAAATCAAATTAGTGTAAAAGTCAGTTACACGATCACTTAAGTACTCCCCATCTGCCTTTTTTTTTCTTCTTCTGTAGAGACTTAAGAGAAAAAATAATGAGAAGATCTTATTTCGTCCAAAGAGTCAAATATCTAGATCAGCGCATAAAAAGTGATCTCCTTATATCATATAAAGGGAGGACACCTTACGTTGTTGAATGGATAACCCATTTTCGGCTAACCTAACCTTCTCCTAAATGTAGTGATGTTTTTCAAATGTATATCTTTTCAGTAAAGTTTGTTACTTATTAAATTAACATGTGTAGTTTAATATAACTGGCAGATACAACTCTTCCTCTAAACTCAATATTATCAACACGCAACATTAAAATATTTGAAGAAAATATTTATCCGAAATGACCCTTTTATACATTATTATACACTTTTATATAAAGTTGATACATTATCTACAGTAAATATATAATATTGTATATTATGTGTATGATTGTATATTATTGAAATTATCCCTAATAACTCATTAAATTCTCAACAAATTTAAAAACTTTAAAGATCAAACCTATTTAACTCTGAAATGTTTTACTGTGTGAGGCATGGATAGTGTCAGTTATGTGACCCTTTCTATGCTTGACAAGTGTCTATTGTGGGACCATAATTTACCCAATTTCACTTTCAACTTTTTTTCTTTCTTTTTTCGGTTCAAACCCATTACACTTCTTTACCACTCTCTTTCTCTCCTCAACCATGACCAACCCCACCTACATCCACTTTCCTCACTTGTCATATTTCTCTCTTTTAATTCTTTCTTCTTGGTCTTAAACTCCTAATTCAACTGGGAGCATGTTGGAAATGGGAGTGGCAGTGACTACCCCACAACCTTTATGATTTTTAGCTTCTCTCTTTGTTTCAATTTGTGTAATGGAAGGTTGAAAAATCAGTAAAAGTAAGGATGATACTAGTAGGGAAGCCAAAAAGGGATAATAAGATAAAGATTTCAATAACTTAGACTCGAATTTGAAATAGGCGGTTAAATTAGATTGTTGGGGAACCAAAAATATTAGTAACAAATTAGTGAGGACCTTCTGAGTGTTATAGATATACTTAAGTGACTTTTCTATTACAAACAAAAAACACGATTAATTTCGAGATAGTTGAGTGATCATTGGGCTCTACCTTTTGCTTATTGGAAGTCAATTTAATTATTTTTCGAAATAAGTCAATTTAATTATTTTTCGAAATTAAATTAAATTAATCAACTTAATATTTTAAAATTTAAATTTAAATATTTAAAAACCATATATATATATATATATATATATATATATATATATATGATAAAACTACATTTTAAAATTTTGATTAAAATTCACATAATTTGAATCTCGAACAATAAAAATATAACATAAATAGATGGAGCGAGTATGTTTTTATGTATGTGTTTATGGTTACTTTTTGTTTTTGGGTTTCATGAAAATAGTGTCCAAATTACGTAATTAGTATTTGTCAAAATCAATGGTGCTCTTTCCTTTATCTTGTTTTTTTAAAGGAGAATATTTGATGGATTGAGTTCCTTCGAAAAGAATTATGGAATTGTTGGGAGAACGAATTAATTTTTATGTTAGAATTAGAATGATAGAAACAAGAAGAGTTAACCGAGATATGTTGAGCAGCAAAATTTGGATAAATGCAACCATGATATTTCTAAATCCTAAAGTTCCAGTACCACAAATGGCCAGTCAGTTTAGGCCAATTTCATGCTGCAATGTATTATATAAATGTATTTCCAAGGTATTTTGTAAGGTTGAGAAAGACACTGGTAATTCTGGTAGCAGAAAATCAAGGGGCATTTGTGGAAGGAAGATCACTAACTCACGGTATTCTCATTTGTCATGATCTAATGAGACATTACAACAACACCTAGATGCCTAACGAAGATAGACTTAAGGAAAGCATACGACATGGTTAGTTTGGACTTTGTTGAGGAAGCATTGATTGGCTATGGTTTTCCTGAACATTTCTCTGGGTGAAGTGGGTTCATGGGCTGTATATGAAGCAAGATGTGTCAATAGAGAATCACATACCACCAGGAGACTGTAGCTGGTATTGGAAAAAACTGAACTCCATCAAAATAATGATGCAAAATTGGTACCAAAACGGGAGATACATGCTTACTCCAAAGGGCAATTACTCTCTTACAATGAGCTACAATGCAATGTTAGGAAGCCTAAGGAAAATGCAGGAAGCTGATTTGGTATGGACTAAAATAATGTTACCTAAGCTGAGGCTTATTGTATGGCTTGCAAACCAAGAAAGGTTGCTGACGAAGGAGAGACTACTCAGATTGCATATACGAGTTGATGATGAAACATGCTGATTGTGTGAGGAGGGAATACTGGAAACTCAACAACACTTGTTTGCTGAGTGTTCATGGACATTGGAAGTTAGGAACAAGCTGGTAGCATGGTCGGGTGTACAAATGCAGCAAAATGGAGTAAAGCAAACAATAAAATGGATCAAGAGGAGACCATGGAGACAACTGAAGAAAGAGTTGATCACAGGTATATGGGGAGCTATGATAATATATGGCAAGTTAGGAACAGGAAGCAATTCAGAAATGAAAGTGTAAATACCAGTTTCATTGTAGAGCAGATACAAAACGAGATTAGACACAGAATTGATGGGATATTGGGTACAAAAAAGAGCAGTTAGGTGTGCTAGTTTACTTCAAAGATTATGTAATTAGTTGTTTTGATGTTTCTGAGGCCTAGGTAATCATAGCAGCTTTCATAAAAGTGGCTGTGAGACTAGGTGCTCTTTAGATGTATTATTTTTGTTTGTCTATGACAATAATTTCACATTGATTACCAAAAAAAAAAAAAAAAAATGGTAAAGGAGAGAGAGAAGATAGCTTTGGGACTTGGTTCGAAAGTGGGACCCAGAAATCTAGTTGGCATAGTATGAGACAAGCCTACACAACCTTTGTCTGGTGTACTAGCACATATTACAATTTTTCTCAATTTGTTTTCTTGGCCTTGAGGAATTGAAAAGATGGTGGACTTAAAGTTAGATAATGACTGGTGGGTATGTGGCATAATGGGGCTGCAGGTTTTTTCTGACCCCCCTACTACTACTGGTGGGTACACGGTTAAAAGAGAGACAGCCCCCATTCCGGTCAAAGCATAATTTTGTAGTAGTATCTGAAAGCATGTCACCGGAAGAAACAGGATGCAAGTCGTCACCGCTGGACAAACCTCTGTATCAACTTACTGAAGATGACATTTCTCAACTCACTCGTGAAGATTGCCGCTGTTACCTCAAACAAAAAGGTACTCCGAGGCCTCTGTATTCAATACTACTTTTTTCTTTTTAGCTATTCCAAAAGAATAACACATTGACAATAATCTAACTCTAATTATGAAATAATTTCTAGCCTATTCAAAGTCCCTTTCTTTCTTAGCTAGTGTTTGGCCATATCAAATATTTGTTTGGCCATCAAATTTAATTAGATTTTGAAAATTTATCTTCAAAATATTTTTGGTTCCAAAAACTGTCACAAAATAGATTTTGGGAGAAATTTTACTTGCACTCACAAAATTTTAAATTCCTTTAAAGTAAAATGCATGTACACACACTAACTTCTAAGTTTCAACTTCAAAATTTATGGTCACTTAAACTTGGTGTCCAGTCAAACATATTGAGACTGTCCTAAATGTCGTCGGATCCTTCAAAAGTAGTGTATTTTTGGAGGATCCGACACAGGAAGAGTAACTTACACGTGAGTACAATACATAGAATTGAGGATGCGAAAAATGGTAAAAATTTCTTAAGATTACTTATAAGCAAAGTGATATGTTTTGCGTTAATGTGTTGTGTACAGGGATGAGAAGGCCGTCATGGAATAAATCACAGGCGATTCAGCAAGTCATATCTCTCAAGGCTCTCTTCGAGACGACGCCAGATACAGACGCCGGAACTGGGAAGACCTCCGATATTCATGTACAATGTGTGCGTTTCAATTTACATTATTTTGAGCTCTCTTTGTTATACTGCACTCATAAATAGTTCACTTTTACTTTGGCACGTTTAGAAGCTAAATTGAATTCGATTAATTTAATATTTTAAAATATAAAATTTAGATGCTCGCGAACTATATGAAAAATACTACTCCCTCCGTCTCAAAAAGATCGTCATAGTTACTATTTGGACAGTCAAAGGAGATTTTATTTCAAATATTTTCCAAATATTTTGAATTGTTAACGATTGTGACTTATAGTACATTTTATGTAGTTTCTAAATATATAATTTTTATTTTAAAAGAATTAAAGATTCCCGAATTCACACCGAACATTAGTTAGTTTGACCCTTGTAATCCGAAACATGACAATCTTTTTGGGACAGTGGGAGTACATAAGTTGCAATTCTTATATTAATATGATGAAAAAATACATCTTAAAATGTTGGTCAAAGTCATGTAGTTTGACTATCGAGAAATGAAACATGACAAGTAAAAGTGAATGAAGGGAGTATTATATGATGCTTAGCTCTTAAGTCGATATTGTAAGCGTAACAGTGCATATTCATGAGTTAATATTAAAAAATTCTAAAAACTAATGTAGGTCCAGAGAGGGAAAGATACTGCTGCAGAACTTTCTGAATCGGCTGAAGAGACGGTGCCTGATGGAAAAAAACAACAGGGAAAACCTGATATTTCCGGTCATATAACTGCCCCTCCGGTCACTGCTGTTGATAAGTCAGCTCCTTCTAGGTGAGTTACAGTCTTCTTGATTGCTTTATGGAATCAACGAATTCTAAAATTATAGCTCAAACATTAGTATGGGAATGAAGTTCTGAATAGAACAGAATGGACGTATATAACTCTAGTGGTCAATCCTAATAGGTTTAGGATTATAATTGATTGCTTAATTCATAATAATCTTGGCATTATGCTCAAAGGATGTCTTCTTACTTTTTGTGATTAATGAAAAAGCACTTGACTTTGAAAATTGTTCTTGAGTACTTCGACTTTCATGCTCCATTAAATAGCCGCTAGCTTGTGCAGATCAAATCAGTATCTCTCTCTCTCTCTCTCTCTCTCTCTCTCTCTCTCTCTAACCTGGCCTCCTTGTATATCTCTTACTTTCTTGACATCGGTTAAGTAAGTGGCTTATCAGGAGTGCTTCCCTTGTTTATGTGGTTTTTGGTTATTTGGTTATTTGGTCAAATGTTCGAGTAATGTGCTTGAGTTAGGAGAGCATATGAATATTCAGTCTTTATGATGAATTCCAATCTTGCAGCTCATCTGCATAGTACTACTACTTGTAATCTCTCCTTAATACTATCCTCTGGCCTTTGTTAATTTAATCTAGTTTTATTTCCATATGTTGTTCTAGTGATTGCAAATTTATCATTTTAGCACTTATGTAGGATCCTTGTCTATTGTTACCACATGATCAGATCCAAATATATTCACATTCACCTTGCGTTTTTTTACATGCCTTCGTAACTTATAGTTCATAGAAACTACTCTATGAAAAAAAAGGCATCATAAGGCAGCATGTGATTCTGCATATGTATCCATTTGACTAGCTATCTAGCTTCAAAAACTGATAGCTTTTTCCGCTTGTGATTCCAGAACAATAGGATCAGCAGATACACCAGCAGGTCAAATGATAATCTTCTACAGTGGCAAGGTGAATGTCTATGATGATGTGCCTGCCAACAAGGTATTTAAGCTTGCTGAGAATTGGGACTTTAGCAAGTCAGTGTAGTTTCACCTTTTTCCTGATATGGCCAACTTGCATGTTTTTAGGCACAAACAATCATGTGTCTTGCTTCAGGCCCCCATTGTATGCCTTCAGAAGCTCCATCAAATGCTACTCTAGCAGCTCGACATTCAGCATGCTGCTTACAAGCTGCAAATACTAAACTACGCCCAGATTCGGATATGGTACCGACTATTCAAACAGGTCAGTAGTTGCATTACTTCTATCTTCTTCTACTTTACTTGATTATATTGTCTAGTTGAGAATGTGTATTAAGTAGTCTTTGTTTCTGAGGATTTTGGTGAGGCGAGCTCAAAGATTAGCAAAAATGAAGCAACCATAAGAAGTCAACGTGACAAAAATGTAACAACTTTATGATCCTAAATGCCATACATGGGGGTGGAAAATATCTCTCTAAATTATGACTTCTGTGAGGTGCTGAGTCTTTTTCCTGGGATCGTCAGGGAAGATGTTTATTGTATCCTGTATTTCAACACATTTTAGCTTGAATCTCTTGCAGTGAAAATGAGTGAAGTTGCTCGAATGCCTGTAGAAGAAAGCAACAGCTTAAATGATGACAATCCCGGTTTGTTCTTAGTTATGTTTTTTCTCTTCTTTCCCCACAAATTATTCCTTTGAGATTGCTAAATTTGCGAATATTAGGTTACTTTGTTCTAGTAGAGACTAAAATATAGTATGAAAGGCATTTTAAGATCCACTACTTTTCAACAACTGAAGAAATGGCATTTTGAGATCCACTTATTAGAAGTAAACAGTCTCATAGAAAAGGGTGAAAAATACTAGAAGTGAAAAACTTCCTTTCCATGCTAACCATATCTTCTAAGAATTATAATTGGGTACTCTGGAAACACCATCATCAAGCCCACAAATGTAATCTGAGTGTTGGAGGGCAACTTTGTGTTTTCTGTAAGTAAAAGCTTTTCTTTGGTGAAAAATGTTGGTCTACTGTGTTTTCCTTTTCTTTCGGAGGAACCACACTAAAGTTGACAATATTCATAATACTGAAAACAATATGAACATTTTATTTAATTGTGCTTAATTTTCTTCTGCATCTATTTTATGTTCCGCAGAAGCAGTGGAGAGTCCAGCAAGCGGGAAAGCATCAGTACAAAGATATCTTGAGAAGCGAAAAGACAGGTATTGCAATAACTGAACTACTCAATACGAAAAAACTGAAATAATATAAGAAAATATTCATACTGCTTTTTGTTTCTATCTGTCTCTCACATCTTTGTCAGGTAGGTTCAAGTGCAAGAGAAAGGTAGAAACAACTTCATCAGCTAGCTTGGATATCTATTTAAATGATCAAACCTGAACTCGTACATCAAGTAGGGCTGATCTTTGCTTCTCACCCCTTATTAGACTATCTACTGCACCTACAGCAAGTTGTCCTGTACAAGAGAATATTCAGATGAATCCCACTTTTTCTAGTGGTATCAATGATAGAGGTGATGTTGTTTATCCCTTGAACAACCACGCTACTTTAATGGTCATAGTACTTTCAAATATAATATAATATCTTTTTTTTCTTTTTCTTTTCAGTTCTTCAATTAGTCTGTGCATGATATAGGGATTTGTTATTGACTGAAAACTTTCCAGATCTCAGAAGGAATTGAATATTACTTCTAAAAAATAAAATACTCATAGCTTTCATTAGGTAACTAGGTCGTTTATGACAAAATTTGCATTTTAACTTCTAAATTGGCCAATTGAATTGCAAGATAGCATCATATTCCGGTCTCACTGCCTGTTGAAAGGAAGCTATTGCCTTTGTGAACCAACTAATCCTCCCTTGGGAAGTTAGACACATTCCTAAGATGCCATAGTTTGTAAATTTAGTGTTTCCTTATAAGTAATTAAATAGTGAATACAGGAGTTCCATTGAGTTCATTCATTATCCTATAACATATCTCGCTTGTTTCTTGATAGATGTCATTGCAACGACAAGTACTGAGCATTAACTATGCTAGTCATTATTACTTGTTGTCTCCTCCTTTATATAAATCTTTTGAGCCTCTGATCGAAGCCTCTCATTCATTTTTCCCTTGCTTATGACAGTTGCACAACTAAACCAATTTCAATCTCCTCCCAGCCTTTTCATATGTTCTAGTTCTGTAAACTGGTCTCTGGAGATGTATGAAACTTTGAAATTGGTCAAGTGTTAGATACTTTTTGTTGCTTTTCAGATGTCAAAGAATAATGTTGGAAACTGAATGGTTGGGGACGCGCACCAGATTTCTATGTTGTGTTGAAATGGTTGGAGGCCAATCATGTTCTAGCGTCTAGATTGTTAAATGAAGTGGGATGCTGGTAGCACTTTTTTTGGGACAATATATGTGAAAACCGCCTTCTTTATCTAGGTTGTATGTAATATAAAGGAGGAGAAAATTAGTGAGAAATAGTTCTCAGTTTTTTGCTTTTAGAATCTTATAACAGCCAGTCTTCCGCTTCAATATTGATTTTAGGCTGTAGCTTTACCTTGTCGCTGGAATCCGTTCTCATATGTCCAACTTTATTGTGCGTAATTCACTTTCTAATTTGTGTTACCAAATGTTAATTATTGTTTCAACGGTTGTTGAGAGAAACCAATGGGAACTGTATGACTTAGAATGTTATGGTGGTTCGTGCACTCTGATGATCCTTGATGTTTAAAAGTAAGCTTTCCTGCTTATTGAAAAACTAAGGAAGACAAAAGGCTAAGTTTTTCTGAACCACATAGGTTGACCTACCCTGTTATTTGATCGGATTTACGCGATTGTTCCACTCCTGAAGATTGTTAATTTCTTCTTCTGTTAGTTCAGCTATTTGTTGACTAGGACTATACAACAGGATGCTGCGCATGAAAACTATTGGAAAGAATTCGCTATGTCTCTGCATACTGGCGCTATTTGATACCTTTCTCATGTAAACTTAAGTTAAAGATCAGGTTGTAACTTGTATGATTCACATGTCTATATGAATCATCAATGAGTACTACAGTGTGGAGTAAATAGTTTGAATGGAGCAACACACAGAGGAGGAGAGTACACCAGTCAAATAGTGTAGTTGGAAACTGACAAAGAAAAGGCAACAAGTGTAATTGCAGAAATTTATTGAAATTTTATTCCTGGTATTTGACAAAACGAATCCTCCCATTATTAACTTTCCTCTAGAAAAATTCTTCCTTTGTTTTTTGATGCCTTCACAGAACTACTAGTCGAACCCTCCCATTATTAATGTCACAACTCACAACCATTAAGTAAATCTTATAGCAATTTCCCCATGTAAAACGCATCACCTGTAATCCATAAGATTACCAATAGCAATATAAAAATGTGTTACACAACTACTATTACTATGCCTCAATGCCAAACAAATTGCAAAATTATTTTATAAATGGTAAATAATACCTTAACAATATGCAAAAATAGTAACTAGATGACAATAATTTTATATAAAAAGGTATGACCTAATAATATAGAGGAGAAAATGACAAAAATGGTCATTTATTTATGTGGATGTTCTGAGTCTCTTAAATATACTCCCTAATAGTTTTGATCTTTTAAATTTGCCAAAAGTGAACATTTTTGTTTCTGTAATTATCTTAACGAACTCTATTTGTTAAAATCAATTTTTTTCACAGTTCCCGTCAAATCTAACATACATAGTATGTTAAATATTTGACGGAGTCCCTAGCTACTCATTTTTTGACAAACTTAAAGGATAAAACCGCTCAAGAGTATATTTAAGGAACTACTTTAAATTTACCCCAAACTTAAGGGACCAATTGTGTTATTTTCTCATTCACCAGAAAAGTCCTTGAGATATGGGCCGATTAACGGTTCAAGAAGTTAACTACCCGGCCCTATCCAGTCTGGCAATCAACGGGCTGAAACTTGAAACTTGTCACTTCCATAACATAAGCGCAAATACGATGCAAGATTGGCACCTTGATTTAGGGTAATATGCACATATTTAATGTTCTCCATGAAAATATTTATACTTCAAAATTTAATGTTAATTTAAACTGCTCGTATCAAATTGATTTGTGCACATATGTAATGTTTTCCATGAACAATATTTCTCCTATGCTAAGATCAGTATGATATGGTCTAGTGACCTGTTACATTTCTGTATTTATCTGTTTTTTTGGCATCAATGGAATAACCCAATTAGAGAGAAAAAAAACAGCTTGACTGGGGTGGGGAAAAAAATGATTGAGTTCAGCAAGAAAGATAGTTCTTTGGGAAAAAAGTTCCACTATAATAAAAGTAAAAAGGAGCAATTGTGAGAACAGGATTGGATGGGTGTACATTTATAAAACCTTTTAATATCAATTCCTTTCATGTTTGTGAATCTTTTTGCAGTTTTAATGGAATCTGTGTGTAATCAAGAGTGTCCTCTACTTGGTAATGCTGCTCTGTTTGATCTTCTTTCCTGTTTTGGAAACTATATTACATAGAATGATACAAGTCTCCAGAAGTTTGTTCCATATATAGCCGACCATAGTATTTAACTGTGTTTACTACAATATTAATTTTCTTTTTGTTTTGCTTTACTATGCGTATAGTCAGTTTTATTTAGATTCTATCCACTGACAATGTATAATATTCTCATTTCACGTGCTACTAACCACAGGCTAGTCACCCTCTTTTCTAAGTTTCTATTCAATCAATATTGGTTAAAGAGAGCATTTTGATAAGATTGTTCAGCAGTTGATTGTTAAATAACTTGATTTTGTAAAAATTTGTTGCAACAACCAGACACGGTCAAAGGCGGAGCTAGGATTTGAAGCTTATGGGTTCGGGATTCTGAATTAGTAATTTGTGCAAATTTAGTGGATTTCTGAAGACAAATATAGGATTTGGACGAAAACTACTGGGTTCGGCCAAACCCATAACCTAAACTCTAGCTCTGTCCTTGGACATTGTATGTTCGTTAGCATAGCTAATTCTCAAATATTTCGCCTCCACGAAGTTTGATATGTATTGGACTCATAAATTCATTGTCTGCTCAAAATAGTCATAAATTAAGGCCTGGTTTTGATGGCAGAGTTTACAATGGTAGGAGAAAAGGTAGCACTTCTCTTTGGAGCATTTCTTTGTTCGAGTTATGCTTATGAGGTCTCAGTATCCTGTATGATGGCTTACGATGAAGGCGGTGCGTCAGCAGTTTTCAACTCGCCTGAATGTCCTCGGTGGGATTTTTCTGCTGCTGTTAACAATGAAACAGATGACTGCCTAGTAGCGACACATCAGGGGCGTAGGAAATACCAAGAAGATCGTATTAGATGCTATCCGCATGTTACTGTTCCTGTTTTAGGTAGTTTCAAGCCTAATCTCCTGCCTTATTCAGATATCTAATTGTTATAAAAGATCTGCAGCTATTGTTACTTAACTAGGACTTGTTAGCAATGTATCTATCTCAAACTACAAAGGTAGCACCTATTTGGAACCCTCTTCCTTTGGAGACCCAAAAAGAGGGCATCCACTATTATGTGCGAGTTGAAAACTCTTCTGACTAATAGCATTTTTGGCAAGCTTCCAAAATCTGCTTATTTGGAAAAGTGGTTTTTGCCAGAAGTGGTTTTCGAAAAAGTACATTTGGAGAGTAGCAGTTTCTGTTTGGCTAATCAATTTGAAAAACACTTTTCCTAATATTAGAGCATTAATTTGTTCTTGGCCGAAGTTCCAAAAGTGTTTTTTGGAAAAAGCTATCTGAAAAACAACTTCTCCTACCACTCAAAAGCACTTATTTTTTCCCGAAAGGCTTGGACAAACACCTTAACTCTCTAAAATATGCACCTTTTTGAAATAAAAAAAACACTTTTGGCTTCCCAGAAGTTTGGCCAAACATGCTAGAAGTCCAAACGTCAAAGACATCACGATGGCTTGTCTCTTTGTTGTAAACGATGCTGTAATCATCAAAACTACTCATGTTGTTTAGCGCTATATTTGTGAAATATGATAAGTTCCTGATTCGTGGTGCTCATCGTTTTCTTCATGATCACTAGGTGAAGATGGGCCTAATGAAGCTGGTGTGGGTATAGCAGCAGTGTTTGATGGACATGGAGGCAAGGAAGCAAGTGAGATGGCTTCTCAAAAGTTTTTAGATTACTTTTTATTGCACGTTGTTTTCAACACATACAAGAATCTCTTTTCACACAGTAATGAGCATGAAGAAGCAGGTCAACATAGCTTGAAATTCAAAGGTTTGTAAATTGTCCTACTGGAATTTGGAATATCTTTCTAGACTGGTTATTTTTTGCATTAGTATTTTGCCAAACTACCAATCTGACTGTTGTCATATAAATTATATGAAACACCTCTAACATGTTTTAACTTCCTAAATGGAGATATCTATTCCCTTTCAACTTTGGGATTCCTTTAAGTACATGATTTTCCTTATAGTCGTCTACGGCGTAGATATATAGGAATTTTTTAACCTTTATACTGTCATATCATACATGTTTTTTTTTTTTTTTTAATATTATTATCGTGGTGTCTGGGCCAGCTTGAGCGAACCTCGACTAATTCCACGTGATACCTGCTACCGCCCACCAGCACAGGTATCGAGAACTAATTCCACACCCTTGTCTTATATCATACACGTGTCTTGCAAAAGTTGTACTTTGTATCTTCTATGTTTTTTCAGTCTCAAATCTTTCATTGCATCTGCATACGAGTTAGTAATCGCCCGTTAAAGCATGTGAATATACACTTTGTGTGCATCTCAAACTATTAGGGAAATCGTTTTATGCATATAAATCCACTCTTGACAGTGCAAGTGTTGATGTTTACACAGTGCTAACGGGGCATTATATGTAGTTGATGATGAATCGACACATGGAATTCTAGCGAAAGCCCTCTTGAGAACAATCCAAGATATAGATTCAGAGTTTTCCCAGGCACATACAATTTCTCATGGTGTTTGTTGTTTTCTTAAGCTGCCCTTTGGATTTTCAAGTCAATTTCTCTCTGCAGGAAGCTTTGAAGAATGACTACATTTCTGGATCAACTGCAATAGTCGTTCTTTGGATGAATGGGCAGATATTAGTTGGTAACTTGGGTGATTCAAAAGCACTCTTGTGCTCGAGGAAAACTCATTTTGATCAGGACAGTGAAGGTTTAAAATCTTCCAACTATTGTTCATTAGAATTCTGTTGATTATCACATTGTTGCTCACAGTTAAAAAGGCCAATTATTTGTCACCACTGTCCCATTTTTCGCACTATCCGTTTACTCTGTCTGCTCTGCTGAATATCTCAGGTAGGGGTGTCAAATGGGCGGTTGGGCTGAATTTGGGCTGGTCAAAATGGGTTGAGTTAATAAATCTGTGGGTTATTGAACCATCCAAAAGTTGCTTCGGTTGAAATGAGTTGCGCTGGATGGGCAAAAAGCCTAGACCGCGGGTCATAACCCAACCCGCCCAATTCTCACTAAGCTTTTATTTTTGTGTTTGTTCTTTTATAATCTTTTAGTACTTAATAAAAACTAATTTGTTTCTTTATTATGGTTTAAAATAACATATCAAATGAAAAAAAATGTCTTTTTGAAAATATTTTGACAAGATTTCTCATGGGCCAATTTGGATTACATATCTGCCCACTTTTTTGATGGCCTGAAATAATAAATGTGTGGGTCATGACCAGCCCAAACTTGAGCGGGTCATGTTTTCATGGGCTAATTTTACCACCTCTATTCTCAGGTGAATTGTTGACAAGACTTCAAGCTGAGGAACTAACAAGGGATCACTATCCCGATAGGGATGATGAAAAGGCTAGAATTGAAGCAGCTGGTGGGGTTGTCCTTCTTGTTGGCGTGCCTCGTGTCAATGGTATATTAGCCGTCTCACGATCTATTGGAGATATTCGTCTGAAAAGGTGCATCTTCTACTTCTGACTCAAACTGATTTTTCTTCTCTTTGTCAACTCTCTCTCTTTCTTCTGATCTATTTTCTTTTGGTATTTCTAGGTATGGAATTGTTGCTGAACCAGAGGTCACGGGTTGGAGACGTTTGTCAACTGAAGACCGGTATGTGGTGATAGGATCTGATGGCATATATGAGAGAACGAGTCCCCAGGATGTCTGTAATATTTTGCACGAGACATCCATCGACTCGTCCTCCTGTCCATCATCATCCTCTTTAGCAGACTGCATTGTCCACAATGCATTTAGTAAAGGTAGCAGTGATAACTTGTCTGTTATTGTGATTCCATTGAGACAGATATCCCCTTCCCTGGAACACAAAGAACAGATATAAACTGTTCTTCATTCAAGTATTCCTTGCAAGTTGCAAAGATGGTTGAGTAATGATTTATTACTTACTTCAAGGGGATTCATATGCGAGGGTGCTAACTACCCAAATGTATAAGCGTGAAAAACAGGCAACAATCTCTTAAATGATAAAAAATTGTGTTATTATATTAACTGAATACGTAAATTCAAGATGATTGGCATATTTCTCGATATTTTGATGCAATATTATCATCTAGCTCCTGATCAAGTTTATGTATATCATATCTTTCAGATAATAAATGTTTTTCAGTGTACGTTGCAGTTGATACTAGCTTGACAAGTTTGATTATATTAATAAAATGGTATATTAGCTGAAAAAAGATTCTTGTGTTCCACATAATGTATTGTTTCATTAAAGTTAACTGAGATTAAAGAAAATGTGTGACCGTTGTTATTACTGTATCCATCAAGGCGACAATTTATCTTAAGCAAAAAATATTCGTTGCCTGAGTCTCCTGGGTGAAAGCTAGATATGGATCCCTAAATACAACTATACAAGTGTGAACATTATCACTACTTCTTATCTAAGCGAGTCGAAAGGCCAGATAGTCATCTTTAAAGGCTAATAACTCGTGCATATAGATTTTTATTTTATTTTATTTACAAGTGAACATAAAAGACCTAATTATATTTATATCAGGATTTTGAATTCCTAATAGTGCAATTAGAATTGTGTAACCTTTTAAGCCAAGAATATTTTTTTTTATACTTGGTGTGGTTTTAACTAAAAAAAAGTCAAATCAAACCATATCAACCCAACATTATATGTATACAATTTTTACAAATATTTTATACATAAAAATATTTATTTGTAATGTAATTTATAGATATTTCCTAAACTTTTCCATAGTTTTTGTCTTTTAACATATTATTTCAAGCTTGGACTTAAATTTTGAATGATCAACAAGTTTTATAACTCATAAATGTTAGTAACTCAAATCAAAATCAAATATATCAATACTAATGCTAACAAAAGAAGTTCAATTCTAACACTAGAAATGATAATAATGTTGGAAATGTATTCTTTAGTTTTGCATTAGTTTAGACAGTGAAAATACATAACTTAATTCTTTTTGGTCTTTAATATTTAGTCATGTAATTAATACTTATTAGCTGTACTTATTTAGCATGACTTACTATTTTTAAATTATGATCATTTTCATTATGATTTATTGTTAGCAATTAGAAATATTTGTTTTATGCGATTTCATTATTTTTTTTATTGAATATTTTAGAACAAAGTCATCACCCATTCTTGGAGTGCAGGTTCAGTGGCGTACCGCATGAGGCTGACGAGGAAGTGAGGCTTGGTACCCAGGCCATTCAAAAGAAAGGAAGTTTCAAGTATCTTGGGTCTATTATACAGGGAGATGGGGATATCGACGACGATGTTTCACATCGTATTGGTGCAGGGTGGATGAAATGGAGGCTCGCCTCCGGAGTGCTGTGTGATAAGAAAGTGCCACCAAAACTTAAAGGCAAGTTCTACAAAGTGGTGGTTAGACCGACTTTATTGTACGGAACGGAGTGTTGGCCAGTCAAGAACTTTCACGTTCAGAAGATGAAAGTCGCGGAAATGCGAATGCTGCGATGGATGTGTGGGCACACTAGGAGGGATAGAATTAGGAATGAAGATATTTGGGACAAGGTAGGAGTGACATCGGTGGAGGACAAGATGCGGGAAGTGAGGCTGAGATGGTTTGGGCATGTGAAGAGGAGAGGCACAGATGCTCCAGTGCGGAGGTGTGAGAGGTTGGCTATGGACGGTTTCAGGAGAGGTAAAGGGAGGCCGAAGAAGTATTGGCGAGAGGTGATTAGACAAGATATGGCACAGTTTCAGCTTACCGAGGACATGACCTTAGATAGGAGGTTGTGGAGGACTCAGATTAGGATAGAAGGCTAGGTTGCTTATCCCTTCACCATAGTAGTTGTAGTTTTGCTCATTCGTTTATTGCCCTTGGATTTCTGCATTTGATTTCTGCTTATAGTTGTTGGGCCTTTGTACTTTGATTATCTTATTTATCTATAGTAGTTAATGCTCCTTTCTTTTCGGACTGCTCTACCATGACTTTCTCGCTTTTGTTATTCCTTGTTTTCATATTGTTTTTTATATGCTTGGCTCTATTTGACCTTTTGTCTTGTTTTCCTCTTTTGAGCCGAGGGTCTTTTGGAAACAGCCGCCCTACCTTTCAAGGTGGGGGTTAGGTCTGCGTACACTCTACCCTCCCCAGACCCCACATGGTGGGATTCTACTTGACTTCTTGTTGTTGTTGTTGTGTTGTTCTTAAGAAATACCTTAATTAGATAGTTGTATCTTACTAGGACTAAAGAAATATTTGAAGCACAAGTTATATATTTTATATGAAGGCTTTACCGAAAAAACCCTGATAAACCCGAGGTTAAAAACTCGACTTTTGTTCGTTTGGTTTGGTTTAAAGATTTAAAAACCTGACACAATTGATTTGACTTGGTATTTGAAAAATCCGAACTAACCCGATCCATGTACACCCCTAGCAAGAATATTAATTACTTTTTGTATATTTGGGATCACGTGCAAAACACATGTTAGTTACTATGGTTAAATATTATATTTATAGTTAAAAAATTGACATGTGTTGTTTGTTTATTGATTGAGTGTAAACATCAGGGTAAATTTTTATATTTATATTTTGACTTCACCGCTTCACGTACGTAGTGACGCTGTCAGCATGATCTAATCTTGATCATGTAAAAATGAAAAAGAAGAGGAATCAATATTCTTCACCATGATTAATTAGGTCATGCTCTTACAGCTTCACTCCATCTTTTGAGACTCAACGGTTCAAAAAGCAGTAATACCTGCAGCCTGCTACCTCGACACAGTATATATAGGTCTTCACACAATGATATATGAAACTAAAAGTTAGCAAGACTGAACAACAGCAAAATCACTGTGTAAGACTAATCTTTAACTCCAAGCATATTACTATTTTATTATCTTTTCCATGTGCAGTCATGAGTTCTTTCTGTTTCTTGAATTTTGAACCACCTCTTTTTTCAAGATAATTTTTTTTAATTTATTCGTCTTGACATTTTGCTTTGATTTTTTTTAGCTCTCTCAGGTAGCAAAAGCGCAAACATTTGGTCAAGGATTCACCCTCTGGACTTGGCAAAATTGAAATTAAATAATGCAGCCAATGATATGCATAATTTCCTCTTTTTTATCTTGTTACTGTGCAACAAGATAATTCAAGTACGCATGCAAATGAAATTGCTTGGACTCGAGTTTTCTGTAAAAGGTCATTGTGTACATACTACTCAACAATTAACTAATCACTATTCTTTAATTTGGATGTTCAACTAGATCTCTTTTTTTTTTCCAACGTCTTGGATGATGAACTCTTATTGTCACGATTCTATTTACCTATAGATATGCTCGTCCAATGCAAAAAAATTGCAAATAACACTACCAAAAACAGAAGCTAGCGACAGACAAATTTTGTCTCTGAGTAACAAAAATTTGTCCCAAATCTTATATACCGATGGATAATCAAAATTCTATTTGCTTCGGATTAATTAGCTAGAGACAAAATGAATAGTGTTTGGCTTAAAAAAAATATATATGTGTGTGTTTGAGCGCCTAGAAGTGACAATATAGATCTTTCATCGAGAAATTCTAATAATTGCAAATACTTCACTTTCTTAGTAGTTCTATTTAATGTAAATTCGAATTAATGAGGTCATTAGCTATCGAGAGATTAATTACTCAAAGAAAAGACTCGTCCTTTTTGTTTAGCTAATTCTCCTAAGAGGGGAATCTGAGTAGCTCAGTTGGTTGGCTATATAAACTTTTAACTTGTTGGTGAAAGTTCGATTCCCCACCTTGTAATCCCCTTTCCCATTGCCCCTTCCCCTACCCCTAATTTTTTAATGGAAAAGGGTCAAATATACCCCTGGACTATCGGAAAAGGGCCAAATATACCCCTTGTTATACTTTTGGTCCAAATATACCCCTATCGTTATACTTTGGATACAATTTACGCCTCCACCGTTAAAGTTGATCAAAGTGGACATGTGACATTGACATTTTGGTGCGGTGGACGCCACATGGCATGCCACCTCACGCCCCCCCCCCCCAACCTACATCTTCACTACCACTGTCACTACGCCCGTCAAACTATCTTCACTGTCTCCGCCGGTGCTACCACTCATCTCCGCCATACTAACAACCGCCGCCGCCACTATGAACCCATCCAATCGTCTGGGATGTGGAGCTCATTGCCAACCAAACCAAAAGGGCAATCTCGGAGCAGGTTGACATTGATCTCAGTTAAACATAGACTATTCTTGCACTTTCACATATTTATGCATTGCTAGAGTATGGGTTAACTGTCATTTCTACCCTTGCTGATTTCGACATCAGACATTAATCAGCTAATTCTTTTTTCTTCTCAAAAAAGAATTAATGAGTTAGGTTCAGGATTCATACACAAATGAATTTGTTTCATGCCTTATTTTCAAAATTATTTTGGTTAGGCTTATAAAGTTTTTGAGTTTTGAAAATAAAAATATCAAAATTCAATATGTTCTGTGATGGTATCAGGAGTTTGCTACTCAAATGTTTCACAGTATGTTACAATCAACCAGAAAGCAACGTCAAAGATCATAGCTTGATTCATGGGTTTGCTAGTTATTAATAAGTTTTTTTTATATAGTAATTCTTAATTATGGGTGTTCAGGCTTGATATGCGATTTCTATCAACAAGTTGCTGTGTCATTCTCCTTTCTGCATATGTAATCCTTTTCTTTAGGTTTAAGTACCATGTACAGCTGCAGCGACGGCGGTTGTCATTGTTTCGGAGATGGGTGGTACCGGCAGAGACGGTGAAGATAGTTTGAGGGGCGTAGTGATACTGGTAGTGAAGATGTGGGTGGGGAGTGAGGTAGCATGCCACGTGGCGTCCACCTCACAAAAATGTCAATGCCACACGTCCACTTTGGTCAACTTAACGGTTAAGGGGTATATTTGTACCCAAAGTATAACGGTAGGGGTATATTTGGATCCAAAGTATCATGAGGGGTATATTTGGCCCTTTTCCCATTTTTTAAAAAGAAGCACCTAAGGGTGACAATATTAGCTCATGAAAATATGACTCACTCAAGTAGTTCAAGTTTGGGCTGGTCATTGACCCGCTCAATTCATCCGATCAAAAAGTTGGGCTGATATGAAATCTAAATTGTCTCATGAGAATTCTTGTCAAAATATTTTCAAGTTTTTTTAAAATATTTAATATGTTATATATAGTCATAATAAAGAAAAAAAAACAGTTTTATCAGTACGATAAAATTATAAACGAACAAACTATGAAATTAAAATTTAGTAAGAATTAAGCAAGCTGAGTTATAACCCTCTTTTTAGCTTGTTTCGGCCCAAATAACTTTTGGGCGAATTATTAATCCATTTTAACCCGATCCACTTCCAGGACAGGAAAGGACCATCCATCTATTTATTTGACTGAACCTAGTTCACGAGAGAGTTTCTCCAAGGAATGCTCTCTCGTGGCGGTATGCGAATTCTCGAGGGCCAAATTCAATCATTCGCCCATTTGACACCCCTAATTTCACACACTCAGCCTCCTCTAAAACACAATTATAGAAAGTAGTAGCATCTCTTAGGTTGACAAAGACAAGACACTTACATTGTTGCCTTTCACATCATAAGGATGTTCCTCAACGACAACTCCTGTTAGTATCAAGCAACTAGAGAAAAATTATCTCCTTTTTCGATTTTAGTTATAAGTACTACTACTAACAATATAAAGTGTAATTATATTATTAGTGCTATTTAGCTGAATAAGAACATGTTATTTCCTCCATTTCATTTTGTTTGACATTATTTTTTTATTAGTTTGTTCATAAAAGAATGACATGTTTACATGTTTTCTCAATTAGAAGATTTTATTAGCCACACAAATATTGTGAGTTGTGACATGCTAAAGACCACAAATTTCAAAAGTCTTATTTTTAAATAGATGTTATAGTATGTTTGAGATCATAAGTTTTAAAAATCTTTCTTTTTTTTCTTAAATTCCAACCCCGAGTCAAACTACGCCAAACAATTGAAACAAAGCGAGTATTGCTCTATTTTCCACGTTATCATAATTCATAAGTATATAAAGAGTTACTTTTTGTATAGGTCAACTTAATCTATATATATATTATTAGCGCATAAAACTTAAAGTCCCCTTTTTTTTCTTTCACTAGATTGGTTCTTAGTAGTTAGGGTCTTGATTATTGAAACTTGCAAATACTTGTTGGAAATCAATAAAGTGACCATTATTTATATTTGAAGAGAGGCAAAGTAAATGCAAATTGTTTCGAAAGATCACATATATACATGAAGAAGATTTAACTAATATACAAAGATACGATGAATAAAATTGAGTTTTTTCTACTGAACGATTGATCAAGCAATGTAGTCTATGAACAATTTTATATAATTCATTTAGTATTTTCTTTTATACCAAATAAAAAGCTAGTGTCTTATTTAAGCCAATAAGTTGGGAACTTTTGGGGGAAAATACCGAATTTTTCTACTTTTTGGCACTTTGACAAAAGGGGGTGACTCTGCATTCACCTATTGGTTGACATCTTCTCATGAGACCAACCAAAGGAATCAAAACAAGCTAAAAATAACTTAAACGTCAAAATAACTAATAACTTTTCACTATAAGGATCAATTATTCCCTTTTCTTTTCTTTCCTTTTAGCTTTACAGATCAGACTCCAATCTCCATATATATTGAAGTAGTAATAAAGCATGGATATGTCTTTATAAATTTCTCTTTATATAAGTAACTGACAAGAAATAGGTGCAAAAATGGGAAGACTGATTTCTTGTTCAAAAGGGAAAAAAGATACACCCTCGATCTCATTGATCAGCTCTTAGAAATTGACACTTACAAGTAAATGAAAAAGGGACTTTCCAAGGGTCACTATTCATATAAAACTTAAATATTATTGTTATATTCCAATCCCGTGGCATTCGTATTGTTCACTTTGGCCCAATTAGCATTACAAATTTGTTAATTACGTTGCATCGTCATCGTGTCCAAAAGCATGTACTATGTGAACTTCTATCATGGCTTATAAATGTCTTCATTGTTAACTATGTGACTATCTCCTCTAAAAGTTGAAGATGTCAGGGAGCCACACTTTAATATAGTTAATGATGTCTTTAACATTCAATTTCCTCTCCCATTTCGATATGGAATTTCGTCTAAGGTAACAATGTACCCGTTTTCAGAAGCTTATCAGCGTATAAACCTGTTTGACCCGTCCTCGTTGGTTGTGTGAAGTTCTCGCTTTCGTGGAGACATATAATCAAATTATTTATAGATCTCATCTTAATTACTTACAAGTTACAAGTGGTCGAAGAGATAGATACATGTGGGGTTGAAGCAAACATCAATGAGGACGGAAGCGGCAACGAGGAAAAAAGAGTTGGAAAAAATTCAAAGATAGATTTTAGATTTTCATACGTGGACATTCGATCGAAAAGGTTTAGTACAATATGCTTAGGAGGGAATAGTAAAATTAATACTTAGAAATGACGAATATATAATCATATGCCATGAGCTCTGAAATATATAAGCTTATGTAATGAATAAATATACTCAAATTCATGGCATGAATATATATAATCTAATGTCATGAACTCCGGAAAAGGATTCGTGCGTTAACGGTTCATTCATTGTCCAATACGCCTCCAACAGTTAAAGGTGGAATGAATAAGATTTTCTACCTCTCATATTCGAGTCCTGAAAATAAAAAAATCACAATATGAAGCAGTTTTACTCGACGTGAATCCAAATTAGTCGTCAGGTTGTAGCGTCGCGCGGTGCTAATGTTCAAATTGTCTCACTATATGCTATGGCTATCTATCATGAGTGGACCACTTCCATCTCTTCTTTAATTTGGACATGATTTATTATATTTTATGCCACAAGCTTTTTTATTCCTGTCTTATTAAGCATTAATAACATAGAGATATCTTAAAGTACTTGTATAAATACATGATATCCTTGGTTCTTCCCATCCACGCCCTTTCTGAATTCTGAACCATGGCCTATTCATACACAAAAGAAAATTCATTAAATTCTCTCGTTAGAATTTCTGACTCTACCAATGCTTAATGTTGTTCGAAAGATCGATAGTGCGCCGTGCAGCAGTAGCAGGTGAAGCTGCCAGCATGATCTAAACTTTCCTTTAGCTCCAAATAATATCTGAGGAAAGATCAGATCATGTGGCAGGCTCACCTGCTCATGCTGTCACGAAATTAACCATATATCCTTGATGATTCTTTGTTTTCAAGGCACCCTTCTTCCATTTTCTTTGATCTTCTCCTTTTCTATTGATGCATCTTTGATTCTTTAGCTCAAATGCTCCCTTCTTACGTCTTCTATGTTTAACTTATATATATATATATATATATCAAAAATGAAAACAATTTTATAATATCGGAAGCTTTACACTATTCGTGCAATTCAACTACAGTTATTACAAGTTACTCTTACTTTATTTTCTAAGTTACTGTATCAAACTTGACAGGTGCTTTTGAGACCTTCCTTATGTTTATTGAGAGCTCATCTTCTGCATTTTGCTTTCTACCTTAGACACTTGCTTTTGTTACTGAGTCCCAGGCTTCTAATTTTTTGGCTGGTCTGTATATCCATATCAAGTGAGTAGAAATATTATTCTTGACTGAATGAGGGCTATAGAAGGGGAGCCTTGGAGTAACTAGTAAAGTAATTGCCATGTGACCTAGAGGTCACGGGTTCAAGCCATAGAAACAACCACTTGTAAAAATGCAAGGTAAGGCTGAGTACAATAGACTCTTAGCCCTTTCCCGGACCCGTGCATAGTGGGAGCATAGTGCACCGGGCTGCCCTTTTACTGAATGAGGGCTATCTAAAAGATATTGCATTACAGTAGGAAGAAGAAGAAAAACATGAAAAAGGCAGTTGAATCTTTTCTAGTCTACAGTGAAACTATTGCCTTATTCTGCTAGACTCCTTCAAAAATATTGACTGCAGATAATTTGGTCACTCAGTACTCCGTAATATTTTTGAAGGAGTACAGCAGACTGTAGTTACATCTATAGAAGTTTGGTTAGCCATAGTTAGACAAGTTTAGGTATTTGGAATGCTGTGGAGCAACATCAATAATGAGGTTTCTTCTGAGCTAATCCAGGAGTTCAAGCATTTTTTTCAATTGGTCCACTCATCATCAAGATTATAATTAGGATTTTATATCGAAGTTGTGAACAAGTAGTCAACTTACAAAGATAAAATCTATTTCACGAAGACAAAGAAAAACATTTTTGTACCGTGAAATTTCAGATTTAGAAAAGAAACTAAGTTCTTAATAAGGCTGGTTTTGTTTTAGGACAACTAAGAACACTAGAAAGTGAAGCTCATTGATCAAAGATGTGCAGAAATCAAGTTGGCATATTACTCTCTGGACAAAAATGTGTTTTGCCTGAAAGCTTCAACTTTATTTTCCATTTTCTGTCGACTGTCATCTTGCATCATCTCATATCACATTCTCATCTTGACAAATTCAAAGACAGATCCTTGATAACATTATAGATAGCCTCAAATTGCACTGATCTTACTTTTCTTCCTTCTGAAGTAGAGTGAAAATTCCAAATGCCTAAATACATTCACGCTTCTCAAAAAGTAAAGTTGGTAAACAGATTTTCCAGTCCAATACTCATAGGCTCTTTGATAGCCAATGCAGAGAAGGCTAATAAAGTGCTATGATAAACAGTGACAAGCCAGATACCAACTAAAACCAACAAAATAAAAATACCAACTAATATGTTCAATACATCACATAGGTTATTCTACTCGAACATGACCAGCAAGTACTATATCCATCCAAATAAAACAGGGAAAAAACACTAACATGGGCAATCTCAAAAGTCACGGTACATTTAGATAAAGCAGGAGAATTTCACTCCTTGGTGGTTTTGTTTATGAGGGATTTGTGAATGTGAGGGATGACACCACCACCAGCAATGGTACCTTTGATAAGGGTGTCAAGTTCCTCGTCTCCACGAATGGCAAGTTGCAAGTGCCTGGGGGTGATTCTCTTCACTTTAAGATCCTTGCTGGCATTACCAGCTAATTCAAGAACCTCTGCAGTCAGGTATTCCAGAATTGCAGCAGAGTAAACAGCTGCTGTAGCTCCAACTCTACCATGGGCTGAGGTTCTGGTCTTGAGCTGACGGTGAATTCTTCCCACTGGAAACTAAAATCCACCCAAACATGTCAAAACAATCATATCAGTACTTGTAGGAGGGTGCTGGGGAAAAGTAAAACCCAAGAATCATATCTGTTGAGCCAAAAGATATTTGAATGTTCTGAACTATTTACAACCAGTAGATCAAAAATTGATGCCACGCATACATTTTTGACATATCCAAAATTTCAGGATCCCAATAGAGTAAGATGCATCCCTGTTAGTTTTAGAGTGTGCACTTTTGAAGCGTCACTGGACGATGACAGTGACAGTCACATCCTAATGCCACATTATTGGGTTTGGAATGAGACATCTTTTTATGGTAAGTCATTTTGTTGCAATTATTGATTGTTGCCGCCATGTTTATGATCTTATGATGATGATCTTCATATAATCAACATACCCAGTGAATCCCACAGGGTAGAGTGTACGCAGACCTTACCCCTACCTTGGGAGGTAGAGAGGTTGTTTCCGAAAGACCCTAGGCTCAAGAGGATCTTCAGATAATCCATGAATGCAATTAAGACCCATTATGTTCATTGCCTCCATATGCATATTGTGTGTGTTTGTGTGTGTGTGGGGTGGGGGGGTGGTGTTTGAATTGAAGAAGATTGTATTTGTGCAAAGATCAAACAAAGAACAGATTCGGCTAAAAGAAAACATTTTGGCATTTGTTTGAAGTTCTTAAGTAATTTTTTGTTTGAAAAGTGTCTGTTAGAACCAAGTCTTATCAAGATTTCCAAACTTAGTTTTTCAAATCTTACAAAAGTTCAAATATTTTTAAAACTAGTTTTTCAATATTGACCATTTGAGTTAGGAAATGTTGAAAAGAAGTTAAAATTTTAGTTCAAACTAACTCAAATGTATAGTCTGCAAGCTCAAAAGCTCTAGGACATTAAAGAAACACATTATCCAACATTTAGTTAGACATAGCATCCCAAATTCTTTGAAACTTACACTAAAAGAAAGATATGAAAACAATTGCATACCTAAATCATGAAATGAATTGATAACCCACACCATGGGATAGAGCAATCAGTGATAGTATGAAGCTAAAAAGCAATTCTTAAACCTCCTTGGAACCATATAATACTTTGTAATTATCTTCTAATCCAATTTTGGGTGGATCAAATAGTCAAACACTTTCGATTGTCACTACAAATTCTATCAAACCATGCAAGATTCACTCTTAATAAAGGTGAAACTGTCGATTACCTGCAGACCAGCGCGAGATGAACGAGAGATCGGCTTCTTCTTGTCTTTCTCTTTGTTAGCAGCCGCCGCAGCTGTTGTCTTCCCCGCTACAAGCCCTTTACCACCTTTTCCTGCCATTTTCCTTACTTCAAACAGTACACTAGTTAGAAATAAGAGCAAATAAAAAGGCGCAGTCTGGATTTCAAGAATCAAACAGTTTAATTATGACCATGAATTTGGGGATAGCATCTTTAAGTTTTTTGAAATAAAATTTACATATTTGGAAACTACATAAAAAGTACACAAAAATTGATATGAAAAGATTACTGTCAAAGAAAGACTTATTTGAATCTCAAAATCTGAAAAGTACCACATAAATTGGGACGAAAGGAGTATTATATAGATGGCCATTTTTTGGCTTCTAAACATTATGGTTAATAAACAGCTCAAATCGGAGAGAGTCTGAAAACAACATTATTTTTTTCAAATATTGTACATATTAAGCAAAATCGAAACTAGTTATGAATGCAGTAATATTGGACACAGAATGACTGGAATTCGTAGATCTGCCTTTAGAATCACCTTAAACACTTAAACGAAAACGAAAAATAAGCGATTTTCTATCAAATGTTGCAAAACAAATGCATTACGAAGAACAGAGGTTTGGGTACCTTTTTGTTTGTTTGTTTGTTTGTTTGTTTTAATTAGTGTAGATCTGTAGTGTACGTCAATTGTTTGATTTATTGCTTTGTTTGTTTTAATAGGAAAATTGTTTTGGCGGTAAGTTTTGGTGGGAATTCTGAAATTTTGACTTTCTTTTCAATTTCGAATTTTCGTTAATTTACCAATTTACTCTTAATTGATTGGGCCACCTCCCCATCTAACCGACGAATGAATAAGAACCAAGGCCCAAATCGATATTATTTAATTTTTGGCTCTCAAGACAAACAAATTTTTCTAGTGGAATAAATTTATATTTTTGCGTCATAATATCTAACAAGTTATTTTCGGTGTCCTTAAATAACTTTAGGTTAACTTATGTCCAGCTAGGAATAAGTTTGATTTTGAAGGGTAAAAATTAAAGATCAACCCATTGAAGGTCAAACTGCGTAATTCTTTCAATCTGAGTGGGTTCACTTGGATAAATTCATTTATAGCCACTTTTTAAGTTTTAACGCCTGTAAGTAAAGGTGAGGATGATTACGCTGATGTCTGAACTACACCAACTTATCATAGTTTAGTGATTTAACAAGGTGAGAATCTGTAATAATTAATCAAGGTTAAGTAAAAAAAATATATGTGCAAATAAATGACATGCATTTATTAATTTGGTATAAAAACATGATACAGATAAATTTTGACCATAGGAAAAAAATGTGTGCAGACTTTTTCGAATTGGCAGAAAGCAAAAAAAAAAGTGGATAATGATACGCAGTTGATGAAGAGAGTATGTAGAGCTTTTTTGTAATTGATGTCGATCTATTATTATAAGTAGACTTTTAAATTTAGCATCTAGGCCATGATGATTTTAAGGCTTTATTTTTTGTGTCAAATTATTTTCAAGCATTGATGTACTCCATCTGTCGCAATTTGTGTGGCACACTTTTCTTTTTAGTTTGTCTCAGATATAATGTCTCCTTTAAAAATAATTAAACTTTATGAAATGATTTACAACCACACAAATATCTTAGGTTTGTTTTGGATCACAAATTTTAAAAGTTTTCCTTTTCTTTTTAAACTTCATGTCAAGTTAAATGGTGTCACATGAATTGGGACTGAGAGAGGGACTAAAATTTTGAACCACCTACCTAAGTGATGTAGGAGAAATTGTGATAATCAAATTGCTTTCTACTCATTTAGGATCTCGGTCCTTCCACTAATTTAAAGTAAAGCTAAATTGAATTTAACGAAAAACTACGAACTTTGCAATTTGAAGTAAAATAATTATGAAACAAATTGGCACCCAAAGTGCAGTACAAACAAAAAGCTTGTTATAAACCTTTAATTGAAAAACACATTTCGATAAAATCAAGTTGACTTAGGTGGTTCAAAATAGTCGTAGGATGTCTCACTGTTGTCCAAATTGAGATTAGCAAAAGCATCCCTCTCTTCGTTCCATGGATTTTTCAAGTCATTGCTATCAACATTCCTTATGGTACGCCAAATCACACTGCTACATTTAAAACCCGACCCATAAGCCATTTGCCAAATTTTATCACCTTTTTTAATTCTCCCCTTGGCCTCTGAATAAGCCAATTCATACCAAATCGAGCTAGTAGAAGTATTCCCAAATCTTTTCAATGTAATTTTCGAAGCTTCCATAGCCAAATCACTAAATCTCAATTTTCTTTGTAATTGATTAAGTACTGCTAATCCTCCAACATGTGGGAGAAAATGATCAATTCTTGCAAAATTTGGTACGTACTTTTCAATATTTTCAACCCCAAAAATTCGTCTCATGATGATATTTTTCAAAAAGAGATTTTTTTCGGATAAGGGGAGGATTAAGGGACCTAGTAAAGTAAGGTTGGTTTCTATGGCATTGGTTGCTGCAACTAAGAGATCTTTAGTTATGGAAATTCCAATGAGGCCATCATCGTCTTCATTCTTGGAAAATGGATTTGTGAGAACGATCTGAAGTTGTTTCGTAAATATGAACATCACGGAGAAGCTCGTACTTGCATGAATTTCTATCTGATGGACGATTCGAGAGTAGGATCGCGGCTCCACCTACGCGAAACGTGCAATTTGATAATGTTTGATTATAGTTTTTGCAAAGAATACTTGGTTGTTCGAATGTACTAAAAGTGGAAAAAGTGAAAAAGAAAGTAAAAATAAGGTTTTAGATGGTTTCCAAAATTCAAATACAACTCCAAGTGTAGTTGGAATTTTCATGTCTAAAGCTAGTTTTCAAATAAAGTGGAAAAAAAATTGAAAAAAAAAGTGAAAAATTCTCGCCAAACGGGTCCTCAATTTGAGCACAGATGGCTGTGTAAACAAACTTAGATTCATTGGCTTATAGTGTAAAAAAATCCTCATATATTTCGTATATAAAATTATACATAGTATAGAATTTAAGTTATATACACTACCCGAATGTAAAGGATTATTTATTCTTCGATCTCTCAATCTGTTTACTTCTTTAGAAGTGACAAGTACATAGGATTCGGAACATGATAATTAGTACATGATATAATTTATCCTTACTTTCAAATTATCCAAAGTCCAAAATCTTAGCCAGGAGATAAATACTCCCTACGTCTCATATTACTTGTCAACTTTCTCCTTTACACGGCTCTTAAGAAATGATAAATAATAGATGTATTTTTACTAACTTACCCTTATATCTCTTCAATGAATGCAATCTATTCAATATTGATTATTTTCAAGAACATTTAATATTAAGGGTAAGATTGGAAAGATCTAATTAATTTTATCTTAATTTTATAAAAGGACAAGTATTTAGGACAAATATTTTTAATAATATGGACAAGGAGGGAGTATTATGGCTAAGAGTTAATGCTTTTCAAAAATATCAACCATGTTTCATCCCCGTACATCTGTTGCATGTATTCACTATTAATAGCATATGTTAAGGGCACATCATAGTGGTTGGGAAGATGAAGCAACCAAATAATTAAGTACTGCTCTTGTCAATCATAAATGTTTTAGTGGTCCTTTACTAGAGCAACTTGTCGACTTGCGGAGTTAAAATTTTGATTTAGGAGGAGTCACAATATATATAAAATGATAATTATATGAAAAAGTCAAAAAAAAAAAATATATATATATATAAAGTAATTTTTCAGTGAAAGAATATCAATTGATACCCCCAATAGACAAGGCGGCTCTGTCACTGCTTAAAACACATTAGCTACGAGTAAGATGAGACACAAGCATAAGATATATACCTTGGCACGTTTATTTTTTTTTTTCATTCACATGATTTTTTAAAAATATTTATTATTTTTTACCTTTTAAAAATTAATTACCTTCGTGGATAATCTTTAACGTAGTTGAGACTTCATTATTTAGACTAAATTTTTTTTGGCTAGAAATTGATGAAGTTTCAACCAAAAAATTTTCCCGAAATGAAGACATACACGATTAAAACAAAAGGCCATTTCTTCTAAAGAAGAAACAAGAAAAATTTACATTTAGAATGTTGGTAAAGTATTTAGAAGAAAAACTGAAAAAAATAACTTTTTTCAACCAAATTTGAAAAGCTATTATTTTAAACACCTCTTTTCAAGAAAAAAGAAGAAGATATTTTTGAGCAAAGATTGGGCTCATTTCACTTTCCCCCTATTTTGTGTTGGTCTTTAATTCTGCCCTTACAAAATCAAACTTATGCATAGCAAAGCATAAATTCTTAGAAGGAGCTAATATAACTTGTGAATATTATGATGTGTAACTTATGTCTTGCTAGGTATAAGTTCGATTTTGAAAGGAAAAAATTAACGACCAGTTCATTTGAAGCGCAAACCGTGCAATTACTTACAAAGATTGTTGGTGTTAGCCCAACAAAATGAGCTTAAGTTCCACATAATTCCAAGCCCATTTAACTATAAAGTGAAGCGGTCATTTGCAGGATTGTCCTTCAAAGGCACTGGTCTTTAATTTTTGTCCCTCAAACCGGTGGTATTTACTTTTTGTCTTTCGCTAACATTCTTTCGTTTCGGGTTTGAACCTCCGCTTAATCAAAAAAAATTTAAAAAAAATAGCAAGATAAAATTTGGATTCGCAAGGAGAATTTTGCATGCAAAATTCTACCTGAGGCAGCGTTTGAATGCAAACTCTAGAGATTTGAACCTCTGCCTAAGGTAGAGTTTTGCAGCAACTCTGCTAAAGGTAGAATTTTGCATGCAAAACTCTGCCTTGCGAATCCAAACCTCTGTCTTACGAAATTTCTTCTTAGTTTTTAATGAGTTGGGGTTCGAATCCAGAACCTCGAGATATTAGACGAAGGTCAAAAATTAAAGAACACCAATTAGAGGGCCAAAAATTAATGACCAGTGCCTTTGAAGGACAGTCCTTGCGAAAAAATGAAGCGAAGCGCTGAGAAGCCCACATCTCTTCTCATAGCCCACACCAGTTCTAATTCAATCGTCTGGGATCACCAAAACTTACAATTAGCCTTCCATCTATCAATGTATTGATTTTTTGTTTAATAAAGAATTGAATATTTAACGTTAATTATGTTCTTTTTTTCTTATTTTCTTTTTTTTAATTTTTTAAAAGAACAAGCCCAATTGAGATCAATATCTCAGCTGAAACTAAGACAATTCCAATAAAAATTGGATAATTATATTCAAAAACTTAAAAGATGAGTTTAATTAGTTTGAACTTGTAACATTATGGTCTGACTTAAAAAAAAAAATATAAGTCTGAACTATAATCTCGTAGTTATTGTACAAATATTATCGAAGTTTATGCTAAAAATGTAATTTATTTTTAATCTTAATCAGATGTCTCAATCCGAGCATGTGAATGAAATTCTTTTTTCACAGGGAACGCAATAACTTCTAATTTGTTGTAAAATCATTCTAAAAGAGTTAGTACAATATATCAAAAGATGAAGAAAGAACAATAAAGTGATAAAGAGAGACAAGGGATGAGAGCTTTCTTATTCATCTCAATATGTTTCAAGTGTTTATCACTATTACATACAACCCAACTATATATAGGAATACATTGAGAACACCAAAGGGTGTATCATAAACATGGGTAGTAACTATTTGGGAGTTATAGAAATAAAGGGCGGGAGTAGTGGTCATAAAGTAATGGGGGTTACTTCTACAAAAGTTATGAACATGAATTAGTGGGAGTTATGTGTAGAGAAGTAATAGACATCCACACATTAATATTTTCATAACACTCCCCCTTGGATGTCTATTCTTAGATAATATGCCTCGTTAAAATCTTACTAGAAAAAACCAGTGGGAAAAAACCTGGTGAAGGAAAAAGAGTACACATATCTTGTAATACGCATTATCTGCTGCCTCGTTAAAAACCTTGCCAGGAAAACCCAGTGGGACAAAACCTCGACTAAGGGAAAAAGAGTGCAGCGCGCATTTTACTACCCCGGATAATAACATCATTTGACATTTCGGAGATGACGCATTCAAACCTTGTATATCAGCTTCTCAAATGTTGTGGTTGACCATGTTGTCGTAACAAATCTGCTAAATTGTCACTTGAATTTCTTGAATATCTTTTCACCATTCCTTTGAAGATCGTGCGTGAAAATAACTTTCAGCGAGACGTGTTTTATTTTATTCCACCTTCAACGTATCAATTCTTTTAGACGATGCCTTTCAATGATCTTATATATCGGCTTTCCAAGTGTTGATACTAGTCATGTCTTTGTGACCAATTCACGATGTTACATCCTTGAGCTCATCCCGAGATCAATATGTCATTTGCTTGCTTTACGATCATTGTTATCCTTGCATGATTTGTGTAAATAGCAAATAATTGACTTTAGAAGATCAATATAAATATGGCAGCACCCATATATAAATAAAGAACTTGCGTGCCACCGGATGTTACATAAAGCATATAATCTTCCTGCATTTGCATAACCAACAAATCCTTGACAATATGGTTAGAAAAAATAAATCTATACCAATATTGATTTTACTCGAGTATCTCCAGGTAGAAGTAAAATTATACCTTCCAGCACATTAATAAAAATATTATCTCATGAATTATAAGAGTAAGAAATTTAAGTGCACCAATTACACAAATACATGGTACTTTCTGACCATTTTCATGAGATCGAAATTGATCTTTCTTAATGTTAAGCGATGTCATGGCCATTGGGGTACTCAATGGAATCGCTTTAAAACCTTTTAAATCCTTGAAGATTTTCATATAAACTTCATTGTCTAGCTAGACATGACAACAATTCATTATATGCATTCAAATTTTTCATGTATTGTCAGATTGGTAAGAAACCTCATTGCATCCACCACGGGAGAACTTATCTCCATACAATAATGCCAGGATTCGCGAAAAACCTTTATGCCGCAAGGCACAAGTCGTACTTTATATCTTACGACTTTATTATTCATTTTACTTTTCGCAGAAGAATCCATTTGTACCCCACTGACATTATACCTTGAGGTCCTTGGACTATAGGTCCAAAACATCACTATTCCAAGTGGAAAAAAAAAACTTTAACTGCGTATTTTATTTGGCCAATCATTATATCTGTCCATATTCTTTGACAAATTTGAATTCAAGATCCTCGTCACCATTATAATGTTGAGCGCTATGTTATATCAAAGATACCATCGACGGTCATTTGATATCGGTTCCAATGTGACATAATTTATCGAGATCTCTTCATTTTTCATCAATTTCAGGTACCTGAACCTTTCCCAAGGTTTTATAAAGTATTTATGTCGCAGTGCTCTTTTAAAGCACCTATCTCATTATTATGACCATCTTTATCATTTGCTCTTCTCCTTCTTCAAGAAGTTTTATATGTGGAACCGATTGGTCTATCGTCATAGACATTGTCCTTCAAGGATTTTAGTTCTAATTGGAGCATTTGCAGCTGGAATATAATATTGTCTTTTGGGTCAACAAACGCGTCTGACAGTGAACTTGAATTATCTTTTCAACGAGGATCATAACTATGATAATTCATTAAATATACATTATTTCCAGCCACCTATCATCCCTCCCCCTAATGTTAGGAAATCTAAAATTTACCTTCCAACCTTATTTGGGGACCCATCTTTGTGCGTTGTGGTGGAGCAATTAAATCATACATTTACGTACATTCAAACTCTTAGATGAGAATTATTTGGTTCCTGACCCTGAACCAATAATAGGGGAACTTATTATAACTTGTTGGCTAGATGCTTACAAGTGCTACTACATATTAAATAACCCATCTCAAACCAAATTTCCTTTTGGGAGATTTGTTCTCATAACCATGTTTTTTAGCTATAATTGGAGACATACAATTTCTGCTAAACCAACTTGGATACAAACCAGCATATCAACATAATTTTCATAGTTTGGAACTGTGCTCTTAATTTAATAATTTGAGCAAACAATCTTGCAATAACCAAATCACAAATTGATACCAAATGCACATGTGACCACAACACCATATAATAGTAAACCGGTCTACATGGCAGGTGACTGGGCCCATACATATATCACCTTTTATACCTTCCAAAATCATGGGATACAATCCCAATATTAGCTGGTAAATTAACCAATTTGTTATCATGAGAACAAGCAGCACAAGAGAATTCTTGAATAATATTTTATTTCTTCAATATATAACTACATGAATTCTCAATTATTTTCGCATTAGATCTGAACCGGGATAGTCAACCGGTCATGCCAACCTTCGCATTAGATCTGAACCGGGATAGTCAACCGGTCATGCCAACCTCCATAGCATGTGATTCCATCATGCTTATATTTATGTGGTACAAATTCAAAGGAAAAACGGGCAACATTTCACATACATTTTGTTCCCCCGCTATAGTTGTAGTAATATGAAGATATTAAAACTTCCCATAACTTATAGTCTCAATATAATTCATTTCTGGCCAATGCCTTTGAAACTTAAAAAGTTTCTTTTGAGACTTAGAGCCTGTTTGGATGGACTTATGCCTATAAGCTGTTTGCAGCTTATAAGCTAAAAAAAATAAGTTGGGGTAGTCTAACTTATTTTTTTTGACTTATAAGTTATTTTCAGCTTATAAGCTACTTTAGATAAGCTAAGTCAAATGAGCCCAATTATTTTTTTGAGCTTATTTTAAGCACAAAATGACTTTAAGCTGGCCAGCCAAACACTCAAAAAAGCTGAAAACAGCTTATAAGCAACTTATAAGCCAATCCAAACGGGCTCTTACTACAACACCAATATTATGGACAATTTCATTCCTCCAGGTAGTAACATATTAGCTTTTCCAGAGCTCCCAATTAATTATGTACACATATTTCATAATACCATCTATATGGTGAACATCTCCTTTTAGGGAGTAATTGTCATGGCCAAAATCTTTATAAGCAAGATTTATTTCTTGCTTTTACCCTTGGGTAATTCATGATAGAACACACCACAATATTTGTGACGTACTAAAAATACGTGACCAATGACCATTTATGTCAATATAAATTTTCTTTATTTTTCTCAAATCTCCCGTAGAGGCAAGTTGTAGTATTTGTTCAACCATACATAAGCACGTCTTTATCCATAATTAATTCATATTTCACTTTCAAAATGGGCGAGCATTCACGATGCTCATTACAAGTCACAATATTATGTTCAAGGAAAGGACTATAGTCATATATACGTGCTTCATAAATTTTTATTATAAGTCCATTGTCTTTATCATATTCATAGACCCACCTCGACATCACTTTGAAATTGTATCTTTTGCTTTGATAGAGGATTTATAAAATTTCATCAAATTAGGTTGCATGATAACCTCGTGCCCAATGACCCCATATTGAGACAAAAATTACCTTCACCTTTGAAGGACCATGTTGAGAATCCATAGTGTCCTTCCTTTTATAATTACCACAATGCTGACTATTATTATAATTTTGTCGTTTGCCACGCCCAAGTCCATTGGTACAACAACAATAATTATTTTTTCATCGTTTAAACTTATCATGTACTGCTACCACATTCACTTCATGGAATGGAGCAAAGTCGGACGGGCTTCATAATTTTTCATCAAAAGTACATATTTTGCCTTAGTCATCGTTATATCATCAATATATTGCATGGGGACTCAAACCCAACGTCTAACAATATAGAGACGTGTTAGTTATAAATCGATGGGACTTGAATCCACCGTCTCACCCTCTATCAATGTCATAATATGACAAAGTGCACTGAGACTCACCCTTAGGCCCAGGAATCCAATACGTTCCGTAGGAAAAACCATCCAAACAATGAAGAATTAGTCTCTGGTAGAATAGTAAATTAGAATCAGAATAAAATCCAAACATCAGAAATCACCTGTGTGACTTAGCAATGTAATACAAGTGTCAATGAAGTAATTATGTACTATATATGCCAAAGTTATACTGCAGAGGATATTGATATTAGAAAATCATTTTGTCTCTTAACAATACGTTATTTAAAAGGACCAGTGCCTCGTTACCAACTTTGCTTCACTATATTGTATACTAGTGTTACGTTAATAGCTTAATTTACAATACGTTATCAGCACGAATTGCTCATTCTTCGTCAAGAATCGGTGGTAGTTATTTTCATGATTTGGGCTCCTCATGAGAAGTGTGGAAATTAAAGAAAAATATTACTGGCATATGCAAATAATGATCTGATAAGCTGTATTATCCTAATGTACTTATATATTAATTTTAGCGATCTGCAATCATATAAGTCTAGTAATCTTATTAGATCTCTACTGGAACTTGTTAGAATCGATTAGTAGGAAATTTGAAAACATGTTTTGATATAGTAAACTGGATATGTGCGGATATGTAAAAATGCATAGACTCTTACCATGACATGTGAATAATGATCAACAAACAATTACCTTGCAAGTTGCAACCGAAACGGTTTGAGGAGCCCAAATCATGAAAATAACTACCACCGATTCTTGACGAAGAATGAGCAATTCGTGCTGATAACGTGTTGTAAAATCATTCTAAAGAGTTAGTACAATATATCAAAAGATGAAGCAAGAACAATAAAGAGATAGAGAGACAAGAGATGAGAGCTTTCTTATTCATCCCAATATGTTTCAAGTGTTGTTCAAGTATGTACAATATGAATCCCTATGCCTCTATTTATAGTGGTGCATAGAGGCATATAAAAGGGTAGATATAAATATGACATTCAACATATGAGAATGTGGGGAAGATCATGGGTGAAGTGGGAGACATTACATTAAACCTTTGAGATCATGAAGGAAGTGGGAATTTATTTCTAGAGTGGTGGACGTCCACACTTATTATTTCATAACACTCCCCCTTGGATGTCCATGTCTTAATAGATGATGTGTCTCGTTAAAACCTTACTAGGAAAAACCCAGTGAGAAAAAAATTCTAGTGAAGGAAAAAGAGTACACATATCTCGTAATACGCATTGCTAGCTGCCTCATTAAAAACCTTGCTAGGAAAACCCGATGGGACAAAACCTCAGCTAAGGGAAAAAGAGTACAACGCGTATTATACTCCCCCTGATTGTAATACGCATTATCTGTTGCCTCGTTAAAAACCTTGCCAGGAAAACCCAGTGGGACAAAAGCTCGACTAAGGGAAAAAGAGTGCAGCGCGCATTTTACTTCCCCTGATAATAACATCATTTGACATTTCAGAGATGACGCATTCAAACCTTGTATATCAGCTTCTCAAATGTTGAGGTTGACCATGTTGTCGTAACAAATCTGCTAAATTGTCACTTGAATCAGCACGAATTGCGTAAAGGATGAAAACAATAGAAATAGAGAGACAAGAGAGGAGAGATTTCTTATTCATGCAAATGTGTTCAAGTGTTTATCACTATTACATACAACCCAACTATATATAGGAATACATTGAGAACACCAAAGGGTGTGTCATAAACATGGATAGTAACTATTTGGGGTTATAGAAATAAAGGGTGGGAGTAGTGGTCATAAAGTAATGGGCGTTACTTCTACAAAAGTTATGAACATGAATTAGTGGGAGTTATGTGTAGAGAAGTAATAGACATCCACACATTAATATTTTCATAACATATGAGCTTTAAAAAGTTATTGTTCAAATTGAAAAAGATTCAAAACCCCACCACCAATATTAAATATAATATTTAATACATACCCTTGAACCTTTTAAGATGTTCAAATACATCTCTATGTGACCTTTTCTATATCAATCAAATTAGATCGTTTTTTCCACGGTAGAAAACCATTAGCGAGTGGATATTTAAGATGAAACATAGTGATGCAAACTTTTAGTGTAATCTCACAAGTGGCGAGATGGCAAAGTGTAATAAACCTTATTTCAATTGTTTCCAAAAGATCCTCGACTCAAGAGGAAAGCATGACAAAAAAAAAGTAAGCAAAGAAGCCTTTCGCATGACTGAAGAAAATAAATATAATGCTGCATAATAGTATTCTTGGTCGAACTTAGAAGCAAAGTCATCCCAAATCTTAATTTCTTGTCGCTAAATCTCTCTTACATCCTTATTTGGGGGCAAGAATCTCTTACTTTACACTCGCCTGCTGTTTGCAACTAAAACAAGAAGAAAAAAAAAGTAGTCCACGATCCTTAACCTGCACCCTCGGACATGGCTGCTTCTTTTTCCTATGATCACACGTTTTGTTTTCTCAAACATTTTAAGAAAAAATTGCTCTTTTTTCATCATTTTGTCCTTAAAATGCTTCTTTTTTACCTGAACCCCACTTGTAACTCTTAGGCATTTGCAAGATAACAAGTCATACCCAAATCAAGAATGAAGCTTTCTTATCGTTTCAGTGTTTTCAGCTTCATTTTCTGCCTTCTTGCATGTGGGGCCTTTTCTATTGATAAGTTTCATCAAGCGTAAGCATTTTTACTGAATTTTGTTACATACCCTTTTAGTGCATGCATCTAAACTTTAGTTCTTTCACTTTGAATTGTCCTGTTTAGTGTTTTTCTGTAGCAACGGGTTCCAACTTAGAGGTAAATATATATGTTTCTCAAAATTATAAGTATAATATATTATAGGCCCATTTTGTTGGCAATGGATTTGAACTAAGAAGAAATGTATATTTCTCAAAATTCAACTACTATAAAATATTGGTAGAGTCAAAGGTAGATGGTACCCATATCCGTAGAGGGGTGCAAAAATTATGCTACCTAAATAAGGTAAAAATGATTTTTTTTATAACCGTGGTGTCGGACCAGTTTATGCGCACCTTGACTAATTTCACGGGTACCTTCCACCTCTCACCTCCCACCAGCAACATGTACCATGTAACTCTGTCCATCAAGGCTATAAGATGACAAGAAATCACCTAGTATTTTTTTAGCATATATATAAGTTGTTGAATCACTTTTGGCATAAGATTCTTTTTTTTTTTTTTTTTTGAATTCCCTTATTTGAATTCCTTGTTCCGCCACTGTCCATCTCGTTCATTCCATGGCATTTGTATGGTACAATTGAGTTGGCTTTTACTCCTGTTACCAGCATTTCAACTAAAAAAAGTGTGTTGCTTTTTGAGATATCATAAACAGTTTCATGATTGAAATTTATCCCCAAAACAACTAGTTTTTCTATTGAATAGCTATGTATTATGAACCAGGAATATTTGTTGAGCGTGACATGCTTCAAAGTTTGTAGCTTATTCTACTCATTTCAGAAATTAAATTATGTGAATTTTTTGACTTGTAGGAACTGTTGATTTTGTCTCATCAAAATTCACTTGGTCTATTGTCTTCAGTTTTTTTCTTATTGTATTCTGATATTTGTAGATATTGCTATCGTTCTATTTGACAGGTTTCCTATTGTAGAGCCCGATACTGGTCACACAAAACTTCGCCTTGCAAGAGAAGGACTAGAGGCAATCGAGAGGATAACAACACCCATTGCAGCTGTTGCTGTAAGTTTTCCATTAATCTGTAATTATATAGCTTATTTCAACTGCAGCTTTTTTGCCAAAATAAAATTAAGATGTCACAAAAGATCTTTGAAATTTGACCTCCTTGATATTATTTGGTGATTTGAATTATTGAATAAGTTAGGCACTGGCTCAATATGTTTATGCTAATGCATTTACGTTAAACAGCTATACTTGCTATCTAAATTTCCTGTTGCAACTATATCTTTTCTGTATTGTAACATTCTTGCTTGAATTTAACCAGGTAATTGGTCCATATCGTTCAGGAAAATCATTCCTCCTTAATCAGCTTCTTTCCCTTTCTTGTAATGAAGGTGAATCCTCAAGACTTGCTATTTTAGTTCACAATTGTGCTTTACTTGTTAGGTTGCTGCTAATTAGCAGAGCAAGGCTTTCGCGCATTTTCATAAGCAACTGATTTTGGAGGTCTATGCTTGCAGGTTTTGGTGTTGGACATATGCGTGATACTAAGACAAAAGGTGTGTATGCAAGATTTTGCTAGCGTTTTCTGTACTAAGGAGATGTAGACATTATTTAAGAAGCCGTTTGGTCACAAGAATTATTCATTTTTTTTTCCGGAATAATTGTTCATTTTATTTCAAAATCAGTGTTTGGTTATAAGATTTCCAAATCCAACTTGGAGTTGGATTCCAAATTTGGAAAAGTGCTCCAAACCTGTTTTCCAACTCTATCTTCATAAATTCCAAATAAATTGCTCTCTTCTTCCTATGCAAGAATTGTAACCAAACACAACTCTATCTTCAACTCCAACTTCTTAACTTCCAAATAAAGTGAATAATATTTGGAATCTATGGCCAAACGCCTACTAATATTCTGTTCCCCTCTTCTTCCAGGGATATGGATTTGGGGTACTCCAATAGAATTGGGCATTGATGGAGTAAAAACTTCTGTTTTCTACCTTGACACTGAAGGTTTTGAAAGTGTTGGAAAGTCTAATGTATATGATGACCGGTAATATGGAAGTCCCGAGAGATAACATTTCTAGCATAATTTTTTTTTTTTTAATAAAAAGAACATTTCCACAATAATGTGTGACTAGTCATGTTTTTATATTCTTTGTTGTTCAGGATTTTTGCTCTTTCAACTGTTCTGAGTTCCGTGCTTATATATAATCTACCTGAGACGGTTCGTTAATCTGTTTATGACTCTTTATTTTTGAGTTTTAATGTTAAACCTGCTATATTTTAGTATTCAGAACGTATATCTTTTACTTCTCCATGTTCTAGTGCAACAGAAGAAAGAATTAGCTGTTAGTTATCCAATAATGTTTAGTGATGGATGAGGATATTAGTAAAGAAGAATTGATTGTACTAAAAGCAGTTCGTGCTCCATATATTCTTGTCTATATATAGATTGAACATTGGTAACTTATCTAATATGGTTCAAGTTGTGACTCTATGGGCGGCAGCTTATATACTGGCATATTGGCCTACAAGAAAGAGCGACTTCCTTAATGGTGTTTTGTGCATTTGTTTTATGTTTTAGATCCGTGAAGCTGACATATCGCGACTGTCATTTGCAGTTGAACTTGCTGAAGAGTTCTATGGAAGGTCCAATTCTAACCAGTCGTTTCAAAAGTTTCTAGTTTCATGTTTGACTTTTTTGTTTCTAAGTTATTCACATATTCGTTTCTGACTCTGTTGTCTCATCCATGTTTATCGCTGTCCCTGGACCCCAGAGTTAAGGTAAGCATTTATCTTTGATAAAGGGGTTGAAATAAAGGAAGAAACAGATCCTTAGAGAGAAAAATGACATGCTTATGGGGTGGATGTTGTGTAGGGGCAAGACGTTGCTTTTGAACCAGCAAAACTCCTATGGCTTATCCAGCGTGATTTTCTACGTAAGTATAGAAAAAGATGCCATTAATCATAACTGCATTAGTAAATGCGATATGTCATGTATTTATGGAATACAACCCCTAATTGCAGAAATTAGCTAAAGTCGTAAACATATGTCTAGGTAATATGATTGTATGTTGCAGTATGGTGATTTACATGGCCGGCTCAAAAGTTAGGCCGCTAAAGCTTCTGCTTTAGGTGCCCCAAGAGTTAAAGGCCTCCAAAATACTATATGACTCATTTTACATTCTGACTAGCACCGAGGTCTCTTTTGTCGGTCTTCTGTTCTTTCTCTTGGAATCTGTCTAAGCTTGTTCTATTATTAACAGAAGGAAAATCTGTGCAAGAAATGGTCAACGAAGCTTTGCGACGAGTCCCTAATAGTGATGGTTAGTTTGCTTATCTTTATTTGCATGTATAGTGGAGTAACTTTAGAATCTATTGAATAGTTAATTATGGTTTACTCTTTTTGTTCTGCAGGTAATAAAAATATTGATAAGGTACTTTTTATAGGCTGCATTACACAAATTATAAAGATACTTGCATAAATAGATACATATTTTACTTGTTGCGATTCATTATATCAGGTGAATCAGATTCGAGATTCATTAGCTGTATTGGGTGACAATAGCACAGCCTTCAGCTTACCACAAGTATGACTTATCTTTGCTATGCATCAATCTTTTCTTCTTGAATTTTTATTCACAACTACTGCAATGACAATAGTTGACTTGGATTTGCTGAGATATTTTCTTCTTCATTGTGATTGCAAAAACAAAAAGGTCCTCAAATCTTATACTCTGACCGCGAAAAGATTCCTCTATAATTGGATTCCATTACTCAGATTGTCACTCAACTATCCGAAAATATCTAGTAAAGTCATGTTTCTTTTGCTTGTAACAGAAAGGTCACTTAACTATGCCTATATCACTTAGAAGGTCACTCAACCGCCCAAATACCTATTTTACGCTCTAAATTATCAACCTTTATTGTTTTTTCCTATTAGAACTTAGAATGATGCATCAACACTCTTAGCTCTTCTGCAGCCTCATCTTCAGCGTACGAAGCTTTGTGACATGAAAGATGCTGACCTGGATCCTGATTATGTCAAGAAGAGGGAACAATTGAAAGAAGTTGTTGCATCTATTATTCGTCCAAAGATTGTTCAGGGTAAATCTCTCAATGGGAAGGAGTTCGTGTCGTTCCTTGAGCAGGTGTTAGTCTCTTATCTGTTAACTTTCCTGGTTTTAGTTTAACTGCTTTTGGAGAACTGACGAGACTTTTCTCTTTAATGGTAAATTGGTGTCAGATACTTGACGCCTTGAATAAAGAAGACATTCCATCTACGGGCTCCCTTGTGGAGGTCTTCAACAAGGGTATTTTAGAGCGGTGTTTAAAACTGTATACCGCGCAGATGGCTAACATGGTTTTACCAATGCAAGAGGAGTCTTTGCAGAAAGCTCATGAAGAGCACAGAGACGCAGCGATGAAAGTTTTTGATGAACAGCATTTTGGTCGTCGCCATGCAAGGAAATCAGTCGATCAACTGGAAGAGGAGATTGCAAAGGTTAAAGTTTACAGTAGCAAGCATGGTTAGTAAATGACAAAAATGGTCACTGAGAATAGGCCCAAAATAATCCCTTATGCTTACTTCCATGTATTTGCAGGTATATAAGAATATCATGTTGGCAAATGAATATCAGTCCTCGAAGCTGTGTGAGGCTTTGTATTCCAGATGCGAGGACAAAATGGATGAACTTCAGGCCCTCAGACTTCCTTCAATGGCAAAATTTAATGCTGGCTTCCTCCAATGCAACCAAAGTTTTGAAAGAGAATGCGTCGGGCCTTCTAAAAGCAGCTATGAACAGCGGATGATGAAGGTTTTTGGGCAGTTGATTTTTAGCACTTTCTTGATTCTTTATCATAAAGATATTTCTTAACCCAGTGAGTAATGTAACCTACTCTAAACAGTATATTTGTCCGTATCTTTTAAATATGCAGATGTTGGGGAAGTCAAAATATTTATTCATCAAAGAATATAATCAGAGACTGTTTAATTGGCTGGTGGTTTTTTCACTTGTCATGGTGGTGATAGGGCGGTTCGTTATAAAGTTCTTTCTGGTGGAGCTTGGTGCATGGATACTTTTTATCTTCTTAGAAACATATACAAGGATGTTTTGGTCCGATGAGTCGCTTTACTACAATCCAGTCTGGCATTCTTTTCTAGCAACTTGGGAAACACTCGTGTATAATTCAGTTCTTGATCTGGACAGGTAACATAAAGTCTTACTTTTTCTAGCAACTTGGGAAGCACTTTTTAATTTTATACTTTCTCATTCTTTTCTAGCAACTTGGGAAACACTCGTGTATAATTCAGTTCTTGTTCTGGACAGGTAACATAAAGTCTTACTTTTTCTAGCAACTTGGCTTAATTTTATACTTTCTCATTCTATCGTAATGACATGCTCGTATTGCCATAGAAATGTCACTGATATGTTTAAGACCGCAATTTCTAGGGATACTTCTTTTAAAACTTTGTGCCTGGTCAAACATTGCAATATAAATATGAAATGAAACGGAGGGAGTAGTGTCTTAGCAGCTGATTACGTCAACTGAGCACATTCTAAAAGTTTCACTTGTTTGCTGCTGCAGATGGGCAATTCCCATTTGTGTGATAGCTGCAATATTTGTGGTTTATTGGCGATGTCAACTGAGCACATTCTAAAAGTTTCACTTGTTTGCTGCTGCAGATGGGCAATTCCCATTTGTGTGATAGCTGCAATATTTGTGGTTTATTGGCGATGTTACGGGACTATGAAACACGGTCCTCGGTGGTCGTTACCTGTGCACAACAATCACAAAGATCAGCAAAGATCTGAGTAAATTCGAGGCTTTTCATTTTTATTACAAAGTCGGAGGCAGATCTAGGGCGGGTTTGCTGGTTCAAGTGATCCCAGCTAGACTATGTATGTATGTATGCAAAAAGGAAAAAAGAAAAGTACTTTATACATATACATATACATATACATATGGTACAAAGGATAGGCAGAAGACCTCAACAAGTCATGAAATTTGTTGTAACAGTTGAAGATGTTGTAATTCTATTAGTATTCGTTATCTTTTACTCTTACAAATTACAAGACAAGTATGCCGAGCTTCTACTTCCCCTCTAACTTGTAATTGTCGCTTACTGCTTCTTACTCTAGTTTTCCAGTGCATTTCTCCGTCCGAATTGGAAGAAATATGTTTTCGAACCTTCTCTTTAAAATTCAAAATGGTTATTCCTATGTGAATCTCAAGAATTACTTGTTCTGATTCTACCTATTGATCGTTTTGAACTAAAAGCAATCTTTTGGTAACAGGGAAAGAGGAAAATATTTACTGAAAGATGTTTTCTTTCCTACTGATTCTAAAATCAAGCCGTTGTTAGAAAACATAAAAGAACAGCTCGGTGCACAAAGCATCAGCTATGTTTGAAGTCCAATAAGCCAATCCTCTTCATTATTAGAAAGAAAAAAATAGCAAAAATAAATTTACTGCTTGTCTTGTATTCAATTTAGCAATTAACAATCAGCACAACATTTGAAATTGCACCAAATTTGTATCTTTGCCCCCATATATATGTCTATACTCTTCGAAAATACACAGTTCTTCAAAATAAACAAAAGAAAAGATGTACAAATAAAAAGCTTTCTGTACAAGAAAAGCTGATCAAGCTATACTTTCTCTATACATCCCATGGGCTGTTATACAAAAATTGAAACCATAGAGAAATAAATTTCCCAGTTTCTTGAAGAACCCAATAAGCTTAGCCTTGGGATTCTCCAGGTAGTGGCGGATCAAACAATGAGTTTGCGGATTTGTCAGATCTAATAATCCTGTACTTTGACTCGAACCTTATACTTGATGTGTCAGAAAAACAAGCATAAATAGAGTTAGATAAACTCTTTCTTTTCAACTCAGGAAAAACATATAGCGAGTTTAAATTCTGAATCTGTCAGCATGCTAAACCTTTAGCTTCAGATCCTTTCATGATTCTAAGCCTTCTGCAAGAATTGATGAACATATCCCAAGGTACATCACCAGCAAGCATCCAATCACCATCTTTGTCTTCATAAGTTGCTACATAATCACATCCATTGTATCCTTCTCTTTCAGAGTATACACCTGAATTTATAAATTAAAAAATAATCATAAGACTCTGATCGAGCTGGAAACAATATATAAGAATAATAGTCCTCCTCTTACTTTTGTAAAATTCATAGAGGCAAATCTAGGAGAAGTCCTATTACATCAACTAAATTCACTATTTTTTTACTCGAACTATGTAATAGTCATAAGTTCTAAACCAATAACTTTAGATTCGAGCGTCAAATGAGACTAAATTTGGACAGATCAAAATAGACTAACTTAATAAATGAGCAGTAAACATATGCAGATACAGGTTCTGAACTATAGCTCATTTTGTTTTACTAACTCCAGTATAAATTATTTATACAAACAAACTTGTAACTTTCTATTGTGGTTTCACCACTCAAGTGAATTAACATGACCAAACTTGTTGAATTAGACGAGTCATTTTTTCATGGGCTAATTTTACTGCTCTACTTTAAATTTTACTAATTAAATTGGCAGTGAAAGTTAAACTTACCAATGGAGCACTTGAACATGTTCTCTAAAGCTTTGAGTAATTGTGGATAGCTTTTGTAAATATTAAGGTCAATTTTCCTTAAATAAGCTGCTCCATCCATGCTCACTTTCACGTAGCTCGCTTGTAAAACATTTTTCCTGTAAGATTGAACAGGTGGCCAGCCAATAACTTGTGCTCTGAAATAAATCAAAACAAAAGTTGTTAATTTTTACATCATTAAATTGAGTCACTTAATAAGCCAAAAAAAAAAAAAAGGAGAGATTAATTTCAAGAATAAGTAGTACTACTTACTTTGGTGCTGGTTCATCATCATTATTCATATCTGATGAAGGTCTTTTGTTGGTAATTTTACTAGTAGAAGGTGATGACTCTGTTCCAGGTAAACCTAATCTTAGCTCTGTTCCAGCCATTTCCATTGTAATTTCCTTGATGTAAATTTGTCTGTTTCCTCAATTTGTGATTTCTGGCAACGGTTGAGTATCCGATGAAGAAATTGTTTAATTTGCAAGTTGTGAATGATGAATGAAGAGGGAATGAAACTCAAGTTTTATAGGATGATTGAAGGGGAGACAAACCTTAGGCGACTTTATTTTTTGTGCATGAATTTCATAACACGGCAAATGACACACTTCACGCCCCTCCGACCCACGCGGTTGTTACTTGTCACAAATCAACTAGGAATGTTTGGTCGGTAGAATAAGAGATTATAAAATATGAGATTATTTTATTCTTTGTTTAGTTGGTGGAATGAATGACAATAATCACATGAGATATACTAAAATGATAACATTAGTTATCCCACATAAAAGTTTATGTGGGAGCTAATTTCGTTGTATATCTAATTTCCATAACCAAACGACTCTTTTATGTATAGTTTTATGAAAGGTAGATGATGAAATAATTAATACATAAATAAATTAATAATACATAACCAACTAAATTTTGTATAACTAGTATCTATATAACTACTCTTTCTGTCTCAATTAATGTGACCTTTTTTTTAGTCAGAAAAAAATAATATCTTTCTATATTTAATAAATATTTAACTTTAAACTTCTTATTTTATCCTTAATGAAGTAATTTATATCCACACAAATATATATACTTTAATTTATTTTAAATTACAAATTTTAAAAAATATCTTTTTATTTATAAACTCAATACCCAATCAAATACCTTAATATGAATTTGGTAGATAGTCAAAATTATCCAGGAATTATAATCTCGAGATTAATTTATCCAACCTTAGTGGGATAAGGTGGGATATCCCACCCTTGGGATTATGCTTCATTTTGTACCGTATTTGATAGGAGGTATAAATTTATACCTCCTACCAAACATGATATAAAAAATTAATGCCGGAATATCTCAGTCTATATCATGCACCAAATGACCCCATATAGCTTTAAACAACAACCAAACGACCACGCAGTAAATCATTCAAACAGTTTCACAATAAAATCATCAGAAAAAAGGAATGGAATGTAGGTAGAAAGTGATATGAAAACGTGTGTAGTACACGCGCGCCTGAAGCGAAGATAGATTGCTAGAACAGCTTTGTCGGTCACATGAAGGACCGCATTGATTCCACTGAAGTGAGTGGAACACGGAGCAGACACCGACAACTTGAGCTATTTAAGGTGTTGGTCCACAAAAATAGACGTTCCAGATTTGATGGGATGGGTAATTGGCCGAGTTAATTCTGGAGCGTTGGATCATGTGGAGATCTCGTCAAGGGTCAAAAGCCCATGTTAGTTGGGTCCCAAGTGTGTCAGCTAATGAGGTGTAAAGTAGACCCTACCATCTCTAATTTATTTGGCGTCCAAGTCTTTTTCTCTTTCTAATTCATATTTGACTTGCCTAATTCTGATTTGTATCTAAAAAAAAAAAAAAAAAAAAATCTAACTTTAGGCTGATAGTTTCTTAAATTTGTATGTAAATTTTATTTATAACTTGTACCACGATGATTAGCGTGTTTCAATAGTGTATGAACACGCAATAAAATATTTTATTAAATATTTTTCATTCATATTTTCAAAAAACTTCACAAATGTTCATTACATAAATAAATTTATCACATAAAATATTTCTCTTTATTTAATCATGCATAATAGCATCAATTGAAATATACACGTGGTTTTACGGCTTATTGAAGCTAATGCGTGTAATCGAAAGAGGTGATTTATTTTAAGTGGTTAATTTGTTTACATAATGAGCGCTTGAGAATACACTCAAAAAAATTTTCAAAATTATGAGTCGACAGTATTTAATAGAAAGATATTGTCGTGTATTCGGGTGCTATTGAAACAGATCATAATTTGAGTTCTTAAATAAAATTATTGACAAATTCAAGAGACTATCGCGTAGTTCAGCCTTTATTTTAATAGTAAATCGCTCCTCACACAAAAGCGACGGCCTTCTTAGGGATCAATATTTTAAAAATAAAAAACTATTTGATGAATAAAGTATATATAAAAGTAACAAAATAACACTTCTTCCATACAATTGTTTGATAGTTTGTAGTTTATACAATAACTCATATATCAACAAAATAGAAATATATTTAGGAATAATTTGGTTTTTAGATGTAAAACGATACCACTTTCTTTGAACAAGCAGAGAAGGTCATGCCAACCAATTTTGACAAAAGAAGTAGTACCATATTTTTTATTTTATAAAAAAAATACCAATTTAATTTTTTTGCATTAACTAGTGTATGGTGCTATTAAACTACTGTTCTTTTCTTATTCTTCTTCTTTTTGTGATGAAGAGTGTTAATTTAATATAAATATAAAATTGTAAGATTAGTCGAACATATATAAATGTACAAATCAAATCTAAGATACTACTATTAATGAAACATAGCTAGTGTCCATGTAAATACTTAATGGACCTAAGTGTCAACTTCTATGATATGTGAGGACTAGTTAGATAGTTAATAATTAGGAATAAGTTAGTCGGTTATATGTAATGTTAGGATACGCATTTGGGTGATTCATTACTTTGACCATTGAGTCAACAGTGGAACCATCTCTTTCTCCTTCTTATGGATAGATGAATGGTGCACAGAGATTGCATATTATTTTGCTATGAATTTCAATATGGTATCAGAGCATTAATCACAATTGTGAGTTATTTGTGTATCGATTCAGCTGGGAATCATCTCCATTTGAGAGACCAGTGCGTTTTTTGAACAAGAGTGGTGGGTTTTCTTCGATGGAACGACAATGGCGGCAACGAAGATCGATCCTAACCACGTGTTATTTCTACACCCATCGGGTACTGCCGGAGGTCCGATAATTCCCACCGTGTTGACCGGATCGGAAAATTACTCCGTTTGGAGCAGAGCTATGAGGATTCAATTGCTTGGTAAAAACAAGCTAGGTTTCGTCGATGGCAGCGTGAAAAAGGAGGATTTTGATAGAGATCTGGCACATCAATGGTAACTGTGCAATGCAATTGTTTTAGGATGGATAATGGAAACCGTAACACCAAAATTGCGTACAGGAGTTGTGTATGCAGAAGATGCAAAGGAAATTTGGGATGACCTAAAGGAACGGTTTGATAAGGTGAGTCTATCACGAGTCTTTCAATTACATAGGTCAATCGCAACATAGGTTCAAGGTACTGATACAATTTCAATATATTTTTCAAAACTTAAGCATTTTTTGGTTGAATTTGATAACATGATTCCAGCTCCATGTAATTGCCCTAGATCGAAGCAATTTACACAGTTTATGCATAAGTTGAAGATGTTACAGTTCTTAACGGGACTAAATGAGAATTATCATCAGGCTAGGAGTCAAATTTTGATGACTAATCCCACACCTAGCCTTAACAAAGCTTACTCCATGTTAGTAGAAAGAGAGAGTCAGAGATACCTGACTACCACTCCCACACTAGGAGATGGAGCAGAGTTGACAACTTTACTAGCTGGGAGAGGCACTAGTTTACAGAAGAATAGGAAGAATTGGCATCTGCTATGTGAGATTTGCAAAATAAGGGGGCATGAAACTAAAAAATGCTATCGTTTGGTTGGTTATCCACCTGACTACAGAGGGAAGAAAAAGGAACTCATTAATTCTGCAAATTATGTTCAAGCAGAAAATGTGAATCCAAACACATATGAGGGAAAAAATGCTTACCATCATGGCACAGGACTAGGAAATTTACCTAGAGCACCTCAGCTTACAGATGAACAGCATGGAAGGATCATGATGATGCTGGATAAGGAAGAAGTTGTAGGAAGCATGGCCAACATGGTAGGTATTGATGTTAATCTCATATCTGATACAGAACAGGCACAATGGATAGTAGATAGTGGGGCAACTAATCACATGACTGTTAGATTGAATATGTTATCTGAGATTGAACAATTTATTAGAGATAAGGATAAAAGAGTTCATCTTCCAAATGGTGGTGTTACACAAGTTACACATACAGGGAAATGTAAGATAACAGACACAAGAGTAATAGAAAATGTATTATATGTACCAAACTTTAAATACAACCTACTGCCAGTATCCAAGATAACTAGGAAACTGCATTGTGTAGTATTCTTTTATCCAGGTTTCTTCTTATTCCAAGACCTTACAACTGGGAGGTTGAAGGGGATTGGTAGAAAAGCAAAGGGTTTGTATCTGTTGACATCACATGTACATAGCACCACTACTTCAGCAAATAAAACAACTTCATATGAGGGAATTAAAGCTTGTACTGTACACAGACAAGAGGATGACATTCTATTATGGCATAGAAGATTGGCTCATGCTTCCAGTGATCCTATGAAGGTTCTTTTTGGTTATACAATAGATGCTTGTAAGAATGTGTTGTCTAACTGTGATCAGTGTGTCCTTTAGCCAAGCATTGCAGACTTCCCTTCCCTACAAGTGATAGTAAGTCTAGCAAAAATTTTCAACTATTGCATTTGGATGTGTGGGGTCCTTACTCTACAACTACTTTTGATGGAAATAGATTTTTTCTGACCATTGTTGATGATTTTTCTCATGTTACTTGGATTTTTATACTTAAACTCAAAAATGATGTGTTACTGGTTTTGAAACCTTTCATGAAAATGGCTTAAACTTAATATAATGCAATTGTTCAAACAATAAGAACAGACAATGGTGGTGAGTTTGTGAATAAGGCTATGAAAGTCTTCTTAGAAGAGTTAGGAATTGTGCACCAAAGGACATGTGCTCATACACCCCAGCAGAATGGCACTGCTAAGAGAAAGCACAGACATTTGTTAGATGTGGCTAGAGCCCTTAGGTTCCAAAGCCATGTTCCTTTACATTTCTGGGGTCATTGTGTCCTTACTGCAACTTACCTAATTAATAAATTGCCCTATGTCATACTGGGTGGCAAATCTCCATACACTGTCTTTTTTGGAAAACAACCTTCTATATCTCACCTTAGAACTTTTGGATGTCTTTGCTATGCAAGTGCATTACCTATAATGGATAAATTTGCTCCCAGAGCAATCCCATCTGTCTTTATGGGGGTATTCTAGTGTTACCAAAGGTTACATCCTATTTGATCTTCATAAACACATATTTTTTGTCAATAGGGATGTTACTTTTAGGGAATCCACTTTTCCTTTCAAGGTAACTTTTCTTACTGTGTCTCCAACTACATATCATTCTCATCATCCACTCAATGATATTTTCATTTTATCATCAGTTGATGAGCCTATTGAAATTTCTCATGGTCATCCTGATGTTTCCACATCCTCTCCAGTGACTAGTTCTTCTCAGACTCTTTCTCATACACCAGTTCAGTCTCCTTCATCAGAGGCTGTAGATGTTACTCTTGGCTCAGACACTCCCACACCTGACATCTCTTCCTTGGCACATCCAAATTCTCCTCTTGCAAGTCCTACCTTATTTCCAACTCCTACATTGCCTTCAGCTCAACCACTCATACCTCTGAGAAGATCCCAGAGACCTATCAAAGAACCTTTTTGGCATTCAAACTACATCACCACTAAGTCAGCTCATAATGTGTTACATCTTTTGGGGAATTCTCTATTATATGCAGGTACTTCAATCCCACATATGGCTTATCTAAGTGTGTTGTCATATGTTACTGAGCCACAATCTTATAATGAGACAGTACAAGATGAGAGGTGGGTTGCAGCTATGGATTCTGAACTTCAAGCTTTACAGGATAATAAGACATGGGAATTAGTCCCTTTACCGCCTGGTAAAACAGCTTTAGGTTCTGGGTATACAAGGTGAAATTAAAGGTCAATGGTGACATTGAGAGGTATAAGGCAAGACTAGTTGCTAAATGGTACAACCAACAGGAAGGGTTGGACTACCATGACACTTTTTCCCCAGTGGTGAAGATTGCTACTGTCAAATCTGTACTTTCTTTAGCTTCTCAACATACCTGGTCTGTTCATCAACTTGATGTGCATAATGCATTCTTACAAGGGGGTCTTCATGATGAATTCTACATGCACATTCCTCATGGATTTCTAAGCCAGGGGGAGACTAACCTTGTTTGCAGACTTGTCAAATCCCTTTATGGGCTCAAACAAGCAAGCAGACAATGGAATTTAAAGCTATCTGAAGCACTAGCACCATTTGGATTCATACAAAGTGGTCTGGATCACTCATTGCTTACTAGAAGGAGTGGTACTGATATTGTGATCATACTCATCTATGTGGATGCATGACATGCTTGTGACTGGAAGTAATGAGCAGCTCATAGAGAACACTAAAGCTGCTTTGCACAAAGCTTTCAGAATGAAGGACCTTGGGAATCTGAAGTTTTTTCTAGGTATGGAATTTAGCAGAACAGCCAGAGGGATTGTGGTAAACCAAAGGAAATATGCTTTGGAAATACTTTCAGACCTTGGTCTTGGTACTGTGAAACCAGCATGGACTCCATTGGATCCAAATATCAGGTTAACAATAACAGAGTTGGATGATTTAATAGAAGAAGCTGAAGATGATGTTGTATTAGAGGATAAGGCACAGTATCAAAGGTTGATAGGAAGAATGTTATATCTGACCCTTACAAGACCAGACATAGCATATTCAGTACAAACCTTGAGTCAATTCTTGCAACAACCAAAGAAATCCCATTGGGGAACATCAATAAGAGTAATGAGATATGTGAAAAGGGAACCAACATTGGAGATTTTATTAAGTAATGAGAAATCCAATGAATTAACAGTCTTTTGTGATGCAGACTGGGCTTCTTACCCAAACACAAAAAGATCAGTGTCAGGCTTCATAGTTAAACATGGGAATACACTCGTTTCATGGATGTCAAAGAAGCAGAATGTGGTGTCAAAATCATCAGCAGAAGCCGGGCCAATGCAGTATCAGAAGTGGTATGGATTACAGCACTGTTCAAGGAGTTGGGTCATGAGGTATGTGAACCAGTAATGGTATACAGTGACAGTAAAGCTTCACTCCAAATAGCAGCAAATCTTGTTTTTCACGAGAGGACCAAACATATTGAAATCGACTGTCATTTCATACGAGAAAAGATACAAGCAGGATTGATCAAAACTGTACATGTGAACTCAAGAAATCAACTGGTTGATATCCTGACCAAGGGGCTGCCTAGAGTCCAACATGAACAGTTGGTTGGCAAGCTTGGAGTGCTAAATATGTTTGGATCCACAAGCTTGAGGGGGAGTAATGAAACATAGCTAGTGTCCATGTAAATACTTAATGGACCTAAGTGTCAACTTCTATGATATGTGAGAACTAGTTAGATAGTTAATAATTAGGAATCAGTTAGTCAATTATATGTAATGTTAGGATACGCATTTGGGTGATTACTTTGACCACTGAGTCAACAGTGTAACCATCTCTTTCTCCTTCTTATGGATAGATGAATGGTGCACAGAGATTGCATATTATTTTGGTATGAATTTCAATAATTATTAGGTATGAAACAACTGAACCCTAAACAAACGAATGTGCATTTAGATTTAGGTGTAGGTTGGAGAATGTAAAATATTTAACATTGTGGGTTTAATTTAAGTAGTTACAGCAAATTATTAATCTATTTTTTTAATATATTAATAATGAGTTTGATTTACCTACCGGAGGTCAACTTTAAAAATCATTTATACTTGTCAGTGAACAAAACCGTTACAACCCCACCATGCTCTTTTGGATGAAACACTGCTCTTTTTTCTTTTTTCCTAATCAAAAGCTTTGCTCCTTCCATTTGCTTAATTAATCTCCCCAAGTCACCTACTTTTATATTTAAATTTTAAATAAAGGGGAAATTAAAATAGTGATTAGCAGATAAAGTACTGTACTAGGGTCCAAATTCAAGGAATTTCGATGTACATGATTACCCATGCCCACTGTTTGCTTGTTATAATTATCCAAAAGTTCAAAACCACGGGATTAGATAATCATATCCATTCAAATATATATGGTAACAGTAATATTTAAATGTAGTGGACTAACTAAAGCGCTAATTAAACTGCTAGCCGCCGTTGTTTGCAATTTAATCAATACCTGCTAATTAATCACACCTATATATATAAATCCATATTTAGCTCGTACGTACATATAAAATAGTGTCATACTCCTATACAATAAATAAAAAGATGAAGAAAGAGTGAAAGACGACGGATTCATTCGTTCATTCATTTTCGTCAAATTGGTAAACTTTAAAGAATTAAATATATGCCTAACTTGTTTTTTCATAAAGCATTCTACTTTAGAATAAATAAATAAATATGATATAAACAAGAATGAGGACAAGTTGATTTTCAGCATGTCTATAGTTTCGACAATGAATTTAGCAACTACATGTAACCCTCAAGCTCATCTAAAATATTGTTATTATTTCTTCAGAAAAAGACCCTCATTCATTCATTATCGTCAAATTGCTCAACCTTTAAAAGTGGAAAACCAAACTTTCTTCTTACAACTTGTATCTTGAAAACCAATAAATAATGAAAGTAACAGGTGAAGACTAACGAAAGATAAGGACGAGTCTGCTTTCTAACTAGGGTTTAAATGTTCTGATCGTATCAGAAAAAGCGGATTCAGAATTTGAACTTAGTGCAGAACTTCAACATTTAAAGTTCTTATAGACTATAACACTAAAACTTATTATACTTTTGAAATTATAACTCAACGTATATACACACACACATTGTATGTCGAAACTACTGGGTTGTTTTAAATCCATGAGTAGTATACATCTTCGCACGTATCCAGGCCAAATTCATCCACATATTATCGATATTTATGTGTGTCATAATGTATGCCATGAATTCTCAGTCCCTACTAACAGCTGATTTTCAGCAAAATATAGCTGTAGCTTTGAATACATTCTCATCTCATTTTCCCTTTGACAATATTGTGTCTAACATTAGTTGTATTATGTAAGAAATAAAAGGTCCATTATGTCTCTTTCTTTTATTATCAACTCATAATTTCTGAAAAACATCCAATAGATTATTGTAACTTAGTGTTAACGAACTATATTGTTAAAAGACTTGATTGTGTAACGTCCCATGCTACTCTATCCCTTTTTCCCTAGAATCGTTGTTGAAAATCTTACGGAAAATACTTCATCACGAACGAACACATGTAGGGACTTTTCTTTTTCACGAACACTTGTAGGGACCTCCCTTCATCACGAACACTTGTAGGAACTTCTTCTAAGCTTGAAGAAAATACTGGATCACGAACAATTGTAGAGAATTCTTCGTAGCTTGAGGCATGCTAATGGTCACTGTCCTTAAGGATATTTCACCCGGTATGGGTGTATCCCCCAGGATTCAACAAGCTCTTCTAGTACAAAACTAGGAGCCAAAATCTAACAAAGATTTCTCAAAGTAGAAAACTCAGCACAAAAATATAAGAGCAAGTATATATATTTGTATATGTTTTCTCCTCATATTCTTATCTCACCAAAGAAATAGACTATGTATATATAGTAGAATTAGTGTAATCAACCGAATGGGGTTTCAGCCTCTTGCAACGGTTAAGAAATATTTGTTGTTGTGGTAATAAAAGAAATTAATAGGTTAATAAAGAGCAAAATGGTTAATGACCATAAAGATGTCAAAGAATAAAGGTAATTGTCGTTTATGGTATTAAAGGCTATAATGAGAGAAATGATGGTCACTTAATGTTATTCAATTCACATAATCAAAACATTGAAGTAGTTAATGAGAAATAGAAATGCCAATCAATATGATAACGTTAGAATTGGTTTATCACCAATTCTTTTTGAGATAATACTAATATAACCTTTGTATTAAATTGACCATTGGTCTTTTAATTATTTTGAGATACTAAGAAAAATAATATTTTTCTAACAATTGTTTGACTACTAAACACGATCGCCAAGTCAATCTTCCATTTGTTTTGTCAATTTTGACAAATGTAAAATGATATTCTACAACCTTTTGAATATGAGTTCAATTGAGAAGATAAAGTAAATCCCTGAAAAGATGACTTGGCAATAACATAATATCTTGTACTTTGAGAAAGTAACACCTTGAAATATGACTTGAAAAATAATACCCATGACATCAGCTCCCTTTTTTCCGCAAAAAACTATTTTTTAGAACATTCCAAATGTTATTTTAATTAAATAACCTTTTTTATTTCACAAAAGTTTCTAGTATTTCTACTTACCATTAAGAATTTTTTAGGCCTCAAAAAATAGACGATCTTAATTGTTGGCTTAGGCTTTAAGCCGATCCTAAGTACTCGGTCAGTCCCTCCATTTCAATTTGTTTGTTTTTTGTGATTTAACAACTCCTTAATTTTAACATCTCACATGACATGTTTAAGACCACAAGATTAAAGGACATTTTGATATATTATACACATCTTTAATTTAAGATCACAAGATTAAAAAAATTAGATTCCGTGCTCAATTAAGCTAAGACACATAAATTGAAACGAATGAAGTATAGTTATTGAAGGAATCATTTCCTCCGTTTCTTTTTCGTGTAACGTTATATTTTACGTGAATTGTAGCATATAAAAACACGCCTTAAACTTTTGAGACTTGGGTCAGAAAATTAAATTACAAACCACAAAAAGAAAAACAATTATTCTCATAACCAGCAAAGCTTTTATACTTTGGGTTCCCTAAAGTCCACACATTTACATATATCATTTCGAAGGTGAGTTATGGGCTGCCTTTCTGTGGGGTTGAGTTCATTAAGACTCATGCACTGCCCACAAAGGACAACAATTAATGAGAACAAAAAATAAAGGCACAGAGAAGCATTTTGGAAAAGGTATGTGTCAAGAGTCTAAGACCACGCTACGTGTTTCCGTAGAGATTGACATGGTTAGCAATGACAGTGAACTCAACCCTTTTTTTCAATAATAATCATCTGATTTTAAAATTTATTAATTCAAATACCTCCGCACGTCCAGATCTGGTTATTGGAGCATGAACAATATAATATGAAGAAATGAAGAATTGAAATAGGTTCGACTCTGATATCATGATAAGAAGTAGATTGAACATAACTCAACCTTAAAAATTGTTAGCTCATGAAATGAGAATTGCCAAAGACAATATAAAGGGACCAAGTCACATATTGAGGACCAGTATGGGAAATGATTCCTCGCATGCTTAGAGCTTCAGACTTGCTGACTAGAGTGTGGACATTTAATATGAATGTTGAATATTGGGTAAACTAAAAATTAAAATAGGTCTGACTTGATCATCTTGATAAGAAATGAATCTTGACCTTTTTCTGGTTCAACCATATTTCATGAAGTGATAATTTACAAAAATGATATAGATAGATCAAATTACTCATTGACAAACGTATGGATAAACCTTATAAATAAATATTAAGACATCTCACTTACAGTGGCGGAGCCAGAATTTTCTGTAAGGGGTTCAAAAATATGAAGAAGTAAACATACGAAGAAGCCAAGGGGGTTCAACACCTACCATATATACAAAAAAAAATAATTTTAATCTTCAATATATTCTGTCGAGGGGGTTCGGATGAACCCCCTCGGTTACACTTGGCTCCGCCCTGCTCACCTATTTCACCATATTAATTACTTGGCGGCAATAGCGGAGCCAGGATTTCCGCCGAGAGGGTTCAAAATATAAAAAAATAAATATAGGAAGAAGCCTAAAGGGGTTCAACATCTACTATATATACATAAAAAATACTTTTAACCTTGTAAAAACAGTGTTTTTTTCCGCCGAGGGGTTCATCTATGTGGCTCTGCCACTGCTTGGTGGTAGTAAACCTATCCATCTACGCCTACGCCCGGTCACGCTACCCCGAATCATCTTTGCATGCAGTATCTAATGCCGTAGGCATAAATTTATTTTCATGCATGTAAATAATATATCCCTCGTCAAATATTGATTTTTCTTAAGTAAATTTCATTTCCAACATAACTCAACTTTTGAACTTTTTTTGCAACTTCAACTTCAATAAAATATTGTCCAAACGCCTACTTAGACTAAATATTGATGATCCACAAGTGCCATTTTTCCCCAGTTATTTGGAATTTGTTACAACAACAACAACAATAACATACCCAGTGTAATTCTATAAGTGAGGTCTGAGGAGGGTAAAATGTACGTAAACCTTACCTCTATCTTTATGGGATAGAGAGGCTGTTCCCGATAGACGCTCGGCACATTTCTTTTGAGATAAGATCTGTGTATATCTTACCCTCCCCAGACCCCACTTATGGGATTACATCGGATATGTTGTTAATGTAACAAGTGCCAAATAACTGGGGGAAAACGGAATGATCATTTTTTGTAAGATAAAAGGATAAGAGTAGCAAAGAAGAAAACAGTGCATGAGAAATGAGTTGCATCCGAGAAGGTACGCACGAATGTGAAGTATTAAATGATGGATAGTGAGATGTGGGCCTGCCCACACGTGTGATCGGGTTGGCTTTGGGTTAGTCAATGGCCCATTGTCATGTTCTTGTGTTCCTTACTCTGCTATTCTTTCAATGTTCCATGCATGTTCAAATCCACCATTTATATATCAACTTTCAAGCATTCTATTTTGCTTGGAAAAAAAAATGATTTTTTTTAAATATTGTAAATCATTTGAGCCTCTGGACAGGCATATTGTTTATATATAATTTTTTTGGTTAGAGGAAGCTATTCTTACTTATAAATGGGCCAACTGTTATAGAAACACTTCCGTTTAAGTTGTTATAGGCCCAAGTTTATGGCAATCAGGTACTTATTAAAGGTTCACTCTGAAGGGTAAAATGTTTGGATCATTCAATCTTAATGTCAAGATGTTCATAACAACTTAAGATGCATGCAACTTCTCCTATATCAAAGATGAAAATGGACTCACTCTAACTCAATAATTTAGCTCAGATCATGTATATGTATTGAAAGATTAAGTAAATAACTATAAATAAGAGATTGTAAACTCAGTAAATCAAATATTAAGTTAATGTAGAATGTCAAAATTGAGTGTTTTTAAATCCATAATGTTCTAAACTTGGATGCAAACAACAATATCTATGTTTGGGTATAAATGTATGAGAATATCTATACCTGCCTTGTTGACAAGAGGAGTTGCTTAGGTGGTAAGCACACCTCAACCTCCAACCCTAAAGTTGTGGGTTTAACTCATCAAGAAAGCAAAAAGGTGAGAAGCACCTAGGAGGGGGGAAAAACAGAAAAAAGTCAACATAAAAAAAAAAAAAAAACCTAACTTGTTTAATAATACTCAAAAAAATATTCCCATACCGAGATGAATTTAACAATTGCTTTCTTGGGGGGAAAAACATTTTTGTTTTGTTAAATGTGACTTCTTTTAACCACAAGTTTCATAATGCCAAACGCTGTTTATTGATTGAGGGAATAAAATTAGAGCAGTATCCTTTGCTTCTCTTCCCTATATTGATATTCAGAATTAGTTTTATCATTTATTCCTCCAATAACTATAGTCACAAATAATACACCAACAAGTTGGGCTAGAGTGCTAGACCAACAATGCCACAGGCACTGGACTAATTTACAAGCACAGTACAATTGCGCTTTGTAATCCTCTTTCTCTTCTTGTCAATTGGCTGCAAAATAAGTAAACCAGGTTACTCTTTGATTTATACTAAAAAGGGAATAATTTTCTATAAACATAATTTCACTTTATGGTATTACCTGTGGGGTGAACAAATGTGGAACTCTGATCCTTTTAGAGCCATCAGGAAGACGCTTGCAATGAAAATGATCTTCCATAGCCATAAAATCTGTGCATACCTGCATGGAACAAAAAATAGAATCAAATAACAAACTACAATCAAACTTCTCTATAAAAGTGTTGTTTGTCTCGATAGCTTTCGGCTATTATAATAACAAAATGTTGTTATAGAGAACATATAATATAACATAACATGAAAAATCGGTTCTAAAAAAAACTTGATCGTTATAGTGAAGTGTTCTTATGGAGGATGGTGATTATATTTGTTCCTACAGAAGATAAGAAGGAAGCATAGTAATTAAAGTGGATCTCCAAGAGAACACTAGGAGATTTGCTTTCTATATAGCACGAGTCAAACAAAATCATATAAGAATTAGACTGACTTGCCAAAGAGAACAGTGTAAAATTGCTCTGTTAATGACATAACTGGCCATATAACACGTCAATCAAAGAAAATATGGAGATTTACCCATCACAGAGATGCACAAAGATCAAGATTGTGACCGTGTTCAAATGGCATACTGGACAGAAAGCTATTGCAATATGCCTCACGAGCTGTAAGTTTGTTGATGCTGACGTAGGACACTAAGTTGCCATGATGAGGAAGCTGCTGATGTGGTTTTTTTTTAATTGCAAAGAAACCTTAGATCTTTTCCAGATATTTTTCAGCTGTGGAAGTCCTAGTCTTAAGATTTTTCAGTTGTGGATTTCCTAGTCTTTAGGCATGTTGGTTGATTAATTTCTGTTTATCAGCAAGTTTCTGTTTCAGATTTTACGGCAATTCTGTTAGGATCTTATTGTATTTAAACAGCTTTCACTCAATATCTTTCCTTTTCTTTGTCTGTTAAACACCATCAAATGAAGTTCTGAATATGGGAAAATTCAGCTAGCTCACCTGATTCTGAAGGGTTTCAACCAACGTGTCCTTGCAACCTAATGCATGAACACTTTCCAGATTGGGGCACTGGAGTAACAATCTCTCTGTAAGGTAAAATTTATTTAAGTCAATTATAGAGAAAATGCTCCATTATCCTAAAGCTCAAAGGCTAAAGAGGAACACATCAAAGAGCAAACCTGGATTCAGATTTGTACAAGAGTTCAGGTTCAAATCGTTAAGTTCGGGGCAATTTAGATATAATGCCTGCATGAGAATGAATTTCAGTCAGCTAAAGCAGCAAAATTCAATGGAAACATTAGATGGTATTGACTGAAGAATCTCACATCGAAGCCAGAGCAACCCCATAAGCTGAATTTCTTCAAGCAGGTATGTTTAATAATCAGTTTTTGATATATACGGTGCAGTTTTTTATTATTTTCCTGAGTTGTTGGATTGTCCAAATCAGGATCACATATGGTCATACCACAGTCCAAGAGCTCTAGATTAGGCAACTGAGCTGCAGCAAATTGAATGCCACCTAAAAGAATCCAACGGGGATTCCCAACAAATTAGTGAACATGCAACAGGTTTGTTAGTTGGATAATTAAGGAAGCAGATCTGAATATTACTTGAAGTGATATTTGGACAAAGAGCAAGGAGAAGTTTAGACAATGTCTCGGGATATACATTGCATATCATTCCAATGCCACTATCACTAATGCTAGACCTGCAACATGAAACATCAAGAGAAAAATACAATCATCAAAGATCCACTCAATTAAATTAGCTGCTTTCCAGAAAATACAACTGTTAAAGACACATGGTCCCAATATACGTAACTACAATTGCTGTATCAGGCGGGGTTAAGAATGATAGCTATTTCACATTGGACTAACTTCCCTAGATCCACAAAAGAAAATAATGGTGAAAATGGTATTTCAACTTGCAAATCCATTTATTATTTTTTCGGTGAAATTGAGAACAAACTTTTAATTTGAACTTGAAAAAGGTCAAGTTGAAATACTAGTTTGAAGAGTATTTATCAAGTGAATACTTTTACAATCTTCAACTTCCACTCACAAATCTTCACCTTCCAAAATTTCTTTTACCAAAAAATCTATAATTATCCAAACACAACTTCATTTCCACACTTCTTTCTAACTTCAATTTGAGATAAAAAAAATTCCCAACTTCAACTTCAAATGTTGTTCGAGCGCATAACTCCTGCTCAACCATCAATTCTGTGACAAATGCAACCACTAGTGTATTGATCACCCATCATTCAGTTATTTCTTATCACCCTCAGAGTGCAGGAACCACAAAAAAGGGGGCTGGAAGTGAAACATACCCACTCAAATCAAGCAACTCAAGGCTTGAGTAGCTTGAAGTGATAGCTGCAACAGATGCATCAGTTATCTCTGACCCCAGTACAAGAGAGAGCATCAGTAACCCCCTGAGGTTCAAGGCAGTGAAAAACAATTACAAGATTTATAAAGCAAAAAAAAAGGTGCCTTTTAGGAAAGAGAAATTCATAAAACCTTAGATTTGCTGCTGTTAAAGCAAGCACAACAGCATGTGTTAGGCGGATAGAGGCAATATGAATATTCTGGAGCCTTGGACAGCTCCTTCCAAGACCATCCACCATGAGAGTAAGATCAGTGGTATCATTTTCTTGCCGAGAAAAATCCAAGGAAATATCCTTCAGGTTGGGGCAGTTAAAGACCTAAAAGAGGTAAACACACGTCAAGTATAGGTTTGCAGTCCAGATAAAAGGACCACAACAGCATACACTACTTACCATCTTTGCATGACAATAGAGATCTGAAAGCGAAAGAGTTGAGAGACTGGTTGAACAAAGAGTAAAACCCCCAAGATTAGAGCAGCCTTCCATCTTGAGATTAGTAAGACATCTTTTCTCAGCAACAAAACGGCCCAACTCATCCCTGCACTATGTAGAAATTTCATTCATTTCAGCAACTATTATGTGAACCTATACTATGGAATACTAGAATAGGCAGGACATTAACTAAGTTACATGAAATTAACATCTCCAATTGGGATGCCAAATAAGTGACTATGGGAGGAAAAGCATTTATGAA